>NC_048603.1:27822273-28122273 GCF_003668045.3 Cricetulus griseus
ACCACACTTGCAAAGCTTTTACATGGGTTCTGGGGATACAAGCTTTGGTCCTTATGCTTGTGTGGTAAGCACCTTGCCGGCTAAGCCATCTCCCCAGCTCCTGGTTAACCTTATTTCACACTGTCTCATAAACTTACATTGTAACCAGCCTGTTAGGAACAAATATATTCTTATGTTCCTCACTTTGGCTACCAGACTATTGAAACAATGGACCCTAAGAATCTGGAAGTCCCCCAGGAATCACATGCTAGAAGAGGAGGAAGCCTAAAGCCTGGACCAGTCAGGGGAGGCACCGGAAGGAGATTTCACTACTGACAACTTGTTAGACCACCTTGCTGGAAAGACTGGAGCCCAGACAATGATGAGCAGGACCACACCTTGACCAGGTCTGCTTAGACTTCGGTCCCTTCTACTTAAACCTCAACCTTACTTCAGGACCCCAAAGATAGACGGAAGGATCCGTGGATCCTCTTTGCCCCTCGCTCAGCGTGGTCACATGGAATGAATTTCCTCTTTCTGCATTTCACTGTCCACTCATCTGCTTTGGTCTGTTTACTGAGGACAGGTGGCTGAGGCTGGCTTCTTGGGGAACAGACAGTGACTCTCTGTCTGGTATCAGTATATCAGTAGGTAACAGCACAGTGAGTACAATATTTGTACCATGGACCCATTGTCTCAGAGAGGTCCTAAAACCATACAACAGAGCACTTTCTGGAGAGGCCTAAGAAAGACCAACTCTGAGGTATAAGCCTGGTGTCTGTAGCAGAGGCACAAGCCTCGGATCTGCAGCAGATGACCTGGGCTGGAATCCCAAGGGCACCACACGCTGTCCGTGAGACACAGACGTGTTATTCTAACCAGGCTCCAGACCTTCATTCCCTGAAATCGGAAGTGGAGACCATGAGAAGATCCACCTTGTCAGACAGGGAGAGTACATTGTTAATACACACGGAGTTCTTGGAACGGACCCAGCCCAGAGTTAGTGCCCAGTGACTATCGGCTACAACTGGACTCACTTCCGTTCACATGGAGAAATAGGCATGAACTGCCCCAGAAAAGTCTTGTATTTCAGCCCCAAATGTCTGAGAAATATTAAAGAGCAATCTGGCCATACAAGGGAAATTGGGTGAAAACCAGAGCAAAGTGAGTAGAGGAAGGCATGAGCAGCTGTAGCTGGAGTTTCTTTCCAGCCTGGTCCTGCAGCTGTTAGCCCCAAACAAATACACAGAGTCTGTATTAATTATTAAACTGTTGGCTGATGACTAGGGCTTCTTATTGGCTACTTCTCTCTTTATTATTAACCCATAACTATTACCCTATGTATTTCCATGCGGTCTTGGCTTACCGGAGAATGCCCAGACCTGTTACTCCTTGGCAGCTACTTGGCATCTCCTGGAGGCACTTCTCTTTGCCTTCCTCTCCCCGGCCTTCTCCTGGTCTCCAAGCCCCGCCTATTTTCTGCCTTTACTGGGCAATGAGTGTTTTATTCATCAGCCAATAAGAGAAACACATATACAGAAGGACGTTCCCCATCGGGCAGCCTTTGGTGTCCACCATGATAACGTCAAACAACAGTTGACAGACACGGAACTGGCCCAGTCCTCTTCTGCCATCCCCATCTCTGAGCATGAAGCCCAGCCATGCCAGACTCCTGCTATGTGACCTAAGGTCAGACAGGAGCAGCACTTACCCTTCCAGGGGTTAAGTGAACACCAATGAACAGTGCCTACCACCCGGCAAGAACAGATTAGCACTCCTTATTCTAGCGTCGCAATGTCAACCTTCAGTGCTTAGTTTTATTTGGGGCTGAGGCTCCCCCCACCCCTTAGAATCACATGTACCCTCAGAATCTTAGGCCTAGTGTATCCAGGATGTGATCTGGACCCAAGCCTCTTTTGGCTAACAAGGAAACAGAACCTAGAGAAAGAAGGTTGGTCACCCAGCAGATGACAGGGAAAGGGTAAGAGTAGCCTTACTACAGTGTCTCAAAGGGAAAGCTTGAGTTCACAGGCTCCTAGAAGACACAGGTCATCAGGGAGATGGGGTATTGCTGGAAGGAGATCTGTGAACACCCACGGTCAGCGCTTCCTGACTCCAAACCCTGTCCCCAGCGCTTCTTGACTCCAAACCCTGTCCCACTGAGACATGTCTTCATCCAGAGCCATTCATCCCGAGTATAAAAAGGGCAACCCTGACACTTGAACTTGAGACACACTTACTCTCTTACAAGCCACACAATGGCCTCCCACCATGGCCCTCCCCTTTGGATCTGTAGCCCCAGCTCTTCTGAGGAGACTTCTCTGGCCAGCCAGCCCTTTCTGTTCTGGATGCCTCCAAGGCTTGTTGTCAGCATGCTGATGAACAGCTGTCAATCACAGCCTTGTTCTAGGAAAGAGGGTCTCAATGGCTTGCCAGCACACATCCTATCTGTGCAGACTCTGCGTCAGCTGATGTCTACTGCTGGTAGGTTGTGCTCTCTCTGTTCCTAGAAAAAGATGGAGGCCTCAAGGCCTGAGATGATTTGCTGTATTTGTTTTCTGTTGTAGAAATAAGAAGTGGCCACAGGTGGTTTGGTGGGTCAGTGGGTAGCGGCACTTGCTGAGTTTGGCTTCCTAACACCTGTGTAAAGGCCTCGGAAAATCATCGTGATTTAGACTGGGGTTCCTCAAGGGGCTTTTTACTCCATACTATTTTCACAGGGGCCAGGGACTCAGGTGTGGACGTGTTTGGAAGGCTTTGGTCCTGAAACCACCTTCACCAAGGCCCACGTTGCCGGTAAGGTCACCTTCTGCGACCCATATCCAGACATTCTGTCCTATGCCCTTGCCCAATCCGCTTACCAATGGTTCCAAGACACTCATTCATCCATCACTCAATGGAGCAAATTAAATAGCTAATGAATCAGCTCACGCATGGTTCTCACCAAGCCAGCCACACCCTGGAACAAGCAGCAGGGATGCATAGAAAGGGCAGGCTTTGAAGACACCAAGTCCCAGATTTGAGCCCCAGTTCTGCCCTTCACCTTGGGCAAATTGCTCAACATTTCTCAACCTCCTTTTCCTCGCCTGAATGCACGCAGGATGGTTTCCATGTCACAGGGCTGTGGAGTCCAAACGCCAAACACACTTCTCACAGGACTGTGGAGTCCTCATAGGGCTAAAGAAAACACACTTCTCACAAGGCCCAACCACAGGAAATGCAAGACCCGCCATGGCTGTTATCACCCACTGCTCATCCCCCACAGTGGCATGTGGACACCGGAGCACGGAGAGCTGTGTTTGTGCCTCCCGGGGTGAGAACAAGAGATTGTAGAGCAAAATGAATTACAGAGTACAAGAGTACGGGCCTTCCTTCCATCAGCCAAAAGGCAGGAGCCTGGGGTCTCACTAGACCCGGAGAAAGGAACCCTAGAGTCTCATTGTCTACACAGGAGATGCAGACACGGCATGTCTCTAGGTAAAGGTCCAGATTTGGAGCTATTTTGTGAATGTTTACAGTCAGATAGGAAAAAAAAAAATGGCCTCAGTTTCCTAGCCTCTAAGATGGGAATAACAGTCATTAACTTTCCAAGGAGAGGACAGGCCTGAGCAAGGGGAACTTTTCTGGTGTTCCTACAGGTAGACATTACCAACTGCATTTTACAATGACGAAGCTGAAGCTGAGACTCAAATATTTACTTCCATGAGTTCACTGGGATAGTACAGTGACAATGGCAAGGTCAATTATGAGAACAGTGACAATGGCCCCTCAAGAAACTTGTGCCTCTGCCCTGGGCTTCGCTGTGGTCTAGTGCAAAGATCCCTTCCTGTCGTCCTGCCAGACCCCCCCCCCCGCCCACTCCTGCTCCCTCTGGTTCTCCCCAACAGCCAGGGTAATCGTGGCTTCTTCACCAATTACCTGCTTCTTCCAAGGCCTCTTCTGTCACCCAGAAGACTTCCCAAAGCCATCCCCACAGCCTTGAAGGCCATGCCAGGTCTGCCTCTTCTGTCACCCAGAAGACTTCCCAAAGTCATCCCCACAGCCTTGAAGGCCATGCCAGGTCTGCTCTGCTCCTCTCTGATGCCCAGACCTGCCCTCTCTTGTCATCCTCTCCCTCTGGCCATTCCTGGAATGCGCCCACAAATCTCAGGGATTTGCCCTGACTGCCCCTCATTTTGTACATCACAGGGCCCCAGTCCCCACTTGCTCCAAATCCCAGGCCTGATGTCACCTTCTCCATGTCCTCCTCCAAAGCCACCTTCTATAAATAACCAATCTTTCTTTGAATTTTTTTTTTCTTTTTTGAGACAGGGTCTCATGTGGCCCAGCCTGGTCTTGAACTTACAACACAGCCAAGGATGATCTTGAACTTCTGATCCACCTGCCTCTGCTTCCCATTTGCTGGGATTATGCATGGGTACCCACCCCACTGGGGTTAGAGATTGCACTGGGACCTCCCAAATGCTAGACAGACGCTCTTATCAACTGAGCTACAATCTGGGCACCGCCCCCAAGCCCACCCTGTCAATCTTAATCTCCTTAGCCAATTTCACTTCTCATCTAAATATGCACTGTCTGACCAATGAGGATCTGGTGCCTCACCCCCCATCCACCCAAGAAAATGCAAGCCTATGTCCTGCCTTCTTCACTGCTGAGTCCTGCCTGGCTGCTGAGAGCAAAGCCGGCCCATAGCAGGTGCCCTCTGCACACAGCAGGTGCCCTCTGCACACAGCAGGTGCCCTCTGCAAGGTTGCTACAGAAAGTGCAGATTTTCTGGCTCCCCTGGGTATGCCGTGGTGCAGTGGGGGAGTTCAGGAACAGCCCAGCTGAGCACAGTGGGGAGGCAGGAAGGTTGAGCTGTTCTGAAGAAGGAACCACAGGGGTTGCTGACAGCTGCCCCAGGCCCCTGGAGGGCACAGTTAGACAAACAGACCTTCCCCCCCCTCCTCCTCCAGGAGCAAGCAGACAGCACCAAAAATTGTGTGCACTGAACCCCACTCCAGATCCGGAGGAGGCCCAGGAGCCCAGAGTGGCATTTTCATAGCCTGTTGTCATAGCTGACTTTAGGCAAAAAGATGAAGCAAATTCTGGCCTGGGAACCAGTTCCTTGTAGAAAAAGCTCAAGACTCCAGCAGTAGACAGAAGGAGGGAGACAGCGGGAGCAGAAGAAGGATGTGGCAGAAGTCAGACCACACACACACACACACACACACACACACACACACACACACACAGAGTCATGCACACACACACACAGTCATGTGCGCGAACACACAGAGTCATGTGCTCACACACACACAAAGTCATGCACACACACATATACACACACATACACACAGTCATGCACACGCGCACACACACACACACACAGTCATGCACACACACACAGTCATGCACACACACACACACACACACACACAGTCATGCACACACACACACAGTCATGCACACACATGCACACACACACACACACACACAGTCACGCACACACACTCACACACAGAGTCATGGACACACACACATACACACAGTCAGGCACACACACACAGTCATGCACAAACACAAGCACATGCACACACTCACAATACACATACACTCACACATACATGCATATGCACACACACACACACAGTCATGCACACACACACACACACACAGTCATGCACACACACAGGCACATGCATACACTCACACATGCACACACTCACATGCACACACTTGTGCACAAGCACATACACACTCACACTCGCACATATGCACACGCGTGCACACACACTTACACACACTCATGCACACACACATATACACACACTTGTGCTCACACACACACTCATACACTAACCAAGACAAGGGAGCTGAGAATGCAGCTGGCACAGCTCAAACCAAGTCCCATGGACTGGATCCCAGTGGCCCCTGGGAAAGAACAGCAAAGCATTGAAGTGTTTAGTGACCTTTCTATGTTTTGAGACAGACCCCACAGGCGTGCCCCTCAAAGTGCACGTAGCGGCCAACTTTAAGAATAAAAGCTCAGCGTATGTCCTGAACCAGCACAACTCCTGATGTTCCCACAACCTGCTCACACCACAACACCCAGCACCGGTAGAAAGGTAGAAAGGTGCTTAAATCACTTCACACGCACACACGCGAGTGCAGAGAGAGAGAGAGAGAGACAGAGAGAGAGAGAGACAGAGAGAGAGAGAGAGACAGAGAGAGAGAGTTGGGTATGTGTTCTCTATCACATGAGCGTACTCATGGGCACACACACACCTCACACTCACACAAGCCCATACATACTTGCACTCAGAAACACACTTGCACTCAGAAACACACTCAGGCACAATTATTCAGACACGAACGCCCTGTGTTCGTTATTTTTCTCATCTCTGACAAAATGCCTGACAGAAACAAATTCCAGGAGTTAAAGTTTGTGTTGGCTCACGCTCTCAGAGGGACTTCGGTCCGTCACAGTGGCACAGGCATGGCAGCTGTGTAGCAGAAGAGCAGAGCTCTGCACAGGGCAGCCAGGCAGAATCAGAAGCAGAGATACCCTTCGGAGGATAATGACACTCGTCTGGTAGCTACACCCCATGTCCCAAAGGTCCCGCCACCATCCGAAACAGCACCACCAGGCAAGGACCATAATTCAAACCCATGACCCCATGGAGTGGTTTCCATTGAAACCATAGTACCCACTTCACACAGACACCACGTGTTCTCAATTCACACACACACACACACACACACACACACACACACACACACACACTCACACAGGTACTCTAACACAGTCACACTTACTGTTGCACGCACAGTCAGCTCTCTTCCACACTTATTTATCCATCTGCACACACATGCTGAAACACCCTCACTCTCAAACACACACTCACAAGCAGACCACACACCCACGCATCTGAAAGTCAATTGGGAGCCTCCTTCCTGTGTTTCCCAAACACCCATGAGTCATTTGTCTGGACCGCCTCTCCTGATGGTGAGAAACCTGAGGGCAGGGACAGTCCTGTGATTACTGAAACATGTCAACACAGCCTCGGCGTGTCAGCGTCCTGTGAATTCAGCATGAGGTGTCCCCTGTACCTCAGACCCACATCGTAGCTGCATCTATATAAAGTCTTCTCAGCCATGTGGGGTAGGAACTGGAATCCCTATTTTCCAGAAATGGAAACTAAGGCTGAGAAAGATAACGGGTGTCACACCGTAACACAGTGGGGAAAGAAAGCAAGGACTCTCCAGGTAAGCCTTCGCTACCATGAGACCCTCTGAACCCAGGCGTGCCAGGCACTGGGAGACTAATGAGTATTGGCCAAAGCCAACGCTCCCTATGGTCTCCATTTTGGAGGCAAATTGAGAGCTGAGACCCAGACATCATATGTATCCCATCTAAAACTCAAAGGAGGAAAATGGGCTAATATGATCGAACCCCATAAGTCCACAAGAAGATAAAAGGGGAGATGCCTACCTCTGGAGAAACTGGGGTGTGTGTGGTTCCCTGCTTGTTCCCTGCACACCTACTCACGTGCACACAAATCACACACACCCAACTAACACACACTCACCTCTCACAAGGATTTACACACTTAGAGTCAAGCATACAGACAAAACACCACGTGCTCATACACTCAGACTCAACTCATGCACAAGCTCTTATTTATTTTTATTGCGACTGCATTAAGGGCTCCTTCAGTACCATCTGAGCCAGGTACCAAGTGAAGATCTCTGAGTCGCTTTTACAGCATGGAGAACTTGAAGAATCCCATCTATTACATGCTCAGAAAATGAACCGAGAAAGAACACAGGCTTGATGGTGCAACTCTTGTTTGCCCTACCATTTGACTTCTCTCAGGAAGTATTCTGAAGGGTATTTTGTCCCCTGGCTGGCTAGTTCCTCATTGAGAAATTCTCTTCTATTGATGACACTTAGACATCTCAGCTCCTAAAGTGATGATGGGACCGTTTTTTTTCAATATCTACTTCCAGGTTTGTGTTTAAACTTCTTCATTCGTTTGGAAAAGCAGAAAGGATTTCCAAATACTTACCAAACATCTCTTCTGAGCCTTGAAGACTGTCCCCCAACCCTGACTGCTACTTCTCGAAGCCAAGTAGCACAAAGTTGAATGCCTGCAACTCCTCTTCCTCTTACCGACCCCTACTTACCCCCTCAGCGAGGTTTACAAGCCTCATAGAGTTCCATTAGATATGAAACAGCATAGCAAATTCATTGGGGTTAGGGAGGAATATAACGTCAACCCATGGTGATACTATATCAACTCCCAGGAGTTAATGGAGCAATCACAACACCAGAAACTTCTTTACACCACAGCCTGGGAACCAAAACAGAAGACACCATCATCCGTTATGGGAGAGGTCACTCAAGCTTACATCCTGCATCTAGTTCATCTTCCAGGCCTTCTGCCTTCTGTCCTTTCAACAATGATGGGTCAGAGCTCCTGCTCCCTGCTGGTCCCCTCTTCTCCTTCTCTGTAATTCCTGGCTCAGCACCATTGTGTTCCCATCATGCCTTGCACAAGCTGAGCTGCATCATTCCTACCTCTGCCTATGTCACCTTCTCCTTCTGCCATCTCCTACTCAGCATGAGTACCTGCCAAGCCCTAAGCTACACGGTGACCCCGAGGAGCCCCATGCTCCACGCCAACACTTAGTACCTTGAGATGGATAAACATCCATTGCCCAGTCCGCTCCCACAGTGGACTCTGTTCTGAGAAGACGTAGACACTGGCACTGGGTCCTCTCCTGTCCTCATGGTCCAGCACAGGACATGGCAAGGTGAGTGCCCAGGAAAGCATTTTCTCAAGCCGAGCTTCACAGCCTTCCTTTGTTCTCCTCGCCTAAGTGAGCATATGAATGCGCTCAGGCCCCACCCAGAGAAACGGGATCTAGAGGTAAGTTCTAAGTGACTGAATCTGTCAGTCAGACGATGAGGGAACGACAGGCAGTGGGTTGGAAAGTGTAGCATTGGGGGTCCCGAGAAGAAACGGGTAGTGGGGGTTCCAGCACGAGATAATTTGGGGGAAACAAGCGGCCTCCTTGCGACCCAGGATCCTTGAATATTCGGATGGCCCACACTATTCCTCTCGCTGGAAACTTATCAGAGAAAAACTTCCCTGGAGGTGGGACTCAATACCTGGTTCAATCAAAAGCCCAGTGACAAGCCTTTCCAAATGGTGTGCATAACTATAAAAAGTAGTGCAGGGCCGGGAGTTGGTGGTGCACGCCTTTAATCCCAGCACTTGGGAGGCAGAGGCAGGTGGATCTCTGTGAGTTCAAGGCCAGCCTGGTCTCCAGAGCGAGTGTCAGAATAGGCTCCAAAGCTACACAGAGAAACCCTGTCTCAAAAAGAAAGACAAAAAAACAAACAAACAAAAAAAAGTAGTGCAGGGCCTAAGCCAATGACCTCACCTAATTCCATAACAAGTCTGAAGAATTACCGTCATCACCAACACTATATGGATGAAGAAATTAAGCAACAGAGAAACTACATAAGTTGCCCTAACCCACGCATCTGAGAAACAAAAGAGCTGCGATGCAAAGCCCCTCTTGTCACCAAAATATTCACATGCCCACTGGAGGGAGGAGGAAATGCCATTAAACAGGAACCAGGAAACCTGCCACATGGCCTGGGCCTGATCATTGTTGTCCTGACCTCGGTTTCTTCATCATTTCCCTCTGAGCCCAAGTTTACTCATGGCTCAAGACAGTTAGCATCACTTCCTCTCCTGAGTCCCTCCCAAGCACTGCATGACCGGTCAGTACAGAGCTCATTCACCCTTCCTTTGTACCTTCTTTGGATTTCTTGCCATAATCCTATGTATCAGTCAGTCAGTGCTATGTAAGAAGCCACTCCAAAACTCATTAGTTTTAAACCACGAGCCAGCACACATTTTATTAAAGAGCCAGAGAGTAAATATTTGGAGCTGTGCCTATGAAACCCAAAGGCAACTGGAAACAATATGTAAATAAATGGGCACAGCTATATTTTAAGAAAACAGATAATTCATGCTCACGGGCCACACTTTTCCAATCGCTGCTGCAAAGTGTGAGCATTACCCACGGTCCTCAATCTATAAGCTAGCTAAACCCTCTGCAGGTCTGCCACAGAGTCTACTGGACAAGGTTGAGATGTGGCATGTTCCTGTACCCACCTGGCCAAGTACCCAGGGTTGGCTGACCTAAGATTTTATTTACATAGCTGGCAGCTATCTTCCTATCAGCTAAAGTGACAGATGATTGAATCTGGGTCTGTCATCGAGGCAGTTACCTACGTTTGTTCTAGAAACGGCAAGTTTTCTAGGTATGGTAAGAAGCAAGGACAATTGAGGCTCTAACACCAAACTCTTTCATTCTCATTTCTAGCACACTTGGCAAAAGCACAGGGTAAAACCAGTCCAAGAGTTAGAGAGACAGTTTCCATCTCTTGGTGGGAAGAGCCAGAAGTCCCACTGAAGAGTGTGGTGGGATTTGCAGTCTACAGTGCTGGCCTTTTCTCATTTCCCATCACACATGGTGGTCACCGCTATACATATGTCTTTGCTACTGGGTGTCTCCCTCCTCTTAGGCAGCAACCACCCTGAAGAAAGGCCTCTAAGTCTGATCCATCTTTGTATCTCCAGAGTTCACTTGGTACCTAGAGCACAGTCTACAGTCCATCTGTCTCCATCAGCACCACCTCTACCTTGGTCCAAAGCGTGGTCCACTCTCATCCACATCCACAACCTTCTGGCTAATCTACCTACAGCCACTCTTGTATCCAAACCCAATTATATGAACTTCTATACACTATCCTCAGTTAACCGCACCCCCCCCCAGTGGTTCCCATTTCTTTCACTACACCTTTAATCTTTAACGTGGCACCAAGGGCCTTGTCTCCTGCCTGCCTTTCCTTCCTTCTTGTACATCATCCCCTCTGTCTTCTCGCCCACCCGGAGCTTCTGCATCGCTGTCCCCTCTGTGTGCTCAGCCCCTTCCGTCTTGCTTCCATTACTGGGTTTCCAGATGACAGCTCAAGCACCCTTTCTTGAGTAAGCCTTTCCTAACTCCCAAGTTGGAGTCAGCTTTCCTTACGGCTGGCTCTCCCAAACCCTGACTCACTTCCTCTGATAAGATCTCATTTGTGGCGCTCATTACCACGAACCCGAGATTGCTCTCCGACCTCCCTCCCTCCCTCCCAGGTTCCAAACTCCACTGGACTCACCACACCGTGCCATTCATCGCCAGCACAGTGGGGACTCTTGGGCAGGCACTCCGCAAGCCTCTGGGGATCCGAATAACTGTGTGAATGGGAACTTCTATCCATCCCAGGTTTGTGGATTCTCCACAGCAGCGCTGCAGGATGGATCTCTGTACACTAGCCCCTGGAGAGGTCAATAAGGAGGACAGGCTGGGCAGGGCAGGTGTGGAAGAGCTCTGGGTGCATGGTGGGGGGAGACGGGAAGACAAGCAATAGTGTAAGGAAGGAACCTGAGGGGAAGCCTGGAGAGCCACAGACTCTCACCCTGATTCTGCCACTTCCGATCCTGGCCCAACAGTGCTGGTCAACAGTGGCAGGAAGCCAGCAGTGGGAACCAGCACAGCACAGCCAAGTCCTAGGCTACAGCTCTGGTCTGTTTCCCTGAATTTGGGGCAAATAACCTCTCATGGCTCATGTCATAATCTGTAAAACGGGGACAAAAATAGGCAATTCCCTCACAACATAAATATAAAATGCCAAAGGAAAGAGCTGATGGGGAAAAAATGCTGTAATAAGAGCCAGCAGTCACATGTGCCCGGAGAGACTGCAAAGGACAGGGCTGACAACAATCTCCCCATTTTCCGGATTAGCAAGTTAAGGTTCGGGAGTAGTCAGGAACTGGCCCCCACGGTGTGGGGGTAGCAGAATGGGGGTCTGGGATTCCGTCTGTGTCATAGTCTTTTCTTTTAGATCTATTACCACTCAAAGAGAGTTAGCCGCCCCGGGGATGGGGGTATTGTATTCGATTTCCAGTGCCTCTCCCGCAAAATCAAGATCAGACACACCTTCTTCCTTTCTTCTGTGTGCCATTCATTCTTCTGTGTGCTAGTTCCCCCAGCCAACTAGCAAAGCAGAGCCCCGCCACGCTGTCACACCGCTCACATCACCAACCACTACTGTTTCTTCTCTTCCTGGCCTTGAACAAGCAAGGTGGCCTTCCTAAGACTTGGTGTTTCCCTTTCCATAAACCGGATCGAATGGTCACACCTCCCTACCAGGGTCATCAGGAGGAACAGCTGAGGAACCCGTGATAGCACACTCTAAGTGGCCCAGCAGTGCCCACGTCAAAGGGCCTGCAGGAAAGGACAGAGCCAGGCCCCTCAGGAGCGGCTCTCCCAAAAGGCTGCCCCACCCAGAGGCCAACTTGTTTCTGTAACGATGTACTCATTCTAAAACCCAAGAGCTTCAACCAGCCCCCAGCATCAACGGGGCTTCACCCCCTCGGTTGCTTTTTCTTGAGAGAAAAGTTTTCTTTCCCTCCCCTACCACATTTATTTCCTTTGTATGCTTGCATGGAACTTCAAACAGAATGGCCGGGGCAGCCTCCTACCCCTACTCCATGCCCATCTCTTCAGCCATCCAGACTGCAAAACCACAAGTCTCCTTTGAGGCCAGATCATGTGGCATTTGAGGGCTCCTTGGCCTTGGAGTGGCAACAGGCAAGCCAGGACTCTGATTGCTTTGACGGTAATTCCTAATGCCCATGGGACATCCTGCCCTCACCACTCAGCGCTGCCTTGTGGTCAAACCCACCTACTCCTACCTCTGTGTCCCAACATTGGAAACTAGGCCGACCAGGGTCAAACCGTGGGCAAGCGGAATGCCAGCATGAGTACCTCACGGTTTCCGGCCTCCTGGGGACGTCACACTAGAGTGACTTTAGGAAGGACTCTCCTCAGGCCTTGTCCATCACTTTCACTTCAGTACAAAGTGGCCTTAATTTAGAGACAAGAATTAATTAAATTAATTAATTAAATGATGAAAAAGGCAAGACAATCCAAGACAAAATACCACCAAAGGTCGAAGAGTGTATAATCAGAGGGAGGGCCACACACTGAACAGAGGCTTTGGTCTTGGATTTGCCTTGTTCTGGGGCCAGGACAACAGTTTTCAGAAACGATTTAGTTTAGAGGATTGGCTATTTATTTTAACAAACTGTATGTAGCGCATTGTAGACTGAGTTTCTTTCCAGCCTTGTCCCACAGGCGATTAGCCCCAAATAAGAGATATATTAGTTATAAACTGTTGGGCTGTTGGCTCAGGCTTCTTATTGGATAGCTCTCTCTTAATTGGTAACCAATTTCTATTAATCTACGTATTTCCACGTGGTCTTTTCTTCATCTCCTGGCGGTCTCTCTCTGTGGCCTCTTCCCAGCATTCTCCTCGTCTCCTAGCCCCACCAATACTTCTTGCCTGGCTACTGGCCAATCAGTGTTTTATCCATCAACCAACAAGAGAAACATATGTACAGAAGGACAACCCCCATCAGTGTATCTACATGTTTGAGGGCCACCGTAACTTAGTCCTTTGCAAATTCAGTCTGCTGTTAGAGAACACCTGACAGGAAAGAAAGAAGGGCCAATTCTGCCTCATGGTCCAGGAGATGCAGTCCGTCATGTTGGGGAAGGCATGGCAGTAGAAGCTTGTGGCAGAGGCAGCAGGAGTACAAGGCAGCTGCTGACACTGGTACAGCAGTCAGGAATCAGAGTTAGGTGCAGAGGGCCTTACCCCATCTGGCTAAGCTCCATGTCTCAGACACTCTACAGCCTCCTAACAAAGCAACACACAACCTATCTATCCCAACACATGAATTTATGGGGGATGTTTCACCTTCAATCTGTAATGTTGGCCAATTTCATCATCACAGCAACCCCACCGTGTTTATTAATACCTCTCTGCCTTACAAATGAGGAGACCGAGGCACATAAAAAAAAAAAAATCCCATCATTCGCCCATAGTCATGCAGCCTCTGGTTTTGGAACTGAAATCCAAATCAGTCGGTCTGGCTTGAGAATTCATGCCATAGATCTCTATTCTGTAATAACGAGAACACAAAGTCATTTGTATGACTGGGGTCATTTTAGACTCCTAAGCGCACAAACTCCTACGAAGACTAAGTCATTTTCAACATTTAACTTAAGATTCATTTTAAGAAGCACAATCAAGCCAGGCAGTGGTGGTGGAGTGTCATGGACCTCATGGCATGGTGGAGTGTCATGGACCACATGGCATGGTGGAGTGTCATGGACCACATGGCAACCATTTCGGCTTGACAAAGCTCCAGCATTTGACTTTGCGGATCACAATTCTCCAGTATCCTTTTACTTTCATCTTTAGTGATTCTCACTATTAGTGTTAGGAATACAGCACAAGGTGGCGTCGAGGCAGATCCCATGGCAGGGGACAAACATGCCACCAGGCAGAACTTACATGGGAAGAAAGTTGTATTGGGGAAGGGAAAAGAGAAAGCAAAGGGAGAGACGGGGAGAGAGAGAAAAAGAGACAGAGAGACAGAGATCTGTCTGCCTCCTCAGAGAGATGGCAGAAAGAGGGACAGGAAGTGGGTCGAGTTTGCTTCTTAAAGGGTCCTTTGCATCTTCGCACAGAGCCAGGTTACCATGCATGCAGGGGTGGGCATTCTTTGCCAGATCTCTAAGGGGCAAGGCCAGGTGTGCCTGGATTACAACAATTATGCCTTTCCCCTTGGGAAATTTTGTAGGGTCTTTGAAGGATGAACATGTGTACAAAGGCTGCCTCTCCAAACAAAATAATTCTTTGGGGAAAAAAAAATCACCACTGTGGAACCTTGTATTGTGAAAACTCTGCCTGCTGCAATACACGCTCACACCAAGCTGCTAGAAAATTTAGATGAGTAACATTTGCTTGATAAGTAAGGTGTATTTGATGATTAATTTTAATAAATTCTTAAAGTCTTCTCAGGTTCAGAGCAGTATTTGTCTAGTTTCATCTTGGTTCACTTTTAAGTTTCGACTACTCAGATAAACTAAGCCAAGAAAGTGCAATACTCTATAATGGAATGTCTGATTCCCCAAGAAAGCCCTTTTCCCAAGGTCAGGCATTTAGACAAGCCCCCATTCCCTCAGACGCTTGAAGAAAGTTCCAGCCTGCTGTGAAGGGAAACAAATCCTTATCTCTAGTAAGAGGAACTTGTGGCCCTTCCATTAACACACAACTGTTGCCTATGGTCAAGGTCAATGCTCTGCTTCCTCAACCGCTGATCTCCAGCCACGCCCCAGCTCACTGGCCTCCTTTCTCCCACTTAATGTTATGTGCAAGTCTAGAGTATACAAGGTGTGTTCTTTTTTCAGTAAACACGCCGGAGCCATCCCAATTCAGACTGTGTCTCCTCCTTTCCTTTCCCCAACATGACACATACCCTCATTGGAACCTAAACAGCTCCCCACCCCTGCCGAAGCTGGTCTCTGGTAGCAGAGGCCTTTAATTCCAGCACTCAGGAAGCAGAGGCAGAAAGATCTTTGTGAGTTCGAGGCCAACCTGGTCTACAGAGCAGGTTCCAGGACAGCCAGGGCAACACAGAGAAAGCCAGTCTCGAAAACAAAAGGAGAACAAGGAGGAGGAGAGAGCATCGAGATGGCAGGGACCCATCATATAAAAACAATTTGTAAACTTTCGGGTGGCATTCATCAGCTTGCGCTTTTAACTTCTTCCTTAAGAACTGCTGAATTCCCCTCTGCCTGGACCAGATACTGAGCAAGGCACTTGAGACCTTCCTTGGTCAGAGCTGGCAGTTCAGACAGCAGCCCAACCCTCAACAAGTACACCCAAGTGACAGGTGGCAGGTGCAGGCCAGTTTGCTGTGGTAAAACCAAAGCTGCATCTAACTCCAGGTTCAGGAGGAGTGACATCTAAGCCTACGCATGACAAAGAAGAGTCAGACAGATGATGAGGTCAGCGAAGGGGATGGAAATGCACAAAAGGCATATGGGGTTTGTGCAAGAAATCTTGAATTATGAAAGGAAGGGCATTGTCTACATCTTTCAACCTTAACAAAAACCATACAGGTCCAAAAAAGTGGGGGGAGTGTTCCCATGGAATCTTCACCCCAGCCCCTGACATCCTTATACCCAAAGAATCTGGAATGTTCTGGTGGAAGTTCCACCCTAAACCCCTTCCTCTGTCTCTCTCTGCAAACCCTGATGTATCTCAGAAAGCCTGCTAAATAATGACCTCTGCCCCCAGAAATGCTCAAGACCACCCCCACAAGGTATTTGAAGTGTCCCCCAGGAAACAGACAATTGGTTTTCTGGTCTTTCTTTTCCATCTCCTCTCTTGGGGGGCTGGGAAATCATCCGGAGCATTTTATCCATTGAATGTGGGCTTTTTCTAATTCAGTTTGATTTGGTCTGATTTGGATTGCTGTGCTGACAGTGAGGCTTATTAGGCTGTAGAAACTTTTCAGGGGGGTGGGGGGGTCTTTAATTGAAGCCAAGTAAGCTCCATCAGCTGACATTCAGCATCCACGAGACAGGTCAACCTACTGCAACCTCTCTCACCAGACCCAGAGACACCATCCCTTTGCCTGGCCGACTCCTTGGGCTCTTACTGAGAAAATACATCATTCTTTCAGGTCCTCTTTTTGGTTCCCCCCTGGTGCATGTGTGACCAACCTATAAAGCCTCAGAGGGTACCGTGTTAAGAACCAAGCATCGCGGAACCTTGCACCAATACTTTCTGGGAAGTTCTCGTGCGTCTCCAGGAGCCTTTACACTCTCAGTTCTCAGTTCTGGTTGGTGACAAGTGGCTTTCTCCACTGCCCTAACCCCACTCGGTGCCTAGTAAGAGAAGCTGATGAAGTTAATATTTCAGCCACACTGGGGGGACAACAGGTAAGAAATCCAAGCTAAGCAAGAGCAGGCTTATCACGGCCCAACCACATGACAAAGCACACTGTAGAGTTTTACGTATCTAATCTTCACAGCAACCCTACGAAGCAAGTACTGCGATCATTGCTAGTTTGCAGTAGAGAATGCTGACATCCCAGAAAACTAAGTGACCTGCCCAGGGTCCCCAGCTAGCCTATGGCATTGCTGCTCCAGAGCTATGTCTGATGACCAGTGAGGTTCTCTTCTGAGGTTCCCTAACCCAGCCTGTGGTGATTTGGCCCCAGCCATGGTCTCCAGCAACATAGCCACCTTCCCTAGTAATCACACAAGCCTGTGAGCTTTTGCATACGTGGACACCTCCTCTGGGATACCCTCCCCTCCATTCTCTAGTTGCTGGGTCTATGCTGACCCTACATTTCTCTGGGGTGTGTGTGTGGGTGTGTGTGTGTGTGTGTGTGTGTGTGTGTGTGTGTGTGTGTGTGTGTGCACTTACATTTATGTACATGGTATGGGCTACATGTTAGGGGGTGAATTCATTCACCTGAGTTTATGAGTGCCTATACAAGCACACACAGAAGCTAGACAAGGACATTAAGTACCTGTATTGTTCTTTCTTTTAGACCCTGCGGTTATAAGCACGCATGCCCATGCCCGGCTTTCTACAAAGGTTCTGGGGATTTGAACGCTGGTCCTCACACTTGCCTACGCACAGTCCCCAGGCTGATCCTTCAAAGCAGTCCACCATGACATCATCCTGGACAGTGGACTTTCACCTCTCGTTCTGTCTTATGCGTACGTTTCATTACTGAGTGACTCATTGGTACTTACCTCACAGTGTGCTTGTCTCTCCATGGGATTAGGAGCTCCCCGAGGGCAGGGCCTGACAGTCTAGCTTTGACAGCCCAGCTGGCCCCATGCCCAGTGTCACCTACACTCAATCCCTCTCTAGCCAGAATTCCCTTCCTGTTTGCTTAGGCTGACCCCATGGGAATTAAAGTTCCATGACCGGGGGGCACAGCAAATGAGATGACCATGGTGTCACCTTCCAATAGTTTGCTTGAGCTGACTGAAGCAGGCTCTGCCTCAGGATAACATAAGCAAGTGAGATTTATGTCCGTGTAGTTCTGGAGACTGAAGTCTGAGATTGAATTGTCAGCAAGCTTAGTATGTCCCAAGGTGACTCTTCTGGGCTGCTGGATGGCTGTCTCCTTCCTATGTTTTCATATGTCCCTCCTATACAGAGTCTGGGTTCAAGTCCCCTCTTTTGATGAAGACTCCAGGCGACAGGTTAATATCCACCCCAATAACCCCTGTAAGCATTATGACCCCAATGATGTCAGTAAACGTTACATCTTTAAGGACAGGCACATTCTGAGGTCATAGGGAATCTGACTTCGATATGGAATTTGAAATATATAAATCCAGTCTATAACACATCTCAGCTTGCTTCCTTCTGTCCCCCAAGTCACTCCCATCCTGGATTGGACTCATTAAGGCACATGATTTTAAAGCTTTTTTCTGTTTTTTGAGTTGATGGAGAATTTTGAGATGCAATACCATGATTTTAGATTTTTGGTCTTGGTGTTTGTATGAAATTCTGAGGCCTTGATTCAAGTCTTTCACTGTGTTGTGGTTTCCTTTTAGGTGTATTGCACTAAGTGAACCTTGTCAAATAAATCTCCTTTTAAAAGAAAAAAAAAACAGGTTGGGAATACTCAAGATACCAAGTCAAAGTGTCCAATGACTGGTCCCTGGGTCTCCTCTTGACCCACAGATCCCTTAGCAAATTTTGTCTGGCTTTGATACTCTGACACATATTCTACCACCCAAGGCTGAGGAGGAGAGAAGGGTGTCTTCAGGAAGCCATGTCCGTCGCTGGCCAGGAAGGCCAGGCCAGTTCTTGGGTTCTACCAGCTCTTCAGCCTCTGGAGTTGCTTAGCAACCCCCATGCCAGATGTTTCTAGCCACCCACAGAGCTTCTGAAAGTTTCTCTTCACCCAAGATCAGCCTTGGCACTTCCAGGAAAGGGAGGGAAATACCAAGCAACTCATTGTGAAGGAAATCACCATTCTACAACCAGGAGCTGGGGAGTGATCCTCACAGCTTCTCCCCTCCACGGCTCACCATGTCCACAAAGTCAAGGGCTCCCTCTTCGGTGAGGGAATCAAAATCCCTCACCTATGTCCCAGAACAGGTTCAAATCCTATCCAGAAAACTTTCTAGCCATGTGACTTTGGACAGTTTCATTCACTTCTGCACACATTAGGGTTTGGGTGACAAATGACATTCCCCACCCCAGAAACATGTATTCAAACAACCGGTCCTTAGTCGGTGACTGTTTCGGAAGGTTATAGAACTCTGGGGTGGTGGAGCCTACCTGAATGAAAAGCGTCTCTGTTTATGAACCTGGCTCCTCTTCCTGGTACCCAGAGCTAGGAGCAAACACCTTGGGGCTTCACCCATCTTCACCACACTTTCCCACTATAATGAACCATCTCTTAAGTTTCTTCTTCTCAGGGAGTTGGTCATAGTGACAAGAAAAGTTTGTGACATGGTGTGCTTCAGTTTTATAACCCATAAAATAGGGACAATAACAATGCCTCCTTTATAGCGTTGTTACATAAATGAAATTAGTTTATATGTGTGAAGCATGTACAACAGTCTCTAGAATATATAATAGTGTATGTACACATTTGTTAACTTAGTCACACACATGCTCCATGCCACATCCCCTTCCTAAGAATCCACAGGGGCAAGGCCTCTTTCCTGACAAACACGGGCCTTGAAGAGCAAGGAGGCGACCCCCCCCCCCCATTGAAGGGTAGCAGCGGAGGGATCAGGCAATTGGGGCTTGGAATGTGACGTACCTGAGCCAGAACAGATGAGTGGGCGGGTGAAAGACCCGAGCTAACGTGGGGTTAGTTCGTTAAATTACAATAAAGCCTCGTGCAGTTTGCAGCAAGCTCTCGAATCCGCCTGGTGATTGGGGTGGCCTCGAACGTGGCCTGGGACCCCGGATACCTGAGTTTTCGGGGTCTAACATTGCTAGAACCAGAAGCAGGAGGTGGGCCAAAGGAGCTGAGGTTGAAAGAGGGGGGAAATCCAATCGTACAGAAATTGAAAACTCAATTGAGGGACGGCACCTTGTCCTCGCTCACTTGTTCCTGCTCTCAGCGTGCACTGAGTCAGTGCTGGGTCCCAGATGCAGCGGGTGGCGAGGGAGCTTGCACAGGTAACTAAAGGAAGGTGGAGATAATGACCCCGGACATTAGGCAGTCCCTGCTGAGCGTAGGATGTGGCTTCTTTCCGGAAGGGAGGGAGATAGTCGCATGAGCAAGGGCTGCAGCCTTGGCTGTGGGCGGTAAAGGAAGGATGTTCCGGTCTGTGGAAGTCACCAGGGCATGAACCTGTAGGGCCCTGGGAGACCCGCTGATGGCCTGCCCAGCCGTAGTAAAGGGCCCACTGGTGCCAAGGAGAAGGGATGGGAACAAGGGAGGGGGTGACCAGAGATGGCACCAGGCCAAGGACTTGTATCACCATCTAGGATGTAATGGGCTAAGCAGAGAAACTTCTAGAAGGCATAGCGTGGGGTTAGAGACGGCCTTGAGAAAGATTCCTGATGCATCTTCTCCCAGCAGAGATGAGAGACAAAAACTTCACTGGAAGAGGCTGGGGGGGGGTGGTCTTGATGAGCCATCGTGAGTGACAGTGAAAAGGACAAGCAAGCCGCGATAGGAAAGAAAGACACGATGTCCTGTGGACTGCTTGAGTTGATGGTGCCTGGGAGACAGGGATATTCGGGAAGGAGACAGGTACTCAGGAAGCCAGGAGAGACATTTGAAGGACATTGGCACTGGAATAGGAAAGAGTCTCTGGGATAAAGGTGTGGATCAAAGGAGAAGGCGAGGCATCAGACTGTTGTTGGGAACCACATCATGGATGGATGGATGGATGGATGGATGGATGGATGGATGGATGGATGGATGGGTATCAAGGATGTATGTTACCTCCTGGGTGGTTGTGATCCTCTGCCAAAGGCTCAGTGCCCAGACAGGAAGCCCCTCAACAGCTCCACTTTCTAGGGGATTTTGTTTTGTTTGTTGGGTTTGTTCATTTGTTCCTTTATTTTGTTTCCATGGTACTGGGGATTGAACCTTGAGCCTTGTGCACGCTAGGTGAGTGTTCTACCACCAAGCTCCATTCCATAGCCTCAAGTCTCTGGATTCTAGCAAGCACTTGGTCTTCAGGTCCAAAGTTAATGATGGTTTCCTGATGTTAGTCCTACCTTATGGAACTTGCACTCTTTTTTCCTCATGGGTTCTGGGGATTCAAACTCATATCCCCACACTTTCTTGTGAAGACTTTACTACCTCCCACCCCAGCCCTCAATATTGCATCTAAACTAAGTAAACAAATGACTATATGTAGCAGACAGGAGTAACCATATCGTGTACATTTAGACAAAAGTGCTTACACATGGGCTTTGAAATAGATCTTCAACTATGCCTTGTGTTTTGAAATTAATCTTCAAAACTGCTTTTGGGTGCTTTCTTTTCGTTTATTCTTCTCTCATATAATACATCCCAACTTCTGCCTCTTCTCCCTCCATCCTCTCAGCCCCTCCCCCGACTACCTCCCCTCTCCCCCAGATCCTCTGCTCCTCGGGTTCCCTTCAGAAAAGAGCAGGCCTCACAGGGACATCCACCTAACCGGCATAGCGAGTTACATTAGGACTAGGCACAAACCCTCATGTCAAGGCTGGATAAGGCAACCTAGTAGGAGGAAAAGGGTCCCAAGAACAGGAGAAAGACTCAGAGACACCCCACACACACACACTGTTAGGAGTCCCACAGAAACCCAAACTACACAACCGTAACATATGCAGCGGACTCAGCACAGACCAGTGTAGGCCCCATGGTTGTCACTTCAGTCTCTTGAGCAGCTATGAGCCATGGTTAGTTGGTTCTGCGGGCTGTGTTCTCCGCAAACGTCTACAAACATTGCCTCCATGAAAGTCTCTCCATCGTAAACATGGGAAGATGGGAAGTAAAGAGATAGCTGGGACAGATAGAGTCACAATGGAAATGGGAACAAGAGAGCCAGAGAGCCAGGAAAAGAACCAGGAGTCAAGAGAGAAATGAACTACGCATCCAGTGGATATCCCCATTGGCTACAAGGGAGGCTTTGGGTTTGCCACAAGAAGGTCAGTGATGACCTCAGTGAAAGTGGCTCCGTAATCTGAGGGAATCCGTTGGTGATGTCAAGGACAAGGGGGAGATGAGGAAGTGAGATGCTTTTCCCCCTTATCTCCACCTAAAAGTCTGATTGACATCTGGCCTCCTCCACAAGCTTGTCCCTTGGGCCTCTAGAATCCACTGGGCTGTCTACCCGCCCCAGCCTCCAGCACCAGGTCCATAACTATATATACACAATTGTAGAATTTTATGCTGGCCTGAGTCTCACCCGTCTCCTCTGCTTCCTGGAAAGAAAGCTTATCTTGCCTGATTTGGCCTGAAGCAGGCTCTGGGATCCCTCCCAGTCCATTTTTGAGGGGTGTCCCTCCAGCTGCCACTCATATATGGCCAGCCTCCATGAAAGAAGCATAGCACACCCAATGAACATTTATCTGTTTCCTTGTCTAGGAAAAATGTAGGGGCATCCCATTTTCCAGTGACTGGATAGCCACGGGCACACTTCCTTTCCTTCTCTGGGCCTAGCAAAGGCCAAGGCACCTGTTACAAGAACACCTGAGCTGTCCCTTGCATGTAGTAAGGAACCCAGCTGCTCCCGCCCAGCACTCCCCGGGTGTCACTACCTAGGGTGAGTCAGTTCAGCCTTGACCACACAGGCACACACAGCACCAGCCAGGGAGGCATCGCCCACACAGAGAAGAACTATTTATAACCAGCCACAAAAGCTGACACCACGGAGCACTTCCGGAGCTTTGCTGGCCTGGTACTCGCAAGTCGACTCAGTCTCACAACAACCTGAGAGGCTGTGCTTTTCTGATCCCAGTTTCTAAAACAGGAGCCGGGAAAAGAGTTGCCTGAAATAATTTGAAATCTTCAGATCCAAATATCTCCTCTTGGCAAAGTCAGGAGGGAATGAGGCCGGAAGGAGAAGTCAACTAACACTTTGGCTGGCTGGCTGGGGGGGCGCGGCAGGAGCATTCTCCTATGCTGTTCTCACAGCAACAGCACAACAGAGCTCTGTTTTATGGGTGATCCTCCTGAAGTCTGAAGGGCCACGGACTTCCCCAAATCAGTGACAGAGCACAGGGCTAATGATTTAAACTCAAGCATCCTGTTGACAGGGTGAGCCCTCTTTCTCTCTTCTAGTGAATCTCCTCAATTGCTCACAACTCTGAGAGGCAGGCAATGCTGCTGCCATTGTACTGATGAAAAAACTAAGCCTGGGGGTCTGTAAGTGTGAGATCTGAGGGTTAGGAGTGACAAGCAGGTCAGAATGAGGACGGGAGTCTTGTGCTGCTCCCGGACCCATTCTCGTAAAGGCCTTTACTTGCTGTGGAAGGAAAAGGGGAGGCCGACGATGCTACCACCCTCTCCATGTTCTTCCCTGCTTCACTCTGTCCTGGCTTGGTTCCCAAGCCAACCAGAGAATGACTGGGCTTCTTAGAAAATGAGTCAGTCGCAGTGCACGGAAAAGAAGCTGTTTGTCTTGTTTTCTGGACCCAAGTAGAGGTCACCCTTGCACAACCCTGCAAGTCTCCCAGGTAACCCTCTAGGTTTAGAACATCTGTGAATTTCCAGACTTCAGGACCTGTCTAATCTCCCTGGTCAACTCTCTGGGGCCATCACTCGAGGCTCAGCTTGCAAAGACCACGCATGGCTCTTCTTAGGGTCCTGGGTAGGACCCCATCTCTCAACTGTGAGGACAGTTGCCCACACCTTGGTGTCTTTGACCCTGGCACCTACAGCTCCCATCCCTAAACAAATACTACAAGTGGCTCCTTCCCAGAAAAGGAAGGGGAATGGTGACTGTTTTGCTGCAAGGAATATTTAGACAGCCGCTCCAGTGAGAAGCTAAAGACACCCAAGTACTTCCCATCAACACACATAACTGTATTGATAAGGACAGAGCACTGAGCCAGATTAATGTGGACTCAAATTCTGGTACCACTGGATGGCTATGTGACCGGCCTAGACATCAGCTGTCACATATGAAATGCGTTGGTTCCTACAGCTGTTGAACACTGACATGATGAGGTCTTTGATGACTGTGTAAACACTGAAGACCATCGTGTGAGAAGATGCCACTCTCTGTGTTCCATCCCTGAACCCCATTCCATGTTGCCTCTTCCATGTGTGAGGTCAGAAGCCTCACACACCCAGCCAGGCTCAGCATCTGCAGGACTCCTGGCCCCCACAGTCACATGAACATGGGTCTTTCTAGATTCTATCAGTGGCCATGTACTGCTTCTTGTGGAATCTTTGAGTACACTGTGGCCATGCGTCACTCTGATTGGCTTAATAAAAACACTGGATGGCCAATGAGTAGGCAGGATTTCCAGGCACAGAGGAAGCTGGAAAGAAGAAAGGCAGAGTCTCAAGGAGGCTCAGAGGAAGCATGGCACATAGAAGATGAGGTAATGAGTCATGAACCACGTGGCTGCATGTAAATTTATTAATTTAAGTTAATTTAAGTAAGGTTAAGATAGGTTAGTTTAAGTAAAAAAAAAAATTGTCAAAAACAAGCCTAAGTCATTGGCCAAGCTTTCATGATCAATAATAAGTCTCCGTGTGGTTTTTTGGGAGCTGACAGGCAGGAAAGAGAAGGACTAACAACAAATGTCACCCAACGTGAGGACACGTATTTCCACATAAGACAAAGCTTTTTAGAAAAGGTTCCAAACACACAAAAGTGGAAACAAAGGTAGCTTCCTAGTCCCACAGTCTCTCACGTGGCCCACGGTACAGAGACACATCTCTTAGCCACTGTCTGTGGGCTTGAACCACCAGCACACCAAGAGGATAAGCTGTGTGGTGGTTTAAGATTTTGCTCATGCAGACAGAAAAGGCTACAGATATGCAAAACAGGTTCAGATGTGAAGAAAAAAAAAAAAAAAACCTCTAAGCAGGTATTTAAAAAACATGCATAGGCTAAAAAAAAAGAAAAAGAAAATGGGTATAGACAATCAAAGACAAATATTTTGCAAATAATAAGATAAAGTCTTTAAAGAGAAAATAAACTAATATAAAAAGGATAAGCCACATAGAGATGAGAAAACACAGGGAGTCTGGATCCTGTATGGTGTTGTATTGACTTTAAATTTTTGATTTCCAATGAGCAAACAATAGCTGCCGAGAGATCTTGGATTATAAAAACTACAAAATTAAACCAACTTATATATTTTTTAAAATGTCATAACTTCAAAATGGAAGTCAAAAATATGTTACATTGGGGAAGAGGTTATGCTTTTGTTTCCACAGAAAATAAGAGGCTGTGGGTTCATTCGAGATTGATAGAGATCAGATTTGAAAACCTTGGCTACAGACATACATAAATAAACCTAAGGAAGAACCAAAACTACAAGGCAGAACAAGGGGACCAGACACCAGTGAAAATGGGTAACCCAGGTGATCCAACCTCCCAAAGTGCCTCTGATGCAGTTTCCTTAAAGTTCTGTATCCTGAAGAATTTAAAGACTGCTGGCTGAGAAGGTTCAGGTAGAACTTTAGATAAGCCTTACATTATCCCATCACACCAAGACTGGACAATAGCTAGCTCCCCTAGGATTTGACCATTATCTTAATTCTCTCAGGGTCCCTTAAAGACACTTGTGCCCCCAAACAACAGGAAGCAGTCTAGGGAACACAACGCCAAGTTCCCAAGATAAGGGGTGGGTGGTTTTCGGTCATTCAGTGAGTTGTGGATGTTTGTCATCATTTGGGGGGGGGCGTTGGTTACAAAGTATTATTGGTCATGGCCAGAAAAGAAAAACTGAACAAAAGAGATTAGATTCAGGAATCTCTTCCTGAAGAGAGAAAAAGGGGAATGTAGCATAGAAATTATGGGATAAAGGGTAAATTGTTGAGTCTACTTTTGAACAACCATTAGTCTCAAATATTTTATATGTGTATGAATTTTTGCATATTGATACAAATTTAAGGTTATTTCTGCTATACACTGTAGGGGACAGTAAGCCACGCCTGCTAGAAGCTGGCTACAGGTGTGCCTGGCCATGCCTGTCAGGGCGTGGTCAAGGTGAGGTCAGGATGATGAGTAATAGGTTTTTAAGAGTGGCTGCAAGGAACATGGGAGCCCTTATCTCTGGCCTGCCTGCCTTGCTGCCCCTGGCATGCTCTGGCTTGCGTTTGGCTGGTGTTTATCTGAATAAAGATATCTTAACCTTATGGACTACTGATATCCATGACCCCACGAGGCTACCGTTGTCCCATTTCAGCAGAAGTAACTTGGAGGATGCTACGCCCCCGTCCCCCATTATTGTCTATTAGGGTAGTGTAAGCCTAGTTAGGGATAACTTCCTATTGTTATGGTTGGGATTGGAAGGAGGCATTCAGGCTTGGACACCTCTTTTCAGATGACTTTAGAGTTTACCTGATGTAGACATAGTTAGGATGTATCATAACAGATTATTGTAACTTCTTATATTTCAACTTTATGATTCTTAATTTTGGATACTTTACACTGTTAAGTTTTAATCCTCTTTTAGACTAAAAGTGGAGTTGTAGGGGACAGTAAGCCACGCCTGCTAGAAGCTGGCCACAGGTGTGCCTGACCATGCCTGTCAGGGCGTGGTCAAGGTGAGATCAGGATGACAAGTAATAGGTTTTTAAAGGGCTGCAAGGCACATGGGAGCCCTTCTCTCTGGCCTGCCTGCTTTGCTGCCCCTGGTATGCTCTGGCTTGCGTTTGGCTGTTTATCTGAATAAAGATATCTTAACCTTACAGACTATGGATCGTTTTGTAATAATACACTATGTGTTTCTATTCTTGTTTAAGGTATTATGATTATGCAGCCCAATTAAAATGTAAAGTTTTATTCTTTGAAAGCTATTTAGGATAATAAATACAGGTTAAGAGTCATCTATAACAATCAAACTAACAAATCTAAACTATCAGCCAAGCTTTCATATTCAATAGCAAGTCTCAGTGTGGCTATTTGGGAGCTGGCTGGCAGGACAGAGAAAGACTCACAACAACTGCTCTCATGCTTGGAACAAATTCCCCACATTCTTTTCCCAGATAGCATACCTGTGAGGGGGGAAATGTCATCCAGCTCATGTCTCATGATCTCGGTGGGCTCTTTGGCCTGTCCTAAGTTGCTCAGCAAGGAGCTGGCAGGGTCCAGCTTTCACTCAAGTCCTAAGCCTAATCCTATCTGTGTCCCTGGCCCTGTGTGAAGTCCTTTTAGGGGCCATTGGTTTCCATAAAGAAGTCGTGGCTGGCTCCCAGGTTTTCACAGAGGTTTCTTAGGGTCTCTCAGATCATGGCAGAGGCTGAAAATGGTTATAAATTTTCAACTGCTCCCCTAATTCTTCATAACATTGAGACATAAATTTACCAGAGGCCAAGGAACACCTCTTGAGACCCCACTGAATGACAGTCACGGAGTCCCCCAGGCTCCTTAGGCCACCAGATCTGTTTTCAGAAGTGAAAATGAAGACATCAGCCTGGACTCTCCCCAGGAGAAAACAACAGGTAAGTCTCAGTGTGGAAGTGCAATTGGATCACAGAGCCCTGGAAAGAAGCCCATAACTTCCCCCAGTCCACCTGCCTGCACGGGCCACCTGGCTCCAGTGTGAGTCCAGCTGTTTTGCCTGGAAGAGGCCATTGGCCATTGTACTCAGGGACCTTTACTATCCCTCCCCTGGACCTTAGAAACCTTATAAAATGATTTTATACTCTTTTATATTCAACCACACATTCAATTTGACACATATGAAGCCCCTCTGGCATCAGAACTATCAGAGGGGTCTTTGTGACAGGCGGGTGGGGGTCTTAGACCCACCCCAGGTGCAGGGACCAGAATTTCCCAGAAGGCTGTCAGGCAAATCTGCTGCAAAGAAGGGCCAGTCTGATTCAGAGCCAGGGAAGATTAATCACTAGAAATTAACACCCAGTACCTACTTACTACCAAGAAGAGTTGCCACACTTAACCTCACCACAAGCCAGCAAAGTGAGACTTCTTAGTTCTGCTGGAATAAGGGAGCAGGGAAAGAGTATGCTCACAGAGGTTCAGGGGCTTCCTGATCCCCACAGACATTGTGAGGCAGGACAAAGCCGGGCCAGCCATCCCCAGGCCCCTGTCTTCTGAGTCTATGGTCTGAAACCTTCTGTGCTCACACACCCTTGCGACGCAGAGCAAGTCAGACCCCGCCTCATCTTGGTGCCAACATGAGTGGGGGTGGCTGGCACACGGCTAACACAGTGCTCTCTGAAGATAAACTAAGGCTCTAAGGGCTTAGAGAGTCCGTGATGGCATAATAAGACCCTGGTAGGACCAAGGGAGGCATTTGAGAGGGGAGCCATGTGTAAGGCCTCAGGCTTTATGCTGACCTTCCCCTGCCACCCTGGCAGAATGTACTCAAGCAGAACTCTGGTCAGCCCAGGGTTCCATGGCTACTAGTCTGCACGCAGGTTCAAAGGACCCCTTTAAAAGACAGATCCCCCTACTCTCTCTCTTTCCTGCTGTTCCCCTGGGGCAGACAGGACTTTTCCTGTCTCCCTCTTCTCTTCTGTCTCTGTCTCTTTACTTCTCTTCTCTTCCCCCCTCCCTTTCTAATAAAACTTCTCACTTAACCTCTGTCTGCCTGGCGTGTTTGTCTCTCTGCCTCGGTCACCCTTGCCTGCCGTGGAATCCACCAAGGTCCCCCTCATTGCTTTGTTTTTGTTTTTGTTTTTGTTTTGTTGTTTTGGGGTTTTTTGTTTTGTTTTGTTTTGTTTTTCGAGACAGAGTTTCCCTGTGGCTTTGGAGGCTGTCCTGGAACTAGCTCTTATAGACCAGGCTGGTCTCGAACTCACATAGATCCGCCTGCCTCTGCCTCCTGAGTGCTGGGATTAAAGGCGTGCACCACCAATGCCCGGCCCCCATCTCTATCTTTAGAGTACATAGCTACACCATACCATGTACTGCATTTGGTCAGAGAGATGAGAAGTTTAAAAAAAAAAAAAATCACCCACTCTCAGGATGCTGTTTCTAACATTCTGAGTCTTTGGGGGTCTCACATCTCCCCCTGGGCCTGCATCAGACCCCCCCCCCCACTCTACCTCCCACATTTCAGCTTCTTAGGGTTAGGGTCACATAGTTCAGGGTACCCTCAAAGCCAGGACTGCCATGGCCACCTAGGAAATGGAGACACTACAGAGTGAGCTAAGGAAGACGAGTTACCTGGACCACACCCAGGCCATGAGTCATGGCACCCAGACCCCTGAGAAATGGCGCTGATAAGAGCCACTTCCCTGGGAAGTCAGCAAGGGCGATGAGATAAGAAGAGAAAGTGCTTTGAGCTCCTCAGAAGAAAGGAACCACAAGCAGGCCCAGGGTGTTATTACCAGCGTCATTATGCCTCAATTAAAGGGACACGCATCTGACTACACGAGGACTCATTAGCTGTCCTGCGGCCCACACATGGCTGTATCGTAATGTAATTTCATTTTTATTATTAACAGATAAGACCGTAAAATACTCACAAATCATCCCAGCACAGAACGACTCCCCTTCCGGATGGGTGGGGTCTCTTTCTTCCCACGGGGGCCCATCAAAGGGCCATGCAAGGGCGAGCCAGCTAGGCTTTCCTGGGTGCCAGGCCTGGGTCCTCTTTGCAAAGATCGGGAGCTACATCTTGACCTCTGAGTCCATTTTTCAAATCACCCTTCTCACCTTTCCTTCCTTGGCTCATCCCCTTTCCCCATCTTATCTGGTCCTCGTTAAGTGAGCAAGCGCTGGAAGAGTTGAATTAATATGCAGAGAAGAAAGAATAGTTCGAGCCAGCATTTGCTCTCCAGCAGGTAGATTTGGGGTTCCCATTCCATCACTGGTCTAGCACCGAGGACTCTAGGCTCAGGACATGGAACGGTGGTAGGAACGACACACATGCCTGGACACAGGCAGCGCACGCCTGTAGATGGAAGGCGACCCTCAACAACCACAAAAGCCTGGCTCATCAGAACTTTCTCAGGCCAATTTGGGGGAATTGAGTCAAAAACATTTTAGAAGAAGTGTTTTCCCCCTCCCCCATAAATGTATGAGCTAAAAAGCTGATGAGGACACGGCGGCGCTTGGAGGACCCCCTCCTGGAGACAGCCGGCCTCAGAAGGAAGGGACTGGGAGGGAAAGTAGAACTAGAAAAGAACAACCCCTGAGACCCCTGAATCCAGCCACCTGCTGCACCTCGAACGGAAATGGTCTCCATCGGCTTATGTGTTTGACTGCTTGGTTCCTGGGTGCTGAAGCTTTTTGAGAAGTTATAGAAGAAGATAGAATCTTGCCAGACAAAGTGGGCCATGTGGGGTGGGCCTTGAGGGTTAATAGACTGGCCCCACTTCCTGTGTCCTCTAGGCCTCCTGAAAGCATATGACCAGCGTCTCCAGCGGTCATGTCTTCCCCACCATGACAGACATTTCTTCCGCAGCCATGAGCCAAGATAAAGCTTTCCTTCCTCCAGTTGCCTCTTGTCAAAGATATCTGGTAACAGTCACAAAGAAACTATCATTCGCAGTGCACTTGACCCTCGAAGTTGTGAGACGAAGTAGCCAAAAGACCACTTACCAGCTTGTTTGACACTTGAAACCAATACAATACCTCAGCTCGGTCCTAACACTTCATTTCCCACTTAAGCTCCCTGGAACCCAGCGATAAGTGATCGGCTGAGACCACACAGCGTGTCCTCTTCATACCTGCCTCCAGCGTGAGGTAATCTAGGCTCCCATTGTGAGGTTGGCTGAGGCTAGACCCCAGCTGAGCTGCATCTTCCTGGAGCCCTTTCTGTCCCCACTGTGACATCCTTCACTCCCGAGAGTTCTCCCTCCATAAATCAGTGACATAAAAACTCAACTCAGATTCTATTTTTATTGTGAAAGTAGAAAAAAAAAAAAAAAAAAGACAAGATCCAGGCCAAAGTGATAGCAGCGAGAAACACCCCTCAGTACCCGAAGATTGTGTGAGTCCCTTAATGTACTACTACTTACTTTAGGGATAAACAGACTAAAGCTCGCACAAGGTCACACATGCTGGAATGAGGAATTGCACCCAGGTCTATCCAACCCAGCACTGCCACACTCTCCTTCTTGGTCCGCAGCATATCATGTATGAGAATATGGATGCCGTATCTGATACAGCCCTGGCAAACGTGTCAGTGTGGGGCTCAAAAGGGAATACTAGCCCAGCCTTTGGGTCTAAGCACTGTCAACCAAAAAGCTTTACTTCTCTGGGCCTGAGTTTCTGATCCTGAAAAGCAGTAAATCCTTTCAGCACTGCAGTGAGCCCCTCCTAAGTGGGTAGTCACCGTTTCACGTGGGTATGGATTTTGCAAAGCCTGTCCTCCGTACAGCTTTCCCAGCTTCCAGCCTTCCCAGGAACCACGGCAAGTCTAAGGAGAGGAGAAGACCTTGAGCAAAGGGTACTGAGAAGAGAGTCCTCAGAAAGGAGAGAGAAAAAGGTGCCATCTGGAACCACACATCTGGGACCACAGTTCACATCCATGAGACTGTCAATTCCCACCCACGTCCCCCGACCCTGCCCTCCTGTCTTCAGCCTACAGCAGCCTCGTATCACCAGTTACTTTGCCAAGAAGGTCTCCAGTCAGCCTGTTTCTTTCTCCTTCACTTCCTGTTGCCAAAGCTTCCTGTCCTAAAGACTTCGCCACGTGGCCACATCTTTGCACCACTTGCAACCTAGTAAGCTCATCAGCATCTGTTGCTTAGATGTTTGTCTAAATCTGAAATGTTCCCCACATGCTCAGGCTTCAAATGCTAGTTCCCCAAGTCCTATGCTGAATGAACAAACACTTTTAGAAGGTGGAGTTTAGTTGATGGAAATACTTGGCTAAGGGCAGACCCTTGAAGATTATAATTAGTCCCTGGTTCTCGCCACACTCTCTGCTTCCTGGTTAGCTATGATGTGAACAGACACTGACACACACTCCCACTGTCAGCCTTTAAATGGACAATCCATAGCTTCCCACCATGATAGTTGTGGAACATTCCTTTACGCTGTGTGAAACTGTGTCACTTCTAGGGGCAAAGAGCTCTGGGAAGAAAAAGGAGTCGTCACAAGCCAAACGCAGAGGGAGCAAGAGGAGAAAGTCAGGAGCCACGTGGTAACACGTAGATTAAAAGAAATGAGTTCATTTAAGTTATAAGAGCTAGTGGGACAGCTTAAGCTAGAGGCTGAGCTTTCACAATTTGCTACAAGTCTCCCTGTCATTTTTTTTGTGAGCTGTCAGCCCCAAGAAAATTCCACTTACATGTGAACAGAGACCCTCTGAAACCATGAGCCAAAAGAAATCTTTCAATCTTCAGATCATCCCGCCAGCTATCACCGTAACACGAGAGTAACCAGTAAGGGATGCTTTTGAGGATGTCCTTTAAAAGCTTTATCGGGACAGGAGTGCTTCCATGTGACCTCTGCCTGACGTCAGCCACGCCCACCTCTCATCTTCCCACTCAACTGGTTCATTCCTCTGTCTCCCGCTACCCTGGACTTTCTAGACTCTTCCCTGGAAGTCGGCTCTCAGGATGTGTCTTGCCTTGCACTTCCTCGTGTGTCCTTTGTACTCAGGGCCTGGTCCCTGCCACCTCGGCTCTCCTTGCCCTGCCTTCAACACTCCAGGACACCCAGGGCTTTGCCAGCCAATGCTTTTCTCACTTGCTCCTTATCCGGTTTCTGCCCAGATAATCAACATGGCTTACCTGCAGCTCTGTCCTCAAAGCCTGGAACCGTGCCTGGTCAAAAGTGGAGCCTGTGAATCAGATGAAGGGATGAGTAAATAAGAAAGGGAAACAGCCAGTGGGTGTGGACCCTATGCTGCGTCTTCACTGCGCCCATCCTGAAGTCTCCTCTCTTCTTCTGTGTAGGGTCTCGCTTAGTCCTGCTGGATGCAAAAAGGTCTTCCCGATGTCTTCAGCATCAGGTGACTCTGCTTGCTGGAGCTTGGGGTATCACACGGCTTCAGGAAGCCTGGATGCAGCCTCTGTTCATACTCTACACTCAGCCATCCAACCCCATTGGTATGCATGTGTGAGTGTGAGTGTGTGTGTGTGTTTAAATTTCTCCTCCTGTTCTAACATAGCTACCCAAGGCCCAGTGCTATTTTACATGGAAATGGAAACTGAAACAGACAGGGGAGAGAAAGGGGGCTTATGCCTGAAAATTATCAAATGATCAAAGGGATTAACTAGGAGCAGAAGGTTTGGGACATGACATAGTACCAAACAAATGTAGCCTGAATTCCTTTCCTTTCTGTGCCTTTATTGAATGCTACTTATATGCAAGGCTCTGGGTCAGGTAGTACAAGAAAGAAAAAATAGCCATAAACCTGAAGCCTGCCTGCTAAGCATTTATGGTTCAGTTACAACATCAGTCTGAATCATAAGTAATCACCATATAAGACTATCAGCTAAGTGCTCGAGAGAGCCCCACCTCCAGAATTCCATTTCTTTCTATTGAACAATCCCAGGATCTGGCCCCATGCCCGTGAAGCACCTGGGGCTCGGTCCCCTTTATCTCAAGCAGGCAATAGTCTGTTCCACAGCGTACCATCCACACTAATGCTCCCCTAGCCATCCTTCTGTTGAATCTTCTCCAGGTGTGTGTGTGTGTGTGTGTGTGTGTGTGTGTGTGTGTGTGTGTTACAGTGAGCTTGCCCCAGACAAAGTACATGTCGCTAAAGCCACTCCTGGGCTATCTACAGAATATGCTGTCCCCACACCTGGAACTGTTTATGAGGTCTGAACTGACCAGCCTGCCCTAGCAAACCTGTCCAATTGGGCAATGCAGTCAAACGGCCTGGGAGAGGATACATGCTGAGAGTCCAAGGGTCCCCGTGAGAAAGAAAATGGCAGAAAAGGGTTCGGGAGCCTTCACAGGTAAAGGCAAGGTGTTTTACACACACACACACACACACACACACACACACACACACACACACACGAGGGGGGGGTGTCCCAGATACCACAAGAAAGCAGACGTGTGTTGGGAAAGATGACGCTATTGGACTGAGACCCGGGAGTTGCCGAAGTTTCTCAAATTCCACCACCCCCACCTTGAGTTGCTGAGATTATGAAATAATCCAGATTTTTAATTATCTCCACTGAAGAACTGAGAAACCCGGAAGCCACGGCCCATCTCTGGTGGTGGCTATTAAAGACTACAGGTTGGACTTGCCACAACCCCGTGAACACCTTCAGGATCAGAGCACAGGTGTCCCCACGACCCCCATAAAGCACAGCTTCGTGGATGTCAGCGTGGAGAGGAGTTACTTCACCTATTAGCTGGCAGTTAAAATGCCAGGTGGAAGCAAAGTGTTGAAACGCAGAAGAGATGCATCCCCACCCCGAGGCATGACGAAACACTTGGAAGAAGGCTCCATAGGCAGCTGGCACATGTATGAGAGAGCAGAGGAGGGTGGTGCTGGGCTGGGGACTCCCAGCTTAAATGAACACACTTGAACATGAGCACACTGTGCCTGGAAGCATCGAGGCAGAGGGCAAGGAAAGCGGGGCTCCCAGGGGTCAGCACTTCTGCATGGGGCAGGGGGGGACAATTTGCCAAAGAGGTCTGACTCCTAGCAGCCCTGCAGAGTCTCCACTTTGTGGCCGATCGTTCTGATGTGTGGGGTGGGGATTCTACAAATTTCCTAAAAGTTCATGGCTGGAAGGGCAGGAAGAGAGATAAGGCCACAGAATGAGGTGTGTGTGGGGGGGGGGTGAAGAAGACGAAAAAGAGAAGGAAGAAAGATGGTAGAGAAAGGGGTGGGACAAGAAAGAGAAGATGGGGAGAGTAGGGAGAGGGGAGCCAGAGTAAAACACGGGCTGTATCAAAAATGCAGCTGTTCCAAAAGGCAGAGGTTCCGGAAGTCCGAAAGCAATTTCCCTCTGGTGCATGGAATCGTGTGTGTATATATGCGTGCGTGCAAGTTCGTGTGTTAAGAGTGATACACAGATGCACTTGCTTGCTTGCTGTGCTGTTGTATGTGAGCATATGCATGATGGCATGGTATGTGTGTGCATGCATGAGTATACATGTGTGGGGCGTGTTTTTTTAAAGATTTTATTTATTTATTATGTATACAACATTCTGCTTCCATGTATATCTGCACACCAGAAGAGGGCACCAGATCTCATAACGGATGGTTGTGAGCCACCATGTGGTTGCTGGGAATTGAACTTGGGACCTCTGGAAGAACAGTCAGTGCTCTTAACCTCTGAGCCATCTCTCCAGCCCCATGGGGCGTGTTTTTATCTAAGACGTGTGCACATGTATGCATGCCGGCATCTGTGGGGGACCTTACGACAAGACTGGGAAGACTTGCAACGGTTTCGTGCCCGCTCTGTCGTCTTCAGTAAGTCAGGTCTCGGGCTTCTTGCGTGCTCTTCGTAGAACATTGCTTACCACACAAAAGTCATTCAGTTAATATTTACTAAGCGCTATGACTTTAGGGCAATGTTATCTATTTAAGGTTCAGGAAATGAAGAAAATGGGAATCACGTGCAAAAACGGCTCTCTTGACACATAATAGAAGCCCAGCAGTTTCTGGAGCTGTCCCTTAAGGGCAGTACCACTACGAACCCCAACCAATTCTTGAGCCCATTTCCTGGGGTTTCTGAGTTCCCATTAAGTTATGTATTAACCCAGCAACTCATTCCTGCTCCCAGGCAAAACTTGACCATCGTACATTTGCAAAAATTAAAGGCAAGATTGAATTTTAACAGCTTGAAAAAATCTGAGGTCAGCTGTGCTTTCAGCAACTCGGGGTGGGGGAGGGAAGAAGGGAGGGAGGGAGGGCAGGAAGCTTGGCGAGTGACCTGAGGTCCTGACTTCCTGTCTGGGTGTCGAGCGTGTGGTTCACAATCACACACTAAAGGAATTGTTATCACCGTGCAGTGGAAGTGACCGGGGCCCAGAGAGGTTGCGTAAGCAATCCACAGCCACAACGCTCACCACAGGTTGGCAGAGCCAATTCCACACCCAGCAAGTGATTTTCATGACTGGGAAGGCGAGAATCTCGGCACCTGGGCAGGCCGAAATGAGAAAGGAGGTCTTGCTACCTCCTGGGCTGCAAACATCTCAAAATCTCCGACTAGTCAGCTGCAGTTGAGTGTTGCCAGATGGAGCCGGGGCCATGTGGCAATCAGAAAACTAGTCAGGTGGCACTGCTTAGTGCCTCTGAGGTATTTCACAAACATGGGGAACAAACACATTTGGTGTCGCAACCCTGGCCACCCGGAGCTGCCGCGTTGGCTGTTTTGGTTTTTTTTTTTTTTTTTTTTTTTTTGAGAACGGGCCCCTGTGGATAAGGAGTTTGAAAGCTAACAGCACTAGTGAGACCAGAGGCCATCTTCGAGCTGGTGGAGCCCAGGAGGACACAGCCCCTTTCTGACCCAATTCCCTCACAGCCAAAGCCAGAGAGAACGGGAGTGTAACCAAGAGTTACACTTCAAACCCCCCGGTGAGTCACTCTGGCGCTTCCGTGTGTCATCTTTTCCCATGGCGTCGCTCATCAAGAGCTCTTGCAGCTAGCTGCTCTCTGCCTAGACCCCAGGCACGCCTGCTCCTCGCCAGCCACCTCCATGTCCAGGAAACACTATCTCCTCCCCTCAGCTGAGCCATTCGTCTGTAATCCTCCAAACAAAAGCTAATGAAGCCTGCATCTCCTTGGAATTTCACAATGCCCTCTGGGGTGATTAGGCTCCCTGGTACGAAGTGCTCCATAAACTCAAAGCCCAACTGCAATCACATTCCTTTTATTTTCCTAATTAATCTCCCTAGCACCTGCCTGCCCAAAAGCAGTAAGTTCGAAATGCTCCACGGAGGTTCCCTCGCTACCCAATAAATTATTCCAAAGCCCGGTGCAAGGCCAAATGAAACCCCCAAATGAATCCCCTTCAGACGCCAGGCCAGAAGGAACCGGTGTGTATGAAGGTTTACAGGTGCCTCAGTTTCTCCCTACAGCTCTGTCATGGAGTCTCAATTGCTTTGATGCTTGTAGGTTCCAAAGCCAAATTCCTGACCTGCAGCCAGCGCTCTCCACTGAGCAGGGAAGGTGCTAGCCTCCCAATTACTCTCTCTTTGTCTGTCTGTCTATCTGTCTCTCTCTCTCTCTGTGTCTCTCTCTGTCTCTCTCTGTGTGTGTCTGTGTCTGTCTGTCTGTCTGTCTCTCTCTCTCTCTCTCTCTCTCTCTCTCTCTCTCTCTCTGGTGCTCAGCTTTTCCCAGGATCCATGGGGATGTCAGGTGCTCTGAGGCCGATCAATTCCTAACTGTCACGTCTTTTTTTTTTTTTTTTTTTTTTTTCTCGAAGTCTTTGGACCACTGTCGGGAGTGAGCTGAGCCACTCTCTGTGAAATTGCGAGATAGGGACACAATGCTTCCCGGGGATGGAGAGCCTTTGTTCCTCGCCTGCCCTTCTTGGAATGTTCAAGTTCTCCTCCCTCAGTTGTGATGTGCCCAGTGGAGAAACTCTCTGTCAAGAGGGAAGAGGCTTTGTCCCCTTCCCCGATGTGAGGGTTCGCTCCCTGCCCCCACATGAACTCCAGAGAGGAGCCCTCCTTGTTCCTTGTCCCAGCCTCACCTCTCTCAGGTGAGTGGCAGGTGAGTGTCAGCCCCATGAGACTGGGGCCCCACGTCAACAGTTACTGGCTTGACATGGTTGGTGTTAGTGTAATGACGTTCACTAAAGAGAACCAAGTGCGCACGTCACACCTGTATCTTACATCCTGAGACAGTATCCGCTGCGTTTGAACTTCAAGGCTGGGAAACCGCTTGGAGGCATAGCCAGAGGAAAGCAACCGAGATCCCATCATCCCATGGGGGACGTCTACTAACTGCTTCTGACACCAGTATTCCTGTTTAATCCCAGCATCAGGGAGAGTGAGCGAGCGCTGCTGTCTGCCAAGGAAATGAGCTTCTGAGCTCTGAACCCTAAACTTCGGGAGAAGACACGGCTCTGTGATACCAAAGACTTTCGCTGGCCCTGAGAGTCACCTCTGTGGGTGAGGTCAAACTACAGAAACGCCTGAACTCCTTAGAGGGACCAGAGAGTCCCAAAGGGCATCTGCTAGCTTGCTGAGGCTGGGTGCTCTGTTCACAGTTATAAATGGTGAAGCAGACCTAGCTCTACCCTGTGTCTGGACCCAGAACGGTCCAGCGGTAGGAGCTCTGCACTCAGTGGGCAGTCCAATGCAGTGTGGGAAGAGAAAAAAGCTACCAAAAAGGTAGAGAGGGGGTTGAAAGGTTCAGGCGTTATGCTGGCCTGCCCCTGTTACCTGGTGGAATCCACTCAGGCAATACCCTGGTCAGCCCAAGGTTCCATGGGAAAGAAGTCTGCACGCAGGTGCAGAGGACCCCTTTAAAAGATAGGCTCCTGCCCCTTTACGCTCTCTCTCTCCCCCTCTCTCTCTCTCTCTCTCTCTCTCTCTCTCTCTCTCTCTCTCTCTCTCTCTCTCTCTCTCTCTGTGTGTGCGCTCTCCCGTCTGTGTTTCCCGAGCTCTCTCTCTATGGCGACCAGCCATGGCGGTCAGCCATTTACCCTGTTCCTCTTCTTAGTCTCCCCATTCTGTCGGGCCTTATAATAAACTTATAGTCAATATGTCTGTCTCAGCAATTTCTCTTTTCTTCTTTTTAAACAAAAGAATAGCAGGGGTAAGAAGCGTGCTCATTTTTATCTGAAGCAGCTTAGGAAACCTTCCTAGAGGAAGCATTTTAACTGGGCCTTTGAATTTGAATTGCCTACTAATTGCTTCAACCCACCAACTAAAGTTGGCATGTGCTACAGGCCAGGCCCCATATAAACCCTTCTCATTAATATCGCCTCACTTAATTGTTCAATAACTCTATGGGCAGACAGTGTCGCTATTTCCAGTATACAGGTAGGGTCTGTACTGACATCGTGACCAACCAGTAACTGCTGAAGTGGGGCCCAGTCTCATGGGGCTGACACCCCATGAGGTGGGTGAGGCCGGGACAAGGAGAAAGGAGGGCTCCTCTCTGGTGTTCACCTGGGGGCAGGGAGTGAACCCACACCTCAGAGAAGGGGACAAAGCCTCTTCCCATTGGCAGAGAGCCTCTGTCCACAGCAGCTAACAAACTCGAAGCAGCTTTAGATAACTGTTGCTTTCAGAAGAGCAACTGAAAGAAGAAGCAGTTGAGGTGTTTGCTCCAAAGTTCCTCCAGCATAAAAAAAAAAAAAAACGGTAAGAGGAGCAATAACTAAAGGATCCATTTTCCCAGAAATAATAGCCATCATTTACTATGGGCAAGGTACATGCTGGGCTCCAGCTAGCACTGGCTCAACTGAATATCCCATCAAAGCCCTCTAAAAATTGAAGCTATGTAAATCATGTATCAGGCATTGTTCTAGACACCTCTAGGCTTTTAAAACACACCAATCTGTACAAACTCTACAGACACTGAGTATTGTTCTCTCTCCTTGACAGAAAAGGAAACTGAGGCATAGAACGACTAAGTATTTTTCATAAAATATTATGGCCAGTAGATCGACAGACCAGGATATGAACTCAGACTGACTTGTAAGTTCGTGCAACTTGTTACTACATATTTTCTTGCACAAAGTAAACATTGCTGTCCACATAAGCTAAACACAGAGAAGCGGTCCAGCAAGATTCTATGAATCATCCCATAACTTAGGTAGAGAAATCTGCATTTTTGTCCAACAGTCATGTCCCAGCCGTGGGCCAATAGCGTCCCTAGTCCCGCCTCTAACTGGTCACCTGCCTCCTCTACTGCCTGCCTTTGTGGCATCACCTGGAGAACAAGGCAGTAAAGGATAAACAATGCCCTGGTCAAAACCGGGACACAGCCACAGCTGTAGTGGCAGCATCCTGTGGTTTCCCCTACCTGGGAAGTAAACCAATCTCGCTGCTAGGCAAACCACAACCAAGCCTCAGCAGTTATCCACATGCAAATGAGGACACTTCCAGGCTCTGGCTGGCACCTTTGTGGTAGTCTCCCATGTAGTCACCCAAATCCTCTCCCAACTCTGTGCGTACATGGGTTCCTTACCTCACGAGGGGAGGGGGTTCTAGAACCCCGGATCTGGTTCCAGGAGTTTTGAGAAGTTCTCTCTCCCCATCTTAGAATCCAGCTGTGAGGGAGTTTGGACTACACTACAAAGACGGGAGGATGCCTGGAAAAGCAGAGTCTTCAGACAGACAGCATCTTGGATATGCCCACCCAAGACAGCCCCTAGCGGAGGGCAGCTAACTGACTAACTAGAGCTACCCCACCCACAGCAGACAATGATTTGGAAAAATGCTAGATATCGTTTGGGACTGCTACGCTTTAAGTGATTTGTTATGCAGTCAAGAAAAAAAAAAAAACTCTCCATTTCCTCAACCATCTCTTTTTTTTTTTTTTTTCACTACAAAAGACTTCGCTGCGGCCGACTAGTGTCAGCGTCCACTGGATCATAGCATGCTCACACCTTCATGACTAATGGACAACTTCTGACCTAAGGCAAAGGGCAGTAGTGTGGCTTCATTCATTTAGCGCGAGTGCCTTCCTGTGCCAGGAATATGCTGGAGCCAGGGATCTTGTCATTTAAAAACACAGTCAATGCCCCTAAGAAGCCATGTTTTGGAGGAAGGAGGGAGGGAGGGAGGAGGGAGGGAGGAGGGAGGGAGGGAGGGAGAGAGAGAGAGAGGTTGGTCCAATCCTAGCACAGAGGACAAATCTACTCTTGGTTTTCATTCAACATCTCCTGAGTACCTACTGTGTGTTAATGACTGTGCTATTCATTAGTGAGTTATAGACAGACAGATGGACCAACAGACAGATGGATGGATAGATAGATAGATAGATAGATAGATAGATAGATATTGAAGACTTTCATTCTAATCGCACGAAGTACTTATGAATTAACAAGAGCATAGAGAAACTTAGTGCTGATAAGTTCAAAGCAACATGTTTCCTCTTTCTTTCCTTTCTTCTGTCTTCGTGTGTGGGCATGTATGTGTTCATGTGTACGTGTGCAGTGTATGTGCACATGATGGCAACCTTGAGTGTCATTCTTTACACACTATATACCTCTTGGTTTATATTTCATTTTTAAAGTTACCTTTTGTGTGCCTACACGCATACTACACGCACAGGTGTGATGGCCAAAGAAAACTAGATGGAGGCTTTCCCTCCTACTGTGAGGGTCTCGGGGTTTGAACTCAGTTCCTCATGCTCACCCTTGTTTTTCCTTAAAGAACATTAATTTATTCCCTCACAGTTTTCCGTAATCCTGGGATCAAAGTCTGACACAGGTGCTAGCAGGTTTGATTTCTTCTGAGCCATCTCGGTGTGACTTGCAAATCACCAACTTTTCTCTCTATACCTCCCACGGTCTTTTTTTTCTGCATGCATGAACTCCCCAGTGCGTTCAGGATAACCAACATTATCCCCTTCTTAAAGATGAAGAGTCTGAGGTCCAGAGGGGCCCAGGCTTCAGTTCATCACGGATCAGCTATGTGAATTTGACCAAGATCCACAAAAACTTGTCCTTCACTTTTCTTACAAAATGAGTTTGCTAACAATGCCAAATCATGATTATTTTTAAAATAATTTAAGTGGGGCTGGAGAGATGGCTTAACAGTTAAGAACACTTACTCTTCTAGAGGACTTGGGTTTGGTTCCCAGCACCCACATGGAGGCCCACAAATACATGTAACTCCAGTTTCAGAGGATCTGAGCCCTCTTCTGGCCTCTGCCAACACCAGGCATGTACACAGTGTACAGACACATGAGCAGGCAAAACACCAACACACACAGAATTATATATATATATATATATATATATATATATATATATATATCATGTATATATTAAACTGAGTTAATATTTGTAAAGCATACAGAATAGTTCACTGTGCCTATTCTAAAGTTATATTGTCCTCTGTTGGGTGAATTTTAGAAATAAAACAAAAGTCAAACGACATGATGAGCTGGAGTTCACAGAACAGTGACCAGACTAGAACTGAGTCCTGGCCAAGCAATCTTTCTACACCCCCTCCACTCTGCTTCTCAGCAAGATCTGTGCTTCCATTTTCAATGAGGAAGCCAGGTCGTCTGAGAGCCCCCTCAGCACACACTCACGGAGATGTCTTTTCTCATTCCCTCAAGTATCCAATGGGAAAGGATTCCATTAGCCTCACACCTAACACCACTGCAACTTTTTTTTTTTTTTAGAGCCTGGAGGGAAAAAGTGAGTGAAAATATATCTGTCTTTTTCATTGCCTGTAGTGGCTGTTCTTGGTTGTCAACTTGACTACATCTGGAGTTAACTAAAACCCAAATGGGTAGGCAAACCTATGAGGCTTTTTGTTGTTGTTGTTGTTGTTGTTGTTTTTTTTCTATTTAATTAAATAGCTTGAAGTGGAAAGACCCACTTGTAATCCAGATTTTTAAGGTGGGAAGATCCATCTTTTTTTTATATATTTTCATGGAATACATTATTTTAAATAAAAACATTTAAGATTGCCTACCAACCATACAATCAAGACAAGAAAGGCACTATTTCTATAAACTATAAACATAGACAAATTTCTCTCCCAAGAAGCATTTTTAAATTTTAACCCTCTTTTCTGTGACATGTAAAAACCTTTAGATTTGGTTTTCACAACATGGTTTTGAAAAATAAAGTTAGGCAATACTTAGAAAAATCATTTTATAACAGAATCTCTTTTTTTTTCATTTTTTGATACACCATCTCTGCTGATTTTATAAAACCCCCAAGTGAGCAGACGTATCCACACCTACCATCTTCAGTGCAGCAGTAAGAGATTTCTGAACCAAACCTCACTCAGACACTCGGAACCCTTCATAGAGACATTTGCTAGAAAATGGCTTACAGCCCTGTCTTTGGGGCAAGGGATATGAAAAGTATGTTTTCCCAAGAAAATAACACACTTTACTTCCAGATGTGGCTTATGGAAAGGCCAGAGCTTATGACATGGAAATGCACAGTGTTGCTGCTGAATTACACAGAGGAACACGGTGGCTGCTGGTTAGAGAAGCCCCAGGTTTAACAACAGGAAATGTGTACAGTGCGTGATAAGGTAAATTTTCTTTACTGGTGTCCAACGCAGGTCCTGCCAAGGTGGACTGCTGGCCAGGGGAAGGGCCAATGGTAAGATCGAGGTACAATTCCTTGGACATTCTTTTCAAAGTACTGAAATGGCCTGTACCACCACACCCTGGCCACGAGGTTCATCTGGGAAGCTTCCTTCAGCACTTGCTGGTTGGTCCCCACACACGTTGTGAGAGCCTGTGATGGACAAGCCACCTCCAGCATTGAGCTTCATTATTCTCCACACTTGAGCTTCCCAGTCTCCAAAGAGCGTTGGAGAACAGTTGAAATGCATGCCCGGTACTGGGAGTGTAGTTACATACATTGCAATACACCGATACAGGTACAGCGTGCCAACTATGCAGAAAAATCTTCTGCTAACAATAGACTTGTATTTTAAGAGCAGCCACTGAATTAACCAGAGTTAATTCATCATGCCGCTAATTTTGCAATTAGAATAGAAAATAAAATAGAAAAGGCCCACTGCACCTGGTTAAAATGGTCAAAAAAAAAAAAAAAAAAAACCGTGTCTGGTAGTGGAGGCTGCACCACCTCCTTAGGAGGTACTCGTTCATGGACGACCGAGATCATCACTGTAGTGAGAACAAAACAGGAAAGTGCATAAAGAAAGGCCAGAAGAGTCTTGCCCCACTCCATGGGGTACTGAGAGCGCTCTGGTTCTGGCATGGGGATCTTGATCATCTCTTTCCTATACCCATTTGGCATTCCATTGGGTTTCATCTTGATGCTGAAGCTGCCGCCATCAGGGTTGGGAATGTCGACGCCAACGCTGAGGCGCCCATTGGCGTGGCCGTTCTTGTGGGCTTCCATATGGTGCTCCATCTTCAGGGTCTCGATCATGTCTAAGAGCCACTGCCCATTGTCAGACGACACTCGGCACAGTGGGGGTTTTGTGAAATCCTCTTGGGTTAGATTGATCAAGTCCTGGCCTGTGGAATGTTCTAGAGGCTCACAGTATTTGGGCATAGCATTCTCCAGCAGCCAGTCTGCCACCTTCTTGGGTGACCAATAGACCACTTTCTTCATGGTACTGGCAGACAATACGCAGTACCCACAACTTGCTCTCAGATGTCAGCAGTCACTGATCGTACAGGGTGGGACACCCTTGTTCATCTTGTTTGGTCTCATGAGACTCAGTTGGCAAAATGGTCAGGGCAGTTTAAAACACTCCGTGTAGTAGTGTCCGAACGTCAATTCGCCTCATTTCTGAATAGCATCTTCCTTGGATTATTTTATAAAGATGCTTGTCATCTTGGCTTCCTGTAAGATACTAGCATCTCCCAGTGTTCTAGTAAATTTCCATCACCTCAGTCATGCTGCTACTTTTCTTGTGCTGTCTCTTACACACATACACACACCCCGCTGTGCTCCAACTGCACTGTGCTTGAAAGGTCACAGCTCCTTCAGCCACTCAAGCTCTGCCTGCCTCCGCCAGGCTACTGTGTGGGCACTCGATCCCCGGGAAGACGGGCTGTCTCCGGAGCCAGAACCCAAAGGCTGAGAATTGGAGAGCAGCTCTCCTGGGCTGACGGCGTCTGCTTTTCCCCAGGTGGGGGGAAGTTGGAAACGGGAAGATCCATCTTTAACCTTGACCACACCTTCTGCAGTCAGCCTATAGAAAGGACATAAAAGAAGGAAGCTTGCTCTAACTTTGCCTGCTTGCTCTCGCTCTCCCTAGCAAGTCCGTTCCTTCACTGGGAGTAGAGCCTACTTCTCTGAAACTCCCAGTATATACTAAACACTACTGAGACATGCATCTCCATAGACGGAACAAGTACTGGATTCTTGGACCTTCTGTTGGTAGACTAGCTGGACCACATACAACTTGTATACCATTCTACTAAATCCCCGTGTGTGTGTGTGTGTGTGTGTGTGTGTGTGTGTGTGTGTACAGAATGGATAGAATGAGTATATGTTCATATATGTATGTATATGTTCATATATGTCTTTATATACATGAATATATATTCGTTCTATAAGTTCTGTTCCTCTGTAGAACACTGACTAATACATTATCTCTCTAGATCTCCTTGGATCACATGTGGGGTAGGACTTCAGAGACCACTCAGAAAGCATGTTCACTGTCCGGGTGTGTTAAGTAGGAATTAAAGGGTTAAAAATCTCCCACACTGCATTCCGACACAGCCTGGAATGGTGAATTCTTCAGACAGCCTACTTCCTACGGTCTGGCCAACCTAGTCTCCATTTCAGGGATGCTCGCCTGGTGATACTGGGTCCCTCCCAGGAAGATGTGTCTAGGCTCTGCAGCTGGTACTGTCCTTCCCTCAGAGTGGAAAGCAAGGGCGATGGGAAGATTGTAGCTCTCGTTTGCAGCCTGGCTTCTGTCCACATCCCCACAATGACACAACTGGCTCCTCTGAGGAGCGCGTTTCAATCTCCACTGAGATCTGTTGGATGAGCAGCCCAGTTTCCATCACAGCCAAGCACAGGCAGCTGGGGGGTGGGGGGGTGGGGGGCGTGGCCACAGCTCTCATCCATCCCAGGATCTGGGAAGCCTGGGGCGCACCTCCTCACCAGCCAGAAACCCAGCCAAGCATAACAGGGCTGCTGCTGAGGCCTTGGGGAACCAAATGGAAAAGAATCCAAGCCAGGGCGACGAACGCCAAGGTCATCAGAGAAGCAGGCTCATCTACCCCTGCTCATGGAATTGTCCCAAAGGGAAAGATTTAACTGGTTTCAGGAACTAGTCAGAGCCTGGATTGGGCGCATTGCCAGCGTATTACTAGAACAATCTCTGGGAAATGGGGAATGGAGCTCTTGCCAACCAGACTGAATCTCTGCAGCATGACATGTGGTGGCCCCTGGTACTCAGCCAGACCCTCATTCCTTGGGACCTCCCTAACCACTGCCAGCACCAGGCAAGCTCGGAGTGCTTCTCAGTCACCATATATGCAGAGTTCCTATAGTGCAGAAGTTAGAGAAAGGGGTGAGGAGCCGCCTCTGCCCTCCAGGCCTTTGTCTGGAACCCATGGATAATTACAATACAATACAGAAGATGCCGCAATGCCCTGCAATGCCCAGAACCCAAAGAGAGAGGAAGGGCTGGTCCTGTCTAGACAACCCCGGAAGCATTTAGAGGATGGACAAGAAGCATGGGTTTGGCTTTGAAGGATGACCCTGTTCAGACAACACTGAACCCTCTGGGTTCAGAATGAAGACCAAGACTGGCCAGGGACAGAGCGAAGGTGTGAAGGTTCCAGAAGGCTCTCCCAACTGTCCCTGCCCCTGCCAAGGGACAGGCCAAGGCATCTCCCCTGAAGAAATCATTTGTTGTTTAACTCAGCATCCTGTCTTGGCAAAGCAACTGAGACACATTTACAGAGGCCCTGGGGATCTCCGAGAGCCCCAACAGTACCTGCCAGCTCAGCCCCAAGAAAACTAGTGTCCTATCCTTACACCCTGAGGAGTCACCCTGGAAAGAAAATACAGACAAACCAACAAGGTTCTCAACCGAGCGATCACGGGTGGAAGTCCACATAAAGCTAAGGATAGAATTAGGAATGAAGACAGCTCTTGCCTCCTAGAAGGTGCTGGTGACAAATTCATGGAACACTCTCTATGTGAACAGCTGTTCCCACAAAGAAGCTGCCAGCCCTTGGAGAAGAGAGGCTCCGACTTCCTGTGACTTCTTCCCAGGGCCTTCTATGATCCAGGATGAAGAATGGGCTCAAATTAGCCTTGTGAAAAGAAAGTGGAGCTATCTCACCTCGCTGTTAAGAACGGTCCTCCTGCTGAGCAGTGGTGGCACACATCTTTAATCCCAGCTCTTGAGAGGCAGAGGCAGGCAGATTTCTGTGAGTTCAAGACCAACCTGGTCTACAGAGCGAGTTCCAGGACAGGCTCCACAGAGAAACTCTGTCTCAAAATACAAACAAACAAACAAACAGATCTCCTGGGTGACTGAGGAGGTACCTACAGGCTGAGCTCAGGGTACTGTCACACACAGACTGTCCTAGAAGTTAGGAAAGAAGGAAGGAGATAGGGATGATTAGAGAAAAGAAAAGTGGGAGAGAGAGAGAGGAAAACTGGAAAGTAGACAAAGGTGGAGGGAAAAAGGGAAGGCAGGAGGAGAGGTAGAAACTCACATTTCTTTGCACTGCCATAAAACCCCACTAGACAGATTTTGTTGACCCTATTTTACAAACAAAAACCTGAGTCTATGGGAACTGAATGAAAACCCTAGTAAACAGGGATTCAATCCAAACTCCAAAGACCCCCAATCATGTGCTTTTTCTAGACAGCCTGGATAAAAAATATCTTCCCGGTATCAAGAATGTTCCCTCTGCCAAGTGCTGGAATGGCACTGCAGCTCACCCAGCAAGGCAGACCCCGCCCAGCTATCTCTGCACTGCAGGGGGTGGGGTGGGGGCAGGGGTAGCAGGGCCACCGCAGGGACTTGGCACCCAGGTGGCAGGATCTGGAAAATGATGGGAGGACCATGTCTAGTGGTCAGGTGATAGCAGGTGCAGAAACCCACTTTTCAGTAGCAGCCGCCACACCTCTGAACAAACAGCATAGATACAGCTTGACCTAAGTCTCCCATCCTGTGCTCTCTGCCCATCAAGGGCCTCGCGCCAGCCTGCCCAGGGCCTTGCAGACACCCACCACACAACCACAGTAAGGAGTGCAAGTTAAAGATGTGATTCCAGAGATTTGGTTTCTCTATGATGCTAAAACCGCTAACCAAAGGATCGCCCTGTGCCTAGAGAGCCCACCTGCCTTTCTTTGCTGAGGTTAGAAATACCATTTCTTTGGCTGTCTTAATGCTTTTTAACAGACTCTGGGGCCTTTAATTAACTTTAAGAAGCAGAACTAACTAAGCCTACGGCTGGCACCATTGTCGTGCGGGTTTCTTGGTTGATTGATTGATTTTGCCATTTCTGTCATTTTGAAATTAGCAATTCTGTGATTTTAACTACATTCATTTGTTGTGCACCCATGAACCCCATTCATCTCCAGATCTCTCTCTCTCTCTCTCTCTCTCTCTCTCTCTCTCTCTCTCTCTCTCTCTCTCTCTGTGTGTGTGTGTGTGTGTGTGTGTGTGTGTGTGTGTGTGTGTGTGTGTGACTCCACACTGAAGCTCTGTAGACATTAAACAATAACTCCATGGCCCTGTCCTATCCCGTAGCAACCACGGCTCGACTTTTGTTTGTGTGACCTGGACTATGCTAGATTTCCTACAGGCAGAATTAGACAGCCTTTGTCCTTTTGTGTCTGGCTTATTTCACTTAGCGTCATATCCTCATGGCTCATCCAGCACTGTACTTGTGTCTACATTTTCTTCCTTTTAAAGGCTGAGCCACGTCCCACTGCGTAGACACACCAGCTTTTGGCCGGTCATTCCGTCCATGCATCCTTTGTGGATGCTTGGTTTAATTTTCTTAGGTTTATTTTAGCTTTATGTGTATGAGTGTTTGGCTGCCTGTTTGCATGCTCACTATATGCATGCTTGGTGCCCACAGAGATCAGAAAAGGGCGTCAGATTCCCCGGCACTAGAATTACGGATGGGAGTGACAATCGTGTGGGCACTGGGAACCAAGGCCAGGCTTCTGCAAGAGCAACAGTGCTCTTAACTACTGACTCATCTCCCTAGCCTCATGCTTGGTTTAATTTTAAAAGTCACTGTAGTTCAAAAGCCTAGAAAAAAAATTTTTTTTCTTCAAGACAGGGTTTCTCTGTGTAACTTTGGAACCTGTCCTGGAATTTGCTGTGTAGACCAGGCTGGCCTGGAATTCACAGAGATCCTCTGCCTTTGCCTCCCGAGTGTTGGTATTACAGGCATATGCTACCATCACCCGGTCTAAGCCTACAAATTATTTATCCAGCCTACATGCATATTTAAGAGATGGGTGTTCACGACCCTCCTTACTCAGGCAAGAACCAACCACCTTTTAGCAGAGGCCATAACCCCCTATTTTTTGGGGGGGGGAGGACAGGGGCCCTTTATGTATCCCTTTCCTGTCCTGGAACTTGATATATAAACCAGACTGTCCTCAAACTCACAGAGAGCTACCTGCCTCTGCCTCCCAAGTGGTGGGAGCTCTTAGCCCCCTATCTTTATTTAACCAGCAAAAGGTACATCCTAATGGATACCGTGAGAAACGTTAAGTCCCTAACTTTAGGAATGCAAAAGCAATCCCAACTGTGGGATTCAGAATATCCAGGAACCCCGCCCCCGACCCCGCCCCAGAGCAATAGGCTAGCCAGGAACTCAGCAGAGTCAAGTGACTTGCCTAGCATTGGGTTTGGTGGGCAGGAGAATGCTGGCATCTCCCCAAGGAAGCATTGGGTCATCAGCTTGGCCTTTCACACCACCAAATTGTGGGGTTAGGCAAGGGCTAGCGGTGTGAGGGGTCAAACCACAGTGACTTCTCCTCCTCCTGAAGTGTCCCAGTGGAGGAAATGTCAGATATGCTCATTACATATCACCAGTCAGTCACCACACATTGATCTGACATCCCCTCTTGAGGTAGCCAGGAGAGGGTAGAGATATGACTCCTGTCCTTTTAGGAGCGTAGACTTGTGGGGATCCATCAACTTTCACATCCAAGAGGAACCTTGGTTTCATGGCCTCATATTTTCTCGTGGAGGAAAATTTGTTGAGGGTAAGACTTCCTATCTGGTTTTCCCACAAAACTCCCTCCCATAGAAGGTGGAGACACTTATCTTTTCGATCAGTGAGTTCAGGAGAAGAAAACAAGGCAAGCCCTTCTGCAGGCTCTCTTTAGGAATTGCCTCAGGCTGTGTCTGTGTTTGTGAGGAAGCGCTCCGGACTTGCCCAATGGTGCCATGGATGGGGTGGACCAACCTGTGTAACTCTAGGGAGCAGCATTTCTGGAGCTCACTGTGTGATCACAACCCACGTCCACCTTCTAAATCTCCATTGCCATTTGCCCCAAGCTGGAGAGAAGGAATGCCCATTCCTTTGGGCCCCTTAGAATAACCATTGCTTAAGGTCACTACAAAACACCCCCAGATCTCATCATCATGACTAAAAAAGTTTTAAATTTCAATTCACAAAATCCAGAGACGGTGTTCCTATTAGAGAGTCTGTATGGTGAAAGCACCTGCACTGTATGGCTTCCGAGTCAACCCAGAGTGACTCGGCCCTACCATGGTGAATGCCTCACAGACCTGGCCCAGAACGCCTTTCAGAGCAGAACAGGAAATGTTACAGACCACTTCCACCCACTCTCCACTGGGAAAGGTCCACCCAGTGCAGAGGAGGCTGCAAAGTGTGGTTTATTCAATGTGCCCCAGAGTTAAGAAAAATGCTAGACGTCGGTGAGCCGGAGTGTGAGCTACCAGAGCCCATCAGGGTCTGAGCCTTTCGATGTGAAGATTTGGAGATTCAAAGTGCAGAGCTGAGCTTCCCCAAACACACATTTAGCAACCGAGCTAGGAGGAAAATCGAGAGCCTCAGACCTGGGAGGGGAGTGAAGTCACCCGGATCAGAACCCGGGTGAGCATACACCCTGCATCAGGGCAGGCAAAGCTCCCTGTTCCAGAAAAAGACAAACAGGAGCTGACCGGATGGAAATGTTAGTAATCAAATCTCCAGCAGAAGCCTGGATGACAGCAGCCGTTCCCACAGTCATTCTCCAGGGCGCTTTCATAATTTTCCCCTTTGGACCTCGTGTTTTGAAAGATTATGTGTAACAAACAAACTGTACTTATTGGGTAATAACAAATACATTTCCCCACTTACTCATCCAGGGTGTGTGTGAGACACACACACACACACACACACACACACACACACACAGAGAGAGAGAGAGAGAGAGAGAGAGAGAGAGAGAGAGAGAGAGAGCATGTGAGAGGGAGAGAGAGAGTTTTACCCACAACTGGGCATGCTCACTTTGAACTCCATGGCCACCATGTATTTGATTTCCTCATTGTATTCCAGCAATGTCTGTGATGTCACCAGCAGCCAATCAAATCTGCTGAACCACACTAGAAACCTTGCTTCCATGACTTAGCTCCAGTCAAAGCAAAGAAATCAAGAGTTCAGTTAGTCTAAATTGTCTCAGCATAGGATCATGATGTTAAAGAGAACACTCCTAGGCCCACAGCACAATGTAGGACCCTAGAGAACTCAAGTGTCCTTGGTCCTAGACCAGCTCCAGGGTTCCTTTTAGAGTTCCTGCACACTGAGTTCTTCTGGTGGGGGGGAGGGGAGCACCAACACAGTCTTTGCTTTCTCAAGTCTTTCAACCCCTTCCCAACGGTTACCCTCTGGATGTGAACGGTCACCCACAGGCTCACCCACAGGTGGCGCTGTTTTGAGAAGTTGTAGAATCTTTGGGACATAGTGCCTTGGTGGCGGGTGGAGACTTCTGGGGTGAACCTTGTAGGTTTACGGATTAGCCTCACTTTCAGTTCTGTTCTCTGCTCACTGATCCTCCAAAATGTGAACCAGCCACACCACAAGCACCCACCACCCACAGACAGAACCACTCCAAGCTCCGTGTTATAAAGTCCTGTGGGCCAAGATAAACCTCCTGTCCCTTAAACTGCTACTGTCAGATATTTTGTTCCAGTGAGGGAAAATATCATACCAACAGATGATGCCAAGTGTGTGTTTGGTCGGTAGGATGGCTTGAGTTGTCTTGTTGGTTGGTTGATTGGTTTGATTTTGGGTTTTTGTTTGTTTGTTTGTTTGTTTGGGGGGTAGGGCCATCTTTTCATTAAACAAAAAGTTTCTTCAAGACAGGGGCCGTGTCTCTGTGTTCCTATGATCTATCTTGGCACCAGATAGCCACTCAATAATTATCACAAAAAGTTAAAATCTGTATATGAATATGACAGACCTAGACCTTCTGCTTAAAAGTCAGGCTGGCAAACAGAAGGCAAGAAAACAGTTCTCTTGGTGGGATCAGAAAGGCAGCCAAAGATGTAATAACTGGAAGAGAATTTTCCTTCCTCAACCAAATGCTCCAACTGTTTGTACCACTGACTCTGGAGGCCTGGAGGTCTTCTACTCCCATTTATCCTTTTTGTACAGGCAGGGCCTAACCCAGAGTCTGTACCCAGGTGACCCTTGACAAATTAACTAACAGGAATTTCCTCACTTGGTCAGCTCCTTTCTCCAGTCCTACTATTCTAGCTTTACACCCCAACTACTCCCTTTTTGCCACGGCTAACACCGAACTACCTAACTCATGTGTAGGCATATAGAAAAATTCATTTATAATGAATTCATTGCAGGCATGCCTGGAATCAAAGTCACCTAAGAGCTAATGAAATTCCTAATTTTGGAGTTTTCAAAAAAAATCACTTTTCATCAAAGTATTAGTTACTTTTATTTTTTTGCTGTGATAAAATACCATGTCCAACTTATGAAAGGAAGAGTTTATTTGGGCTTACGGTTCCAGATGGACAAGGGTCCGTCATAGTGGGGAAACAGAAGGCATAGTGGCTGGGACAGTCTGCTGGAGCATCCTGAATCCCAAGCCTGAGGAAGAGAGATCAAACTAAGAATAGCATATGTCTTTTAAAACACCAGAGCCTACCTATAGTGACATACTTCCTCTAGCAAGGCTGTACCTCCTAAGCATCCCTAAACAGCGCCACCAACTGGACACTGAGTATTCAAAAACCTGAGCCCATGGAGAACATTGTCATTCAAACCACCACAACCAATACACCCCCCAAAACTGTGTCACGGTTTTATCCTGTATAGCTGTTGTTTAGACTCTGCCTTGGGCAGCCAACACTCTGGATGGGCAATGACATGAACCGGTGGCCTCTCCCCTTTTTCGTAGGCCTGATGTTCATATTTCTAGAAGAAGTAAGGGCCTTTGTCCATGTCTCTATTCTCTTAGATCCCCAGAACCACCCAGAACACAGAATCACTAGCAAATGATTATTCCACCAGAACAGCAGGGCCATGGAGAATGTCCTTGCCCTCTGCCCTGATCTTTTCCCACTGATGATTATCCCGGACTGTAAATGCTTACTTTGTGGGTATAAATAATGTATATCCTACCCTTCTACTAGACCGCCAGCAGAGGCTGTCATGCATCTCCAGTGTCTAGCACACAGATGAGGCTACAGACCTGTGACTGCACAGGTGAACGGCTGAAGGACTCCACTCTGGGGGAGGAGCCAGGACCCTTTTTAGTGAACACTTTGCTTGGCAGAATATCATGGTGCAGCAGAGAAATGAAGACGCCTAAGTTATTACATGGTCACAATGGTGACTTTGTTGTGTGACACGGGGTAAGTCACATAACCCTGAAACGGCACATATCCTTCATAGGAGCAAATGAATGAGGTGGGGAATAGAGATGTATTGTAGGCTGGAGTCTCCAGCACTCTGGGGATCCATAGTTACCCTTCAAGGGCCCCTGCTAGAACAAGGAAAGCAAGTAGATGGAGATATAAGCCCAATAAGATACAGGACCAAGAAGCTCTGCTTTCAACTAAGAAGTCTTCATTCTGGAATTCCAGCACCTAGGCTTTTTCTAGTCATAGACCACACAGTAACGCTAGGATGCAGAAAATGGCCCAAATCAAGATGATGAAACGTGGTGATACATGACCTCTGACCTTAGCCCTCTGGAAGCTGAGGCAGGAAGCTCTCCAGTTTAAAGCTCACCTAAACTATACATTGAGACCTTGCCTCAAAAACCAAAACGAAGCAAAACAAGACAGGGAGAGCTGCCTCAAATAGTAACGTGGGGTGGGTATCGTTAATAAAGCAAATCAATATGCTGACTGTATAAAGCCATGAGTGAAGGGCTCCACTCGGGAGGAAGACCGGCTTCTTGGAAGTGGTGACGTTTAAGGTCAGTCAGGGAAAATGTGGGGGGAAGGAGGAGCCAGCTCCCAGGACACAGATGACGCAAAGGTAGGCACTAGGAGTGTTGGGGCTACGGTACAGGTACTGTTGGAGGCAGTGACCGTTGCATAGTGGACCCCGGGGTCACAAGCAGGCAGACCACTTTTCTTTGGCACGCTCCTTGCTTTTGGAGTTTTACCTATATGTGCTGCCTCCCAGATGAAGGTCAACTCTCAGGTTTATCCTCCTACAACTTAGCTGTCTGTCTTAACCTCACTAGAAGCTGCATCCATGCAACATCTGCTTATCACCGTATCCAACCGGCATCTGCGACGGTTGGCATCGCTTCCAACGTCCACACTGTTCCGTGGTACCCTGTAACACCATCTCCGGGTTTGTGATTGGGTTTAGTCAATGTAAAGCCAGTGGTGTGACTCACTCAAGGGCTAGAAAAACCACTTTCATAGTGAGGTGTTGAAACAGTCACCGCTGTGCCACCCAAGCCAGCCTTCAGGAAATCTACATATATGTTCCACTCTAGCCACTAACCAGTAACCAGCCAGCCAACTACAGACACTTGACGGAGCCCAGCCGAAACCATCCAAGCATAACCTAGACTGCAGACCTGCCTAGCAGACCTTGAACCAAAAAACTGTTGCCAGACCAAAGTCTCTGGTGGGGGGGTTTGTGGGGCTTTTTGTAAGTCAACAACAGGTAGAGGATGGAAATTTGTTGCATTAGTTCTTTATAATTAATTATCAAACAAAATCGGTGCACAAATATTAAAGAAAAAAGGGGAGCCTGATCCAAATCACAAGCCATCACTAACACCCCCTGTTAGCAACTCAATCAAAAAGCACTGCCACCCCCATCCCCCACACTCCTTCATTTCCCTCGTCTCTTGGTCACGCCCAACCCCAATGAAAACCCCGCCTCTCTGACCAAAAAAAAAATGCTACTCTCAATTGGCTAGCTGACCAATGATAGAATTCCTGTAACAGAAGTTATATTAGCTGTGTGGCTCCTGATTATATTAGCTGTGTGGCTCCTGAATAAAGTGCTATTTTTTTAATTAAAAAAAATGTAAAGACCCTACAACAAAACTGACCAACTATGTACAAAGGGTCACTTTTTCTTCTTCTTTTTTTTTTTTTTTTTTTTTTTGAGACAGGGTTTCTCTGTGTAGCTTTAGAGCCTATCCTGGCCCTCGCTCTGGAGACCAGGCTGGCCTCGAACTCACAGAGATCTTGTGAGTTCACCTGCCTCTGCCTCCCGAGTGCTGGGATTAAAGGCAAGGGCCACACTGCCTGGCCAAAGGGCCACGTTTTTAAGTGAAATGCATATAAAAACCATGGGATGGCTGAGGACAGCTGACTCTCACAGCAACCTCAAAATGCATTTTGAATATCTGACCCCAAGATCCCACCCAAAGCTCACTCGGGCACAATACTGTCAGACTTTCTCTTGGGGTCATAAAGCATGCTACAATGACTAAATTTCATTCAGCATTTATGTGTCCTTACCACACAGCTCTGTCTCACATTTTCCCACAAGCCTTTTCTTAGGGTCATTCACAAGTCATAAGGCAAGAACATTAGTTCCTGTGTTAGTTTTATGTGGCTAGGGGTGATTAATGTGGGCTGATGGCTTCGGGGCGCTCAGCCTGTGATCCGTTGGCCCCAAGCCCTGTGCAGAGCATCGTGGCAGCAAGAGCATGTGGAGGAAGAGAGCCGTCGTCCGTGTCACAGCAGGGAGGAGGCACAGGCCATCAGGAAAAGGCCTTCCCCCACCTACCTAACCACCAGCCAAAGTTCCAGAACCTACACAAATAACATCAACGATCTGGAGACCAAATATTGAAACACAAACTGGTCCCGGGACACCAGATGCAACCATAATAGCCGCTACTGAAACCCGTCCCTCAAGGGGGTCTCACATTCACAGGCCTCACCTTGTTGGTCCCACGGCACCCTTGAAGGTGAGTGTGGTTAACCCAACTTACAATTGAGGTCATAGGCCGCAGAGAAGTTAACAACGCCTGTAAGGTCATAGTTTATGGTGCTAAGTCCTTGTGTTTGGCATTCGGCTCTCTCACCCACCTGCTCTTCACTGCACTTGCTCTAAGGGACCTACAGGCGTTAGACGGGCTTGCATGATCCCCTTCTCCAAAACCAAATAGCGCCAACTAACATTCACGTAGCGCTTGCTGGCTGGTAGTCTTGTTCTGAACATTTTTTTTATGCATGGCACATTTAAACCTCACCACAAGCCTACAAGGTAGGGACTCTATCTTCATTTTATTAATGAACTAAGGCCCATGGAGACTAAGTCGGATGGCCATCATCACAAGAAAACAGGTACAAAAATCCAAGTTTCAGGTCTGAGTGTGGCAGGTTCCATAGCTGACGCCCCCAAGCCAGGAAGGGACACTGTACAAGGCCACTGCACTGAGCCCTCCATCCTGGTTTGTGTGAGATGAGGGCCTTCAACGCTACAGACAGGACAGAATCGGGAAACTGGAGCAGGTGATCCCTGGAGTTAGGTCAGAGATCAGCCATCAGTGAGCCTTGGGCCTCATCTAGCCCACTCTGTTCAAACCACAGAGTCCTTTGAAATAAAATAGAGTTGGTTTTGTGCTATAGGACTACTCTTGGGCGAGGGGACTTCCCTGGAGTGTGACTGTATACCAAGTGACACTAACTTCTTTTGTTAGTGGCATTAACTTCAAATAGCCTGTGCCCACTTGACCCTCTCAGTGCTGGGACCCTGTCTGGCTTCAACCTATGCAAGTCTTGTACGTGAGCTCATATTTAAAATCAGAGGACATATCAGCAAAAGCTCTATTTTTGGCATTTGTTTATTGAGTGTGAGTGTGTGTGTGTGTGTGAGTGTGTGTGAGTGTGTGTGAGTGTGAGTGTGTGTGAGAGTGTGTGTGTGTGTGTGTGTGTGTGAGTGTGTGTGTGTGTGTGAGTGTGTGAGTATGTGAGTGTGTGTGTGTGAGAGTGTGTGTGTGTGAGAGTGTGTGTGTGTGTGGAAACCCAGGGTTGATACTGAATATTTTCCTCTTTTGCTCTTACCTTTTACACTGAGATAGGGGCTCTCACTAAACCTAGAGCTCACTGTTTTGGCTCTAGCTAGCCACCTTGCTCCAAGGAACCAGCCTCTGCCCGGCACACACTGAGATTTGACAGGTGGGCCACCATGCCCACTTGGGTTTTTAATGGGTTCTGGACAGTCCTCATACTTGTGCATCAAGTGACCCCTTGACCCATCTCCCCAGCCCTCTGGCACTACTTAAGACTCCAGGAGATTCAGTGTTCTCTCTTTCTCTCTCTCTCTCTCTCTCTCTCTCTCTCTCTCTCTCTCTCTCTGTGTGTGTGTGTGTGTGTGTGTGTGTGTGTGTGTGTGAATTCAGGTGTGCCAACAGTCTACTGTGTTCCAGTTCAGCAGCCAGTACCATACCATGTTGGTAAGAATCACCCTCCATGTTTGCCTGTGCTAAGCCTCGCCTACCTGGCTCTTTTCTGTGCCTGACCAGATGTTCGGTGCACTGGAGTGTGCAGCATGGATTATCAGCACCACCCTGACTCACTGGAGCAAGGTTTCTCCACCTTTTCCTGCAGCCTTGAGTCACCCAGGCAGCTCTGAAGGGCCCAGAACACACCTGAGCCCTAAGAACCTCTGGGTCTGGAGCATGACATTCACCAGATGCCCAAGTCAATCATCAAGAGAGGGATCTGGACACAAAGAGTGGGGCCGAGGGGCTGCATTTCCCATCCGCTCCCAGGGGAAGCAGTGCTTGCTCTCCAGGGACCACAGGAGAAGCAACAGAGGACTAAAAAGACAGTTCCTCCTAGCCTGTGCTCTCCCAGCCTGGAAAGTTCCTATACAGTTCCTATCTCCTCTGAGACTGGGAAATCCAGAGAGGGATGATGTCACACAGAGTCAAGAACACCTGGCTTCCCACGTTTTACTCCCCACCACCTTCCTCTGCCATCAGGGGAACTCGCCCATCTATCCCAGTGATAACATCTACTGCTTACACCAGGAGAAGGGACAAGGGTGATACCCCAAGACAAAGCCAGCCCTTGCAGGGTCTGCTTCTGGCTGCAAAGGTGCTCAAAGGGGCCTTCCTCTGTGGAAAGGGCTTTTGTGAGGGAGGGGTAGCAGCAAAGAGCGTCCAGCTCAGGCCTAGAAGAGCGGGGACTGATAAATGAGAGAGAGAGGCCCATCAGAGGCTGCAGCTGACAGGATTCTAGGACAGCCTCCCTCTCCAAAGAGGGCACCCAGCAGTGCCTGAGTCAGAGGGCTGTGAGCTCAGCCCCAGGCTGGCGGCTGGGAGGGTGAGTCAGAGGGCGTGGAGTGGAGTGAACTTCTTCCCTGGCCAAATATGGGCTCTGCTCTGCTCTGCCATTCTCACTGCCAAAGGCCCAGAGCTGCATCTGCTCCACAGGACAGCGAGGTCCCTGACAGAAATGGAAACTATTCCTCCCCTCCAGTCACCACCCCCCACCAGTGGGTGGCATTTTGCTGTACACTATAACCCAGCACCTTGAAGCCTCTCTCCCACTGCTCACACCGTCTCGTTATTGGTGGTGTGCAACAGATAAGAGACTGTAGCGTGTTTTGACGAGGTAGTTTTCTCGTGACAGAATCCTGCTGGGAGACCATAGACTCTTTAGTACCACAGAATGGGAGGTGAGGAGGAAAGGGAGTCCTCTGTCCCACACACAGCACATCAAACATGCTGGATCTGATTAACTAGTCAGTTCCTCAGAGAGAGAGAGAGAGAGAGAGAGAGAGAGAGAGAGAGAGAGAGAGAGAAATAGAGAGAGAGAGAGAGAGAGAGGAGAGAGGAAATATACCTTACATAGCATCCTCCTCTGGACCTGCTCTAAAAAACTCAAATGAGCTCACATACCAGAAGCTTCACTCATCTGTTCTCCCCACAGGCCCCCCAAGGTCAGTGCTATTAGACCCATTTTACAGGTGAGGAGCCTGAGACTCAGAGAGGGTAACCTACTCAAGCCATGCATGTGGCACCTACAGTCCACTCCCCAAGCCCCAGTCTCACACTCAGTACCCTGGACAGAACTGGATGGGTTTCTGTATCTCTGACGGCTCCCACAGTGCCTGGTGCATGCTGGGTAATCATAACTGTGGAGCAAGTGAGCAGATTAGAGCGTGCGTTTCCTGGATGGACAGTGGATTTTGGATTGGTTTGTCGACATCTCCCAAATGGATTGCATCCCAAGCACCCTACCAATAACTCCTACGTTATCCAGCCTTCTAGATCAGCTTTAGAAATTATCAGCTTGGACAGGCATGGTGGGCAAACAGACAAAGGCGCTTTGCCACACAAACCTGGTGACCCGAGTTCCACTCTTGGAGCCCTTGTAAAGTTAGACAGTAGTGAACCGTGTCCACCAAGTTTTCCTCTGACATCCATACACCTGACGACACACACACACACACACACACACACACACGCACACGCACACGCACACGCACACGCACACGCACACACACACGTGCACACACACACCCCGCAACGATGCCCGCATGTACGCATGCATGCATAAGCACACCAGTAATCATTCAATTTAATTTTAAGAACAAGAAATCATCAGCTCACCCAAATGCCAAAAACTATTCTCAGGCGGGCTCCCTTTTCCCTGCCCCTTCCCACCCTCGGTGTCGCTGGTACCTTGTAAGTCAACTCTTTTTTTTTTTTTATTTAGAGAATACTTTATTAGTTTTTGTAATCAAACCCACGTAGATAAGACCTTACATATTTAATACAGTGCATTACCCCTGTACAAATGGAAAAAAAATTAAGTTCAACATTTCTAGACAAATATGGCTGTTAATTTCTGTACAATGCCAACTCAACACGGTAAACTGGGATACTTTTTTGCAAAGTTGACAGCACAGCTAAAGTTTCTAAAAATTCAAATTATATATGTATATATATATATTTATATTTATATAAAAAGACCAATAATAGCAGTATGTTATGCTATTATGTTAGCAACAGCTTTTCCAGGTTCTGCAGTCATTTGAACAAAATTGTAGAGACATCCAGCACACTCCATTAAAAAAAAAAAAAACACACACACACAAAAAAAGTGAAAAACAAAATCCCAGGAAACAGCACAGTTCTGTTCCTCTTGTGTAAGTCAACTCTTAAGATCAAGGATGTAGCCCAGCGTCAGAAAGCTTAACTAGGATGTGCACAGTCCAATCTCACAACACTTCAAGAAAAAAATAATAATAATAAAAATAAAAAAGGATACCACTTTAGTCATGCCCCAACTTCTGCCTCACAACCAAGCTGGGATTCCTTCTTCTGTCTTCTTGTTTTGCTTTGCTTTGTTATCTTTGCAAAACAGGCAGCAGGGGACAAAGGACCCAGCAGGAGTCTTGTGAGGCCAGTTGAGTTCATCTGGAGCTCAAAGTTCCCCGCCCGCCTCCTGGTCTTCCCCTAGACTCAGAAAGAAACAGAAGAGACCCATGTTAAACCCCACAAGTGCAAGTTCTGCAGCCTCTAGCAAGACACACACAATCTCCAAGGGCGACCATCTCAGCTAACGGGACAGCAGTGCCCGTGCAGGAGAGTTGCAGCCAGGAGGCATCGAGGAAGCCCAAGTGGCATCCAGTGCTGTCCCTGCCACATGGGACACACTCAGTCGGCATGGCCATAGGTGATCATTGGAATCAGTTCTAAATGGTGGCATGCACACAGTTCTGGCGTTAATACATACATGCACAGGTACACGGCATTAATCATTTTTCGTCTCCAGAGAAAACTGTGACTGCACTGACTTGTGGTAAGTTTTTTTTCCAACATCTCTCTGGTTATTTGACCACCGTCCAAATCACCCTCTCTCTAAGAGCTTGCACGGCAAACCAAAAGAGAGAACGGACAATGGTCGTGGTGGGCAGCAGATTTCACTTACCTACAGGAGATGCAGAGGGCAGTACAGAGGCCGAGGCAGGGTGAGAACAAGTTCAAACCCATGTCTGACATTAAATTCATATATCCGTCCTCCAGTCCTCCCGTGTGCGCCCACCCCTCTGTGTGTGTGGCGGGGGGGAGCGGTTAGCGGATATTGAAACCAGGGCTTCACACATGCTAGGCGAGCACTCCATCACTGAGCTACGCCACCAACCCTCTTGTCTTGCCTTTCTTTTTTGTCTATTTTTGTTTTTGTTTTTGGTTTTGGTTTTTGGTTTTTGGTTTTTTGGGTTTTTTTGTTTGTTTGTTTGTTTTCTTCTTTTTGGTTTTTCAAGACAGGGTTTCTCTGTGGCTTTTGGAGGCTGTCCTGGAACTAGCACTTGTAGAGCAGGCTGGTCTCGAACTCACCGAGATCCACCTGCCTCTGCCGCCCGAGGGCTGGGATTAAAGGTGTGTGCCACCAACGCCCGGCTTTGTCTTGCCTTTCTTTTCTCTTTTTTTACTTTGTATTTTGAGACAGGGTTCACCGAGTTGTCCAGACTGGCCTTGAATCCGTGCGCCTCTCAGCAGCTAGGGCGAGAGACCTGAGCCAAAAAGAGCCTTCAGAGTATGGAAAGTTCAAGGCAAATGACCAAGTGCAACAATCCTGCATAACAGGCTGTCGAAGGCTGGAGTTCAACAGCATCCTGTTGGCTGCCTTGCCAGGAAAATGTAGCAATGGAGAGAGGAAATAGTCCTGCTTGCCGGGGGCGGGGTGGAGGGGAGGGTCTCAAAAACTTCAGAAAACATGAAAGAAATAACATTGCACTTGCTTGGCTAGTAACTATTGGGGTGGTAAAATATCACGTGCTAAGCCAATGAAGGTTGGAATAAAGGATATTTTAGATACTAATGCTTTAGGCCAGGTGTGGTGATTCACACCTCTAAATGCCTGCACTCAAGAGGTGAAGCCGGGGACTGACTCAAATTTGAGGCCAGCCTGGGCTCCAGAGTGAGGCCCTGTCTCAACTTGTCTCAAATATATTAATGGTTTGGATTAGGTGGTCAATAAATTACAGCCCACAGGCCAAGCTACGAGCACAGCTTTATGGCCACACAGCCATGGCTGTTCATTTATATTTTCTGGTCACTTTTACACTGCCTTAGTGACTGAGGTGACTATAAAAGAGTCTTCATGGCCACAAACCCAGAAACAGAAGCTGGGTGTGGTGACACAGACCTCTAATTCCAGCACTCTGGAGACTGCGGCAGTGGTGGGTCATGTTCCAGTACTCGGCCCCACACCTATGAGACTGAGCATTCCAAGCTGGACTCCATGAGTTATGAACAAAGAGGTCCTCGAGCTTGCAAAGCAACTGCATTTTCTCACCCATCCGGCTCCTGCCCTGTATTCTGTCTTCTCTAAGAGGGCATTACACAAAAATGAAGACCTCCCCCCACCATTGACGAATAGCCCAGAAACATTTTCAATAAACCACACGGTTTCCTGTGTGCGGAAAGATGGTGTGAACTGCCAGCCATGCCTCTAAGGCATGATGGGAAACTTTCTCAAGTCCTTGAATTTGTTTTTGTTCACAAACAAGAGCTTACTGCGGACGCCCAGGTTTGGTGTCATTTGTGACTAAGGGACCCAGCTGTCCTCTCTCCAGCATGCTACAGATCATTTACCATCTTTTCCTGTTACCAACACAGGCACTGACCTCACTAAGCATCTTCCTCGGGTTGACACAGTGACAGGGAGCCGCTTCTGCAGCCCTGGGCCAATGGGCTCGTTTCCCCTTCAACCTTGACGAAACTTTTCAGCCTTTGTTTGCTCTGGGCTTTGAGGTCTTCCTGAATTTCTTCCGTACAAGTTCACAAACACTCCTTTATTGCACGGGGCTTGGCTCATCACCTGCTATTGACTAAGCTGAGGGAACACTGATCTCATTCTCAGGGCCCTGAAACATTTCATTCTTCATTGTTCTTTTAAAGATTTCACTTTCAAAATATGTGCACTTTCATCACGCTCTGCCTGCCGGGAAATGCCTCACTGGAGGTGGGGCCTGTGAGGCCACAGAACCTCTGCTTTTGAAAACAATTAAATTATCAGTATTCTTTTATGTGGTGAGACAGTGCCTGCCACCCAGTAAGTCCTTACAGTGTTCTAGTGGAATGCACAAATTAAGAATTTTTTTTTTTTAAACATGCTCCTGATAATTCCTTAGCTTTGCAGGTGACTTCAATTTTTGTATGTAACCAGGGCCTGGGATTGTTTTTTGTTTTTTTTGTTTTTTTTTTCTTGAAAATACTAGGTAGCAAATGTTTTAGGCTTATTTTTGGAGGCAAAGTCTTACTATGTAGTCTGGGATAGCTGCAAACTCCCCACCCTTCTGCCCAACTTTTTTTTTTTTTTTTCTCAATCGTAGGCTTCTATCTTATTTTGGCCATAATATTTCTATGAGTTCTTTAAGAAATGCATACATGTACATAACAGATTGTGGTCACAGTCACCCCTGACTCCTCCCCCAACTCCTTCTAGATCCACCCTCTCTCCCTTCTAACTTCAAGTCATTTTGTTGTTGTTGTCATTGTTGTTTAAATAACCCTGTTGGTAGAGTGCTTGCCTAGCATGCACAAAGCCGGGGGCAATCCCAGCACCACATAAAACCATGTGTCGGTCCAGTGAGACAACTCAGTGGCTAAAGGTATTTGTCCCTCAAGTCTGGCAACAGCAGTTTGATCCCTTATTGCTGGTATTTCTTCCCTGACCTGGTCCCACTGCTGCTTTAGCCCCAAATAAACACACGGACGCTATAGTAAGTATAAAATTGTTGGCTTGGGTTTCTTATTGGCTAGCTCTGTCTTTTTTATTAACCCATTTCTGTTCATCTAAGTATTTCCATGTGGTCTTATCTTACCGGAGAAGGGTCCGGATGTTACTCCTTCCTTTGCTACATGGCGTCTCTTCAAGGCAACTCTCCTTCTCTCTCCCCAGCATCCTCCTTGTCTTCTAATCCCACCTATCTTCTTGCCTCTATTGGCCAAACAGTGTTTTACTCATCAGCCAATAAGAGAAACACATATACAGAAGGACGTCCCCCATCAATCCCTGGAACGTAAAGACAGAGAAAGGGAACGACGACTCCATAAAATAGTCCTGTGACCTTGTCACACACACCATGGCACATACACACATGCAGACACACCCCTTGCTGCAAACACATCATGAAACACTCATGCAACAGCTATTTATTTATTATTTAGCAGGCTTGGAACCCTAGCACACAGAAGACAGAGGCAAGAGGATCAGGAGCCAAGGTGATTGTCACCTACATAGTGGCTGCAAGACCAGCCTAGCTACATAACACACACACACACACACACACACACACACACACACACACACACACACCCCTCTGAAGGAATCTTGCATTTAAAGAATCTAACCAGCAAGCGATAGTGTTTGATTGATCCTGTCTCACACACAATGACCTGACTAGCACTCCAAATCTGAAATCTAGCCCTACAGCATGCTGTCCTGTCGATAATCAGACACTTTCTGCAATAGGCCGTCAGATGTCCTTGCCATGGGAATGGGCACATTGTTCTTACTGGCACATGCCCATATATGCAAAGATTGGTGTAAGATTTGCTTTATTTTGAATCATGTAGATTGGGGGTGGGGTGTGCATGTTAAACAATCCAGGTAGTCAGGCTACAAGAAGGCATTGAGTTCCCTTGGAGCTGGGGTTACCAGTAGCTGTGAGTTCTGGGAACTGAACTCAGATCCTCTGAAACATCAGTAAGCACTCTTAACTGCTGAGCCAGCCCCCCTCCAGCCCTCAAAGACTATATATATAAAAAAAAACAAACAAACAAACAAAAAAACCTAATAGCTCTAAAATCTCCCACACAGCTCCTCATCTACTTGGTCAAAGTCATCGCCTGTGGAAATCTGCCAATAACAAGATTGAGGAATTTGAGTTCCCCACATGATTCCAATCAGACATGGTCCTTGCCGGGCATGAGGGTTCATCACACTCTGGAGATTATGATACTGACGTTTGAAAGGGCTACATTGCTGCACCTCTGGTTTCCCAAGCCACCCTGATCTGTGCAAGGGGGTGTTTGTTTACCCAGAGCAAGCAGCCTGAGTAGGCCCGTGTTAACTGGCCTGTTTACAGGCCCTTGAGTTCCTGGGAACCCAGAGTGACATCAGGCTGTATTTCTGGAGGCTGACTAGAGGAGCCACCTCTTCAGCAGGGACACCTGCCCTGGCTCTCACTTTGCTCTAGACTCCTCCTTCACATTCTTGAAGTCAAATCTGTCTCCTCACAGCTCCTAAAACAATGTGTGTGCTCTACCGCCATCAGCAGTGTCTGCCGTTCTGCCCCCATACCTCTCCTGAGTTGCCACTCATGCCCCAGGCCCCCCGTGAGTCTCACTTCCGCCATGACTCCTTTTTGCCCCCTTTGCCGTCTTCTTCCGGTGCTGCTGCCCTGGTTAAACATCCGGTTGTATGATGTCAGGCACCCATCTGCCTGGTTATAAATTTTGGCTCCTTGACCTGAGCAAATCACTAATCTCCATGCCTCTGTGACAGCTAGAATGCCCCCCCACCCCACCCACACACACAGGTTAAACATAGTGGTTCAAGCACTTAAGAGGCAGAAGCAGGAGAATTATAAGTTCTAGGCCTTCCTAGTTTGCAAAATGAGTTCATGTCAAACCTGGGCTGCATAGTGAGACCTTGTGGCCCCACAAACAAAACAAAACAACACAACAACTATGGGAATTAGTGTGGAAGTTCCTAAAATATATAAGCATTTTTAAAAAAACTGAAAATAGACTAACTGTGTGACAGCCACACCATCCCCACCTATATCCTGGACAGATCCCAAGTCAATACGCGCGCGCGCGCGCACACACACACACACACACACACACACTTGCTCATTCTCTTCCATTGCTGCTCTAGTCATAGAAGCCAGGAAATGGAATCAGCCTACATGGCCACCAACAGACAAATGGATGAAGGCATCATCATCCATAAACACAATGCAATTCTATGCAGCTCTAAAGGAAAATGAAATCATTAGGGGCTGGAGAGGTGGCTCAGCAGTTGAGAGCAATTGTCATTCTTGCAGAGGACCCAGGTTCAACTCCCAGCTCCCACCTGGTGTCTCACAATCATCTATAACTCCAGTTCCGGGGGGGAACCCAACACCCTCTTAACTCCAGCTTAAACATGCCGGACAAATTCCTCACGTTTTCTCTCATGCAGTACCTAAGTTTAAATTTCACATGTACACGTTATGTGTTTATGTATGTGGTGTGTGAGTCATGAAACTAGAAAAGGGATCATGAGAGGGGAGGAAGAGACCTTAGGGAGACAGAATTAGAGAAAGCAATGGATTGCACGCAATGGAAAGTGGTAGAGGTCTAACTAGGGAAAGAAGGAGACCCAGACAGAGGCAGGAGGGACAGAACAGAAGAAATGAGAAGGCTGTATGAATATATGTATGAAGATACTATGATGAAACACTTCACTTTATAGTCTTACCTATAAAAGTAAAGCAGGAAGGAAAAGCATTCCCCTGTACATTTCTGTGTTTGAGTCTGGTTCCCAACTGGTGGTGCCGTTTGGGATGTGGGTGGGGGAAGGTTGCAGACCTTTTGGTCATGGGGCCCAGTTGGAGGAATTAAGCCCCTGGAGGTGGGAACTCAAAGGTTACACCTGCTTCTGCTTCAGCCTGGACTCTCTACTTCCTGCTTGGTGCCACGTGGGAAGCAGCCACTGCGAGCTCCCACCACCATGGACTGACCCAATCCAGCCCCCAGGCCTCCCCACCACAATGGACTGAAACTGTGAGCCAAAATAAACCCCTCCTTGGTTAAGACGCTTCTGCCAGGCACTTGGTCACAGAGATAAGAAAAGCAAGCTATCCAGCCTCAGTGTAAGCCTTCACTGTGATGAGAAAAACTCTTAGAACAATGCCCAGAACACAGCAAATTCGGTCTTGAGCAGTGTGGAATCTGCTATTTTCCACTCCACCCCTTTATTAGGCAGAATTTGTGACTGCAGAGGTCGCGTATTTAGTACGGCACCAGGCACAGAGTGAATCCTCAATAAACATTTCCTAAACGGATAATTGGATGTGGGCATCACTAGAGGCCACCCACACCTGTTGAACCCCTGATTCAAGGGCCCAGTGACTCAGCTTATTTACTCTGAGATACTCAACAGATAGGGCCACTTGCTTCAAGTACCCAGTGCTGAGCCGGGCCCCCAAGCACAGTTGCTCATCCTGCTAGAGTTGGGCAATTCCAGGTGGCATAATGCTGCGTGTGGGGACACTCTGTGTTGACTGGTGTTGACCTGCCTTTATGGCTCCGGACCTATTGGAAGATTTCAGGGACTCAGACTCAACCAGAGCCTCAGTAGCCAGCTCTTGGATCACTGCCACTGTGTCCCATGGCCTAGAGCTGGCTACCCCAATCTCCAACTGCCACAGGGTAGCTCTACCTTCATTTCAGTGCTAAAAGGCCACCACACCCTTTGGAGATTTTCCTGGATGGAAATCCTTTCCCTCGACTCTGAACTCCCATTGCTCTTTATCTCTGCTGGGTCCTTGGCATCTTGGAGTTCCAGTATCAGTGAGGCAGACAACAATGCCTGCTTCAAAGGGAGGCTGTGAAGAGTCTGGCTTTCATGGACATTTGCTGAGGTATTGCCTCCAAGTGCCCAGATGCCTGGGCTCCTCTCCTCCATGACCCTGTTCTCCATATAGTACCTGGTTCTTAAGCTTCCAGTCAATGGACCAATCAAAAAGCCAATGGTGGCAATGGATTAGATTAATAGTCCCAAAAATGGGACTATCATCTGAGGATTTTCTTTGTCTTTTCTTTCTCCTTACCCTTCCATCGTCGCCGCCTTCTTCATTCTATCCTCAAACTGGAAGTAACTGAACCAAGCCAACCACCTATTTTCCAGCAAACGAACTTAGAGTTGCCTATCATTCTTCATGGTTTCATTTCAGTAACCAAAGAACATGAACTTGGCTGCACAAAGACATACATATGGATTCACACCCTGGGAGTGGTTTGAAGAAGAGAGTGGGTGTTCATGTGACCCCATGTGCAACACGGGCCTTGGTCGCAATCAGTCACCTCCTTTATCCTCTTGCCCCATTGTGAGAGCGTCCCTCCCTGACAGCCACATGTCACCACCTGTACCTAAGGTCACCAAAACTGAGGGTTGCCTACTCTCCAGCAAACAAGGACCTCTCTCACCACATAACTCTGTAGAAACCTACAGGGAAGCCTGGAGGATTTCATGTTAGGGTGGCCACGGGTAGGAAGTCACTGTGTGATTTCTTAATAGCTGTAGACACAGGGACATGCCTACATTGGAGACTCGGTTATATCCACGGAGACCTGTCACTTTCACAAAACACCTATCCCGTCTCCACCCTTCTCCTCCTTACCCATGTCCTGAGCGGAAAAATGCACACCCAGATTCTGTATAAGGTGGTGCTGGCCAGAAGTTGCCCCATCTACCTTATCAGTCTAACTCACCTGCCCAATCCAGGTCTGTCCCTTGTATGCTCAAGGGTGAGGCTCGGCCCAGATGGTTGCAACTTGTTTGGGTGAAGTGAGCTGACTTGCCTGGCACTTGAGGCCGATGAGCCAAGCCCAGGCACCCAGAGAAGCCCAGAATCAGCCTTTTAGGTAACAGGATGCTGAGATGAGAATATGAGAGGTCTGACAGGACTTGTAGCCCCAGGCAAAGGTCTCATCTTAAGGAAGACTGTGGCCAACTCCAGCACAGAACCTCAGCCCCCATCTCTCTTCCCATAGCCCTTGCAAGAGGGGGAAAACTGTCCAGAAACTGGAAGTCAAGTGGATATGCCCAGTACCGTAAACCATCCCATCTGTTAGATGGACCAATATTTTATGTACCCTTAAGAAAGAAAATAATGATAGTTATTAAGGGATGACATGATAGATCTTGGTCAATTAGGATATATGTTTGCACAAGATCTCCTGAACAAATTAGGAGCATGAGATGAGAGGAGAGCGAGTTAGAACAACGAGAAGGAGAGAAGAGGAGGGGTGAGGAGGACATGAGGGAGCAGGAAGATTTAGTCAGAGGAAGAATAGAGGAGAGCAAGAAAAGAGAAACCATAATAGAGGGAGCCATTATAGGTTTGAAGAGAAATCAGGCCCTAGGGAAATGTCGGGAGATCTACAAGGCTGACCCCAACTAACAATCTAAACAATAGTGGAGAGGCTACCTTAAATGCCCTTCTCCAATAACGAGATTGATGACTACCTTATATGCCACCCTAGAGCCTTCATCCAGTAGCTGATGGAAGCAGAAGCAGACACCCACACCTAAACACTGAGCTGAACTCCTAGAATCCAGTTGCAGAGAGGGAAGAGTGATGAGCAAAGGGGTCAAGACCAGGCTGGAGAGACCCACAGAAACAGCTGACCTGAACAAGGAGGAGCTCATGGACCCCAGACTGATAGCTTGGAAACCAGCATAGGACTGACCCAGACCCCATGAATGTGGGTGTCAGTGAGGAGGCCTGGGCAATCTATGGGGCCTCTGGTAGTAGATCAGTATTTATCCCTAGTATATGAATGGACTTTGGGACTTTGGGAGTCCACTCCACATAGAGGGTTACTCTCTTAGCCTAGACACATGGGGGAGGGCCTAGGCCCTGCTCCAAATGATGTGACAGACTTTGAAGATTCCCCCATGGAAGGCCTCACCCTCCCTGGGGAGCAGAAAGGGGATAGGATAGGGGGTTGGGGGGACAGGGGAGGGAGCAAGCTTGTTTCTAATTTAAATTTTTAAAAAAGGCAAAAAATGATATTTGTTTGCTACTCACTGGAAGCCTTTTAAGATTTGTCAGACATGCACACATAGAAAGGAAAATAGAAATGAAGTAAGTTGCTTACAGCATCCTAAAGTTTGCTGCTCAGTTACGAGGGCCTGAGTTTGGATCTCTAGCGTCCACATGGCAGTTGTGTGTAGTAACATGGCTCTCCAAATGCAGTATTAGAGCAGTCTGAAACACATGGATGCTGGCCCGTTCAGAATCTCCTCTCAGGCTCTGTCTAGATCACCTAGAGCCCAGGGATGGCCACAAGGAACAGGGTACTCTTCTCCAGAGAGGACCACACTGTGGTCTCAAGAGTTCCTCCAATCAGTGTGTGTCGTTCTTTGTGACTGACAAAGACTGTAAACAGTGAACCACATCACTAATGGCTCCTCCCTTCTTCTATGTGATAAACTATAGAATCCTGATGTTTGCTAGTAAGTACTGAACAGCTAGGACTTTGCAAGATCTATGCTAAGTCTACACTTCCAGGCATTCTCTCTCTCTCTCTCTCTCTCTCTCTCTCTCTCTCTCTCTCTCTCTCTCTCGTGTGATGATGCGAGCTAACCCCATGGCCTTAGTGTGAGCCAGCTACTGGAGGCATGCTCCAACCCACTTCCTCCTCGCAGCACACCTGTGAGGTAAGTGATCCTGTTACTGTTTTGCATATGAAGAAGGGGATAGGTTACGGATGAAAGATTACTACAGTAAGTAGCAAACTGAGATCTGAGTTCCGAAGTCCAGGTCTCGGGTCCATAGTTATCCACCCGGCTCTACATTCTACTGATGTGCCCACTATACAGGTGAGAGGCCTGCTTTGTGTTCAGAGAGACGCAGGTAAAAGTTCAAAGTCATTTTATCTACCTCAGAAGTTGTCAATCATCAACTTTCCAAACTAGGTAACTGGTTATTATTCTGTATTTCGGCATCCCGTGGACCATGTAATAAAATTAACTATCTTCCTCTCCTCTTGAAGATGCAGGCAATACATGATGGTTGTGGCCCGGAAGATCCCATTCCTGTTTATTTACTCGTCGAAACTGTTTCTAAAACATTCTTCATGGGTGAGGTCCTACCAAGGGCCGTACACAGTAGCAGGAAAATCAGACTGCATCCAGGTGATTTTAACTGTGACCAAGAAGGACAAATGCCACCAACAGCTCAAACCATCTTGTCTACCATGCAGGGACATGATCGCAGAAGTGAAGCTACGTAGACTGGGAGGTCTCCACTCAGCCATTTGCTAGACAGTCTCAGAACCTAGACAAAGAGCGAGAATTAATTAATTCAAAAGTGACGTGTTTGCAGTCTCATTCTGAAGCTCTCCCTAAATCTTCAGGAAAACTGGCCACACTGGCAAAGCCCTTGTGCAATGACTGTTAGTGGATTTTGAAGGAAGGTGTTGAGTCCCACCATCCGTGTGAGATACAAGGACAGACAAGAGGATGCCGGAGAGCCCAGCTGAGTTTGGGGGACAAGTGAGCCTACTGCATTAGCACAAATTCCCAAACTTTGCTGCCTACTGACCCCCACAACCTATGCTTTGACTTCTCAAGGACTTTCTATCTGCATCCTTATTGGACTCCCTGGGCCTCGAGTGACGAATGACCTCAGTTCCCGTCAGTATCTCCTACAGGTGAGTTTCTATGCTGACATTCCCTGCTATAACTCCAAGATAACTAACGGATCAGTAAAGAAGCCACAGCTGAGCCGAATGTGGTGGTACACAGCTGTCATCCCAGCATGCAGGAGGCCGCAGCAGAAGTATCAGGAGTTCAAGGCCAGCCCCAACATCACAGTGAGTTTGAGGACAACTTGGTTCAAATGGATGATGACATTTAATAATAGTAATAATAATAGATCTTTTCAAAGAGTCGCTGCTAAAGGCTAGACTCACAACCCAAACATGAAGAGTCCCTGGATGACAGCAGCCTCTCTCCAGGGCTTGGAGACCTTTTGGAAAGACTTCCAGCGAAATCAGCAGACCAAAGAGTAGCATCAGGTCAGCCTTGGAGACACGGGCCCAAGCCCAACTCAGGGTTCCTTCTACAGCTGAGAAGGGACAGCCTGGGTCTGTTTCCGATGCTGTCACTCTCCTCAGGTCTACTGTCCCTCCACAGAGAGCTACTGCAGCAAAGAGGTGCCTGCTCCTGCCCGCTCTGCAGCGCAGCTTCAGCAAGCGCGTCCAGGCTGACCTTCCAGAACCCACTTCTACCACAGCCGCAAGCTTTCCTGGTAGCTTGAACCTGGGTTTCCCTGCTGAAAATGCTCCAATGCCTCCATTGCCTTTCCCAAGCCTCTCCTGTAGCTGGGTGGTGACCACTCTGCTGAGTCCTTTTCACTCCTTCAGCCACTCTTCTGTCTTCCTTTCCAATCTTCTCCTAAGCCTACCCCCAGGTCTACAGGCTCATGGCTGTTAGCTAGATGTCGTGGTACCCGTACCTGAAATCCCAGCTTTAGGGAGGTTAAGGCCGGAGCTCTGAGTTAGAGACCAGCATGAGTGGCATGATGGGACTCTGTCTCCATGCCCCCTAGCCCATGTCGACCTACACAAAGTGACAGCCCACTCAACTGTCTGTGGCATCACGTGAGCGGACCTGGGATCTTCAGAGTCTACATGTCCTTCCATCACACGCTGTGGGCCAGCCACGGATGGGGCTAGTCACCGTCATATGTCACCACCTCGGTCAGTCGTCCTCACAGCCCTCTAAAGCTGATGAGGACAATGAGGCTCTGATGGGAAAACAGAGAAGAGATGGTAATGGCTTTGGCTCCCAGTTCAACACACAACTTTGGAATGCTTGCACCTAACAAGTATTGCGTCGTGGATTCGGGTTAGAAAGAAACTGCGCTACCTCCCTTGGGCCTTGCAATACTGAATGTTGAGAAGTTCTTCCAGGTGCCTGATCTAAATTCCTTCAGCTGTAACTCAAGCCCATGCCTATCTCCCCACCCCCACCCCCATCCTCAGATAAGTACAAAAACAACAGTTGCTGCTGATGAGATTGCCAGGCTTCGGTTGCCTCACAGGCCTGAGATAAGCCCCACAGAACAGGCTTCGTATCTTCCTTGGTGTGGCCTCCACCCAGCGCTCCGTCACTGCTCGGCCCCTGCCCAGAGCTAGCACAGGCCAATAGCTGGCAGGGGTGTGTGTGTGTGGGGGGGGGGACACGACTCTGAACTAAGGAGGAAGGGAAGAACAGAGAGAGCTGGCAGCTTCTCTCAGCTGCTCACTGTTTGGGGAGGTGGCCACAGGTGACATCTTGTGGGAAGCTGTGTTGCCTCACCTGTGAGGCTCCCCCAGTTAAGAAAGCATAATGGCAGGTGCTGTACATGCCTGGGCTCTGTGACATTCTCGGGGACTCCTACGAGGTACATGCCACACAAGACTCCTCTCCTGGGGCTTAAAAAGGGGAAGAAAAGGACCCCTCCAACTCTCCAGTGCAATTTGGAGATACTCACACCTGATACACACACAGAACGGGCTCGGTGAATGTCTGATGACTAAAACACTGGAAAAAGTGAATGCAAGGGGAAGAGAGTAAGAAAATGAACCAGCATATGACTGAGTAGACCAAGGGAGGGAGGGAGGGAGGGAGGAAGGGAGGGAGGGAGGGAGGGAGGGAACAGAAGAAAAAACTTCTAGGTGGTTTAACAAACAAGTCTGGGAGGAAAGTCGCAGAATGATTGATTAAATGAGTATGTAACTAAAGTGTTAAAACCCATTCCATAAAAGCGTGGATCAACTAAACGAGAGGATGCTGGACGGATGGACAGGTGGATGTTAGCTAGATTTGGATGGGGAAAAGGATAAGTGAATTCTAGGTGGGTGGATGGATGATGGATGAAGTGAATAACGACCAAGTTAACAACTTCTTCCAGGCAGGCTGATAGCGTAAATTACATAAATTACGGACTTTTGTGAGGTCAGCAGCCAGGCCTGTTTGAGTCCTTGTATTACTTCCACTCACTAGCTCAATGTCTATACAAAGTAACAAATTCCCCTAGATACGCGGCTGGTGGAGGGGTGTCTCCCGCCTTGCTGCAGTCAAGAGATCCCCAGAACCCACAAAAAAGCCAAGTGTGGTGGTGTGGGCCTGTAACTGCCGCACTGGAGGAGAGTGGCCACAGCTAGAAGGACCCTGGAAGCTCACTGGCCAGCCAGTCCCGTCCAAACACTGAGCTCTGAGTTCAGTGACAGACCCTGTCCCCAAAACAACAGGATGAACAAGATACCAAAGAAGACATCTTAAAGACAACCTCTAGCCTTCACATGCTCCCACACAGGCAAGCACACCTACACAACGTGCACATATAACACACACACACACACACACACACACACACACACACACACACACACACACAAGAATTCTCATAAGCATTTGTTGCATTTGTTGAATGAATAAAATGATAGAAAGATACGCTCCTGTTTGCATTGCACAGCCCTAAATTCTTGGAAATCAGACCGGTCTACTGTTAAGTGAGCTCGGCATTTCCTAAGATGTATGTTCCAGCCGAAGGCATTTAACCTCTAGGAGCACTGTTTCCTCCTCTTTAAAGTAGGGGTACCCATGGCTACCTCACAAGCCCGTGCAAGAACCCTCAGCAAGCATCCAGTGCACAGAAGGCACTTAGTAAGGAAGCATTTCTTCTCACACCCCAAATGCATCCCTTCCTCTGTCCACCCGCCCGAGCCCACCAGCCCCAGTGTCCTTTGAAGCTGCTCCTCCTATGAGCTCACAGTCTTTTAGGGAACAGATACAGTGCAAGCAACTCTACTAGGAAGTAGGGTGATGAAAGCGTTGGTGTAAACTGTGCACATTGCAACATCTTCGCAGCTTTTGGTCCAGAACACCAGCGACTTCTGTTTCAAGTAGAAGGAGGAACAAAAGATTCATTCTAGGGAAAATCAAAGAAGCCTTAAAAATGAAATCAGTGGAATGTGGGTGTGTTACCCTACCGGATGAGGAACTGCACACAGAAAAGTGACCTTAGAAGACGTGGGGTAATTAGGATGGACTGTTTGGAAGGCTGAAGGACTGAGAGTGTGGTAGGTCAGAGAGCCAGAGTCTGAAACAGACATGACACAGGCTTCCTTTATAAATAAACTTATGGTGGGCTGGAGATAGCAGCCGGGACCCCGTCTGCCACAGGGGGCTCTGTTGTCTTTGTTGCTGTCAGTGTCCATCACTTCCTTATTATGGAGATAGTATGTTGAACAAAAGCATCTTGAGCTAGGAAGCATTTGTTCAGCATCTCAGAAGCGCTGGGGCACCGTGCTGAGGGAGGTGTGACGAAACGGCTCATCCATGGGAACAGGTGCAGAGTCACTCTTCACACGGATCACACCAGGACACAGAGAGAGCTAGAGCAGGACCAGAAGTGGCTGAAGCCTTCGAGGCCCACCCCTAGTGACCTCCTTCTGCCAGCAAGGCTCTCTGTCTGTCCCAAAGGCTCCAAACCTCCCAAAACCAGCACCACCGATGCAGAGGAGGTGCTCCAACCTGGGAGGCTGTGGGGACATTTCCGGCTCACTGTAATTCCATGGGAGAAACGAATGCTGCTACCACACCCAAGGGCATCTCCTGGTTTCCTTGCAGTACCAGCTTCAAATTCACAGCCCGAGGGTAGCGCATGTGTGAACTAGGAATGCAGGCTAGTGAGAAGCTGGTCTCCTGCCGATGGGGTAAGGGAGAATCCAGCCTCCCGCCATCTTCGTGAAATGGAAACACCCTCCAAGCCTAACAAGGCCTTCCTGGTACTGAGTTGTTCCAAGGTTTATATGTTCCAAGGTGATTTAAAAAAAAAAAAATCAGCAGTAAGTAAGCTTGAAAAAAAAAAATCAGTTGTCTTAATTCCCTTTCTGTTACTGGGACAAACACTGACAAAAACCAACTTAGGAGAGAATCCGTTTTGATTGGAGGTTCTAGGTTATAGTCCACCACAGCATAGAAGTCAAGGCAGGAACTCAAAGCTACTTGCCACAGTCAGTATATGCTAAGTACTCAGCTAGCCTTCTCCACTCCTCTACAGTCCAGAAGAGGGGTGGTACCACACTGGGGAACGGTACCTCCCACTTTCGAGCTGAATCTTCCAGCATCCAAAAAGGCAATTATAAGACAATCACAGGCCAACCTGGTCTAGACAGTCCCTCACCAAGATTCCCTTTCCAGGCAATTCCAGGTTGTGTCAAGTTGACAATTAAAACTAACTGTGTGATGACACTAGCTGAGCTCACAATGAAACAAGGGAACAAAAGAGAAGGGAACTTGGCAGCCTGTGCAGTCAGAACCAGAACAAAAGGGAATATTAGAGGAACTAGAAAGAAACCCAAATGTATAATAAATACCCAAGAGGGTGTGGTGGCGATGGGTGTCAAAATGGTAGTTTGGGAAGGACCAGCAGATCCCAGACATCTTTTACAGCGCCTGAGGTGAAGCAATGAGTTGAGAAAGTCAATGAGTTAAGAAAAATCATAGAGGATTCACTAAGAGTGCCTAGAGGAGGGCAGGAGAGAGCCCTGATGGGGAAGGGGTAAGAGCTTGGAGATTGACTGCAGCACAAGGAGAAGTGATCTCGGGCACGAGAGATTTGGAGAGGCATCATCTAAACTGAGATAGACCGGGCACTGGATCCAAGATAGAGAGTGGAGGGTAGGTACGTGCTCAATAATTACAGGGCCTTCTCTGATCTTACTGCGAAGCTGGGGTCAGGAGGAAGAAGGGGAATGGAACTTGGTAATATGAGAGCCACTGGGGACACACTTCTCACTGAAAAAAAAAAAAAAAAAGTCAGCACTGGAAGAAAGACCCCCCGAAGATGAATCCTGTCTATTCTCCTGAGAGAATCATGTGGGGAAATTTTTCAATAAAAGAGGTACCTACTGTTGCACTGATTCCTACGGTAGCAAATTATCATAAATGCAGTGGTTTATAATACCACCAGCTTGTAACATGGCTGCTCTAGAGGCTGGAAATCCAAAACTCAAGGCTTAGGAAAAGCTGCCTTTCTTACGGAGTCTTGGGGAAACCCATGGTCTGCCTTTTCTGGTTGTAGAAACCACCTATGTTTCTTGGCTTCTGGAGCCATCTCCTTTCACCAGTAACCTGGGCCCTCACTAGAGTCCAGTGGTTGCTTCTGTCATCACACCTCTCCTCTCACGCTGCCTCCTCGGTCTCTGACTTACAAAGACTCATATAATGACGTCAGTCTCCTGGCTTTGACTTTGGGTGTCTGAGGTAACGTACTTGTAAGTGTGGGGGTTAGGACATAGGCGGCTTGCAGAAAAGAGGCCTCCACCAGGGTCATCATCTTTACCTAAGGAAAATGAAAAGGAAAGGAAAGGAGAAAAAGCCAAGCACTGGCCCAGGCTGCAGACAGTCACCTCAGAGAAAGGTAACCTCCAAGCCCTGGGCTCTTGTCACACACCAGGGTGGCAGTTTGAATATCATTGGCCCCCATAATCTCATAAGGAGTGGCATTGTTAGGAAGTTTGTTAGATTAGGTATGGCCTTGTTAGAGGAAATGCGTCACTGTGGAGGAGGGCTTTGAGGTCTCATATATGTTCAAGCCACGCCCATATATGTTCTTAGACCACTTCCTGTTGCCTGCTAGTCAAGATGTAGGACCCTCGGCTACTTCTCCAGCACCGTTCTGCCTGTGTGTCACTATTATGTACCATGGTGAAAATGGACTAAACCTCTGAAAATGTAAGCCATCCAACTACATGTTTTTCCTTTATTAGAGTTGCCGTGCTCATGGTGTCTCTTCACAGCAATAGAAACTCTAAGACACGAGGTGTTTCAGATTTCTTACATTACATAGTTTTCCTTTTACCCAGTGTCCCCAAGTCTTGGGTCTAAGTCTGAGTTTCTTAACCCTCTCCAATTTGGGATCCCTGAGAAATCTGGACATGATCTCTCTCACACACAAAACAGCATACAAATCAAGCCACAACTGATCATAAAGAAATGCCTCTTCTAACATGTAATTTTACCATTGAGTAAAGGAGAGATTTGCATATTCATGAAGTGGGTGTGTTTATTTCACAGAAAGAAATAGATCTTGCTTAATACTTGCTTCTGCGGGGCACAGAAGCATCTTCTGTGTTTTTCAGAGTTGGTAGATATTTTGATATTTTTAACCATCAATGCAAAGGACATGAGTCCATGCAAGTGCATAGTTCAGAATGTCAGACTATTGTTAAGGGCTATTGTTTAAGAAACTGATGGAAATTCTGCCCTAATCCCAAGGCAGAATTCATTAATAGCTTTTTATGAAATTCAAGTACATCAAACAGCAATTTTTGAAGTCAAATGTTCTAGCAACACAATACAAAAACAGATAAACGCGATACAAACGGAAGGGTGACGGTGGAAGCAGTCTTCATTTTTGCATAGTTAAATCATTATTTCAAAGGAGAATCGGGAAAAGGAGCACACTCTGTGTCCAGAACCACAGCTTCAGTGAGAGCTTCACATAATATAAATCAATCACACACTCCCAGAGCCCCCTGGGGTTCATCACGCATGAGCTGTCGCATGTCGCATGTTCAGGAGCCTGTGGCTGTTGCTAACTTTCTCACAGTCCCACATGGCCCATAACAGAGCTGCAACCGAGAGTGTCAGCAGTTGGTTCTAGGGAACTTGTGAACAACCCCAAGGAGCCCAGCGCTTTCCCCAGGACACACAGGATTCCTGGAGTTGGGATGTATCATGTGCTCTGTCTCTGTGATGAGGGGCTGCTGTCTTCTGTGTCAGCCGCCTCTTCCCACTGCGTACAGATCACCCTTGTGTGAATTCAGTAGGCATCACAGATATCAACACACACGGCTTTTATAAAGACGCAACAGGAGATAACTTCCATGTAAAGGGTTGACAATGGGTTTGCTCATCAGCTGTCTCCATTAGGAGCCCTGTACATGGGGGACGTCTACCTTGGCTATGTTCTGCGTTCCCCGCCCCACCTGGAAAGTGAGCTTCTCAAGACAAGGTTAAGAAGGGGCAAAGCTTAGCTCCTAATGAGTTATTACGTGGAAACTGAAGCCTCAATCGGATGCTCTGAATAAATGGGAATTCCCAAGAAGACACTGAGGACTGGCAGGGGAAGCCGGGCCACCGGAAAAACAGAATTTCAGATGAGTTGCTCTCCCTCTACAGAGATGGGTATCTTTGTACAAGTTAGGAAAAGCACACTGTCGGAGTGATGCTATCTCAGTTATCCCTCCAGCTAGCGTTGTACACAGGGGTGTGTTTATTGAGCACCTAGTGTATACAAGGCCCTGCTCAGGACGTGAGGGAACAAAGGACACATAGCATGTAGCATCGCTTGAGAACACTCACCATCCGCTGCGTGAGACCATGGACACACTCTCTACAAGATCACAGCATCCTCACAACACCAACAAAGCAGGTATTCTTGCTGTACACATTTGTCAGCTGGGAAAGTTGAGGCAGGAAATACATGGTTTTCACACAATGACAGCAATCCTACACCATACGTAACAAAGTCCTATGAATGTTAAAAGCTGGCAAGGAGGATAACATGGGCCAGAGATGGGGCTTTTTTTAGGCTTTTTTGTTTTGGTTTGGTTCGGTTTGCGTTTTGGTTTTTTGAGACTGGGTTTCTCTGTGTAACAGCTCTGGCTGTCCTGGAACTAGCTCTTGTAGACCAGGCTGGCCTCGAACTCACAGAGATCCGCCTGCCTCTGCCTCCCGAGTGCTGGGATTAAAGGCATGTACCACCACTACCCAGCCCAGAAGCTGTATTCTTTAACTGCTAGCTGTTAAAATATATCTTCTGCCATCTAGACTTTGAACATCAATAAAAACCTATTAGCTCTTAGGTGCAGTGTTAGGGCTAGAACCGCTGGACCCTAATGTCTGTACTTGAGCCACAACTCACCCTTTCTAGTCTAACATCTGGTTGAAATGGGGGCATAGTGGTCCATGAATGGTATCCCAGCATTCACAAGGAAGATGTGAGTCTGAGGCCAGCTGGGATTCACAAGACCTTTTCAAAAAAAAAAAAAAAAAAAAAAAAACACAACTCAGTAAAGTGTCTGAGATCACTTCACATGTCAGTGGCCCCAGAAAAGGACTTAAAGTGACAGAGAGCGGAAGGGAGGGCAGGTAGAGACTGGGAGAGATGGAGCCTGAATCAGACACCATGTCGTCAGCTGGCTTGAAACAGTGGTTTCTGCCGAACGCAATTACTCATGTGAAGACCTGTCTCCCTGAGAGATGACTGAAGATTCGAAACCGCTTTCCAAAGGCCCCGGGCCGATGTGTATCACTGGGTGCTTGTGTGTATCCATGGCCCCAGAGAAAGAGAAGATGACAGACAGGGGCCAAAGAGGAAAGGCGAGCAGAGAACAGAGTTTCACCGTGGCTGATGACGCCAGAACTATAAATAGCAGCACCTACTCCCAAAGTGTGATTTAGTGAGAGGGCTGGTGCAGTTATTTAAGATTGAGGTCATGCTGTTTTCTGAAAATTGATGGCCTTTTGATTTCACTTTTATAAGGGAGTTCTAATAATGGGTGTCCTTTGTGCTTCTACTTAAATATTAAACTGAGTCATTAACATTAAGTATAACAGACGACTTGTGATACAAAAATAACTAACAAAGTGCTTTGGGATATCAAAATCAGTACATAGAAATGGTACACTCTTCTTGGGTGGTGGTGGCACATGCCTTTAATCTCACTACTCGGGAGGCAGAGGCAAGAGAATCTCTATGAGTTCAAGGCCAGCCCAGTCTACAGAGTGAGTTCCAGGACAGGCTCCAAAGCTACACAGAGAAACCCTGTGAAGAAGAAGAAGGAGGAGGAGGAGGAGGAGGAGGAGGAGGAGGAGGAGGAGAAGAAGAAGAAGAAGAAGAAGAAGAAGAAGAAGAAGAAGGAAAGAAAACAAGATATCTAAATCAATTGTTGTCGCCAAAATGGCCACTTTTTATCCTAGAACCAACCAGAGGGATTTTTGTCTTGGCTCTCCCTATTCTGCATTGGGAGCTTACATTTCTCTTCCTTGAACATGGACCAAGTGACTTCTCTCTAACAAACACAACATGGCCAATGCTGTAGGCTACCCTGTCTGAGATCGGAGTACGAAAGATGTTGACTTCCATGTTGTTCCTGTCTCCCCTCTTGGCCTTTACCATCCTCGGCTAGACTGTGAGCAGCCCTATGGGAAGGAGCTCATGAAGGCTGCGGCCCATGTGCAAGGAAGAACCTCCACCCAACAGGAACCAAATTGTTCCAACGTGAGGGAGTTTAGACTGGGACCCTCCCCTGCTGCAGCCAGCACACTGTGCCTCTGAGCCACACTCGCCTGAGCGAAACTCACTCTCCTGAGTCACACTCCTGAGTCACACTCTCCTGAGCTACACTCTCCTGAGCTACACTCTCCTGAGCGACACTCTCCTGAGCGACACTCTCCTGAGTCACACTCCTGAACCACACTCTCCTAAACCACACTCTCCTGAGCTACACTCGCCTGAGCGACACTCTCCTGAGTCACACTCGCCTGAGCTACACTCTCCTGAGCTACACTCTCCTGAGTTACTCTCCTGAACCACACTCTCCTGAGTCACACTCGCCTGAGCCACACTCTCCTGAGTCACACTCTCCTGAACCACACTCTGCTGAGCTACACTCTCCTGAGTCACACTCACCTGAGTCACACTCGCCTGAGCCACACTCTCCTGAGTCACACTCACCTGAGCTACACTCTCCTGAGCTACACTCTCCTAAACCACACTCACCTGAGCTACACTCTCCTGAGCTACACTCTCCTAATCCACACTCTACTAAGCTACACTCCCCTGAGCTACACTCTGCTAAGCTACACTCCCCTGAGCTACACTTGTCTGAGCACTGCAGGATTTCCGCCCCATAGAACCTGGGAGGTAATGAATGTGTTTGGCTTGAGGACCCTAGCTCTTCTTGTTTTCACATCTCCCAGGAGCTTACAGCCTTGATGAGCAGTGGTTTGACTACCGAACTCTGTAGAAGACAGTACCCGACCCCCAGTTCGCCAACACCCCTATTGGACAGGGGGATATTTGGTCTTTGTTTCAATTTCTGGCATAGAGCTCCCCACAACCTTAAAATTTCCTGAATGAAAAGGGATATTGAAGCCTCTGTTGCTCTAAAGAAGTGTCTGCTGGGAGACATTTAGATAGTTTCAGGATGGTGGCAGCTCCCCAGAAAAACCAGGCCTGAGAAGCTTGGGACTTTGGACGCCACCTCAGCCTCTTGGGAGGAAAGAGATATTGGAGACTGAATTATTCACCCAAGTTCAGTGATGTCATCATTACATCTGCACTCTAAGCTTCCATGAAGACCAGTGAAAGCTGGGTTTCGGCCAGGAGGGTAGTTAGGTGCCTGTAATTCCATCACTCAGGGGGCTGAAGAGGGAAGGAAGATGTGAGCTTCAGGCCAGCCTGGCTAAATACAGCAAGGCCATATGGGGAGGAAGATGAGTGGGTTTGGAGAGCTTCCATGTCACAAACACATCCCCAGGCTAGGAAGCCGGTTTCTACCAGCTCTGTGGGGACAGAAGTATCTATGCTGAGGTCCCTTTCCTGGATATTATTTGTGTCCTTTTTAATCAAACAGCAGCCATATGTCATGCATTTCCTGGGCTCTTATGAGCTGCCCTAGGAAATTATCTACCCAGGCAGGGTGACAGGAACCCTCCAGTGTCTTGGTCATGTAGGGACAGAGTATAAGCAGCCTGGTGGCCTTCTGTTTAGAGTTAGCATCTGGGATTGGGACTGTCCCTCAAGCCTGTGACATCTGACGCTAACCCTGGATCTAATTCAGCTATAGGACACAGACACACACACACACAGACACACAGACACAGACACACACACACACACACACACACACACACACACACACACACACACACCACTGGTGTAAAAAGCTTGGAGAGTTGGTTTGTGCAAGAAAAAAAAAAAAAAAAAACACATGTGTGTCCAGAGTATTGTGAGTAAAAACAGCTTAGTGACCCTCACAAGAATGAAAACCAGGAGGAGATAAGAAAATCACTTCCTAGAATTAGCAAACTCCCAAGGCCATGGGGAAGGTGAGGAAAGAGTAGGCTGACAACCGTATGACCTTTAGGAAATTTCCCGTGAGTCATCCCAGAACCTGTAGGCTTTAGAGCCTTCTCCAACCACAAGGCTTAGAAGCTACCCACAACTCCCCCAGAGCATTTTCTTGAGACGAGGAGAGAGGAGGGGCCCCAGACACCAAGCTAGGATCTGTTCCCCTTTCATTGGAGCCCTGATCCTCGCCACCTTGAGAGCTGGTGACCTTACACCTTTGACTGGTGAGAGTGGCCAGAGCTTCATTCAACTTTCTGGGGCTCCTGGAGGTCACACAGTTAGAGACAATGCTATTTCCAGTCCCACAGTGACCCAGTGTTCTTCTCATAGTGCCAGCTTTGTGTCTGTCCCAAGAGCTAAGGGACAGAGTCTGGGAGAGCATTTAAAAGCAAAATCCCAGAGAAAGGACGGTACTCAAAGCCTAACACTGCCATTTGGGGCACTGATAGACTTGACGGGGGAGGGGCAGAAGTCAACCTCAGGAGTCATTCCTCAGATACATCCACCTTGTTTTTTTGAAGCAGAGTCTCCCCTTGGCCTGGAGTTCACTAAGCAGGCTCACCAGCAATCCCTAGCACTGGGGCTACAATGCCAACCAGACACATTTTCATATGGGTTCTAGAGATCAAACCCAGGTCCTCATGCAGGTACAGAAGCCTAGTCCACATCCTCCTGGCATGTAGATGTGTTTGCTGGGGATGACCTTCAGTTTGCTGGGCTCGGCTCACAGTCACTATTCCTTCTATAACGTGGCCCAGCTTTCACAAAGAGAACAGACAGCTGGATGGAAGACAGTCCATTCTACTGGGCAGAACGCTCAAAGGCACTTGAAGGCTATAAGGCTGCTCTGTACTATGAAAACCTTAAAGTCTAATGCTCAGCCTCCTTACCCTGGGATGGAGAATGGTCCTAAAACTCTGGAAATGGGTCACATTGTCAAACTCTCCCCTGAACCTGGGAGAGGAGGGAAGATGGCATCAGAGCATCCGTGTAAGATCACCACAGTGGAAGCTGCAGGAAGAGGAGAGGGGATGTTATTGCTTCATTTGACAGTTTCTGTTTGAAATGTGAAAAAGTTCTGGAGACTGAATATAGCTGATGGTTGTATAGGGAAATAAAAGTGCTTAATGCCAGCAAGCAATCTGCTTCCAAATGGTTAAATGCTTATATATAATGTATTGCTACAATTAAGAGCGCATACACACCAAAGACAAAGTCTACCACGAGTTCTTTCTGAAGTTGGTGGGGGGTAGTTCCAACGCTGTGTCCTCTGGGGGTTCTATAAGACATTGTGAGACCCAGGGACCACGGCCGACAAGAGCTGCTACCATTCAGCCCTCATAGTTTCACAGCAAAGAGCCATGAGCAAACCTGCAGCCTCACAGAGCCAGCAGGGGGATAGGATGACAGCTCAGGCAGTTGTCAGAGGACAACTACAGGCCATCCATTCCAATCTCCTCATTTGACAGAGGACTTGAGTCCCCAGGAAGGAAGAACCAACCCACGCATCCTGTCGGTGGAGGCAAGAGTCAGAGCCAGACAAGATGAAGGAAGAAGAAAGGTGTGACCCTAGTCCCATCACTGGTGTGTTTTGTGACTCTTGTCCCATCACCAGTGTGTTTCGTGACCATGGATCTGACTTCACCTCTCTGGCCTTCAGCTTGGTCATCACTGAAAGGAGAAGGATGACTACACCATGTCACTCTCCAAGGTCTTATGAGGAGGCTGTGGGTGGAACATCCCGGGAACCATGCACAGTCAGGTTCCTGGTGGTTGTCTCACCATCCAAGCCCAGGAACCTTTTACTGAGACACTGTTCTTCCTACATCCTCGCCTGACTCTTCACAAACAGGGCAGATAGGTAGATGTCAGGCTGGCTGGCCTTCCTATTCTCTTAGGCTGTCCTTGAGAAGAAAGGATACCCAGGTGGTCCAAAGACAGCTTCCATTTCCTGGAATAAAGCAGAGGACATTCTGTTTCTTATTCTCTCTTTATTCCACTGCTGTGGGTGATTCCTGTACCCATGAAGACGCAAGATGGCTCTAAGGCACTGAGGCCAGGCTTCTAAGAACTGCTAAGTACATCACTCATTCTGTCCTCAATCCAAGTGGACGAATGTGGGCGATGATCTCTGTGGTGATTTATTATTTATGATTTATTAAAGCTTGCCTGAGGATTCAGAAAGCAAAGTCAGCCTCAAGCCACAGAAGCCAGGCACACACCTTTCATCCCAGCAGCCAGAACCTAGGGGGTGATGGTGCACACCTTTAATCCTAGGACTCAGGATTAAGAGGTAGATGGATCTCTGTGAGTTCAAGGCCACCCAGATCTACACAAGAGTGAATCAGTCCTGAAGAGAAATGTCTCACACAAAGATGATCTCAGCACCTGGGATCACATGCCTTTAATCCCAGCACTAGGGGGGGGGGGTATAAAAGACAGGAGCAGGATCTTCAGCAGTCAGTATCAGGCATTCATTCTCCAGCCACATTGAGGATAGGAAGACATTGAAGTCTCAGAATTCTCCAGCCAGGCTGAGGAGAAGCGGCTGTCTGCAGTTTGATGGAGCCAGGATTGCCTTTCATTCTGAGGTAGAGTAAGAACTAGTGGCCAGCTGCTGCTGTTTTTTCTGATTTTTCAGCTTGAAGCTTGGACCCCAATATCTGTCTCTGGGTCTTTTATTTATTGTGTTATAGATCTTCATATTATAACTAAGGAAACCGAGTCAGGATTTTGACGAACTGAATCAAACCCACAAAGCTTGGACGCTGGAGAACTGCAACTCTGACCCAGAGTCCTTAGAAAGAAAAGAATAAGACTGAACTGGGGTTGTTGGGAGAGGGTTTCAGAGATGGCGCTGTGCTTAAGAGCACTGGCTGCTCTTCCAGAGAACCCAGGTTTGATTTCCAGCACCCACACAGTGGCTCACAACCATCTGAAACTCCAGTCCAAGTGATTCAATGCCCTCTTCTGGCCTCTGCAGGCACCAGGCACACACATGGTACATAGACACACGTGCAGGCAAAACTCCAATACACATAAAAGTATTTGTAACAGTCTGATCTACAAAGCGAGTTCCAGGACAGCCAGAGCTGTTACACAGAGAAACCCTGTCTCACCAAGTCTTGGATTCTGTTTTCTCTCGTGTCAAAGTGTTGTTAATGGTGAGGCCCTAGTTGCAGTTGGAGACTCCTCATAGAATTCCCTCATGAAAGCTCCCAGCAGGTTTGCTTAGAAGATGGATATTCTCTTCCCTTCCAGAAGGAATCACCCAGTCTTTCCCCATGGCCCAAGCAGCCCAGTTCCTGCCCTTTTTGATAACACATCTGTCATCCATGTTACATCACCACCACACCTCACCAGTGACATAAGCCCGCTATTCTTACTCAGCCTGCCATAACCCACTCCTGCTGACGAATCCTTGCTGAGATTCAAGGCCAGATGCTTTGTGTTATTGCCCTGCTGGGGACAAAACTAAGTTGTTGCCATCCTCCTCCTCTCCCCCAACCCCCTACCACCACGCCTCAAAGACCCAGGGATGGATGGTTCCATGAGCCAGGGTCTGGGAGAAGACACTCAAGGTACAAGCATGTGCAATCACTCCCTGAGTTGAGTCTACATGGCATGAGCCACAAAGTACAGTGTCATGGCAACACAGGAAAAAGAACCGCCTGTTAAAACCCATCTGTAAGAAGAACCAAAAGGGGTTGTTTTGTTTTGTTTTGTTTTGTTTTCCTCAGATGAGGAAGACTTCCTAGACTCTCACAGGCAGAGGAACTGAGTTCACAAGATTGGGTCTCTGTTTAGACATCCATTCAAAAAGAGGTTTTGAGCACTGTGTGCCAGAGTTGTTGGCTGGACACTCTGGTGAAGAAGGCCAAAGCAGAAGTTCCTGCTTCAACCATCCTAACACTGTGACCCTTTAACACAGGTCCTCAAGACGTGGTGACCCCAGTCATAAAATTATGTCTGTTACCCCATCATAACTGTAATTTGCTACTGTTATGAATCATAACGTAAATATCTGTTTTTCCGGATGGTCTTAGGCAACCCCTGTGAAAGGATTGCTTGACCACCCCAAGGTGGGGATCGTGACCCACGGGTTAGAACCATTGTTCTAGTGGCTAGTCCAGATGAGTACCCAAGTAAATTCATCTAAATAAGAGTGCTTCCAACTGTGAAAAGTTCTCCGCAGAAAACATAAGAGCTGCAGCAAATCTGTGGCTACTGATTCGGTGGAGAACTGAAGAGATTGAACTGAAATCCACACAACAAAATGGAGGTAACCATGCCAGGAGCAGGGCTGGAATGTTCTAGAAGGGGTCACCCATGCAAAGTCTCAAAGGTAGCTAAAGAGGCAGGCTGACACACTCAAACATTCAAAAGTGTGTTGAGTTGCTGGAGCATATGGGGTAAAAGAAAGAGAACCCACACACAATACATGCTAAGAACCGTTTTTTTGTTTTGTTTTGTTTTGTTTTCCTCAGATGAGGAAGATTTCCTAGACTCCCACAGGCAGAGGAACTGAAGGCTCCATTCTCTAAATTGGGCTGTTTGGGGTTTATGTAAACACAATAAAATCTCTTTATCCATATGGGATTCATCCTGAGACCTCCAGTAAATGCCTGAAACCTCCAACCATGTCAAACCCAACAGTGCTGAGTGGTTTTGTTGTTGTTGTTTTGTTTTGTTTTCTGTATACTTACTGCCAATGGTGTGAATTTATAAATACAACACATAAAAATACAAAACAATAATTAATAACAAAATCAAACAAGTAAAACAGCATACTGTAGGCTGGACAGAGTGGGTGATGATCTTGAAACCTTAGTCTATCTATCTAGTCTATCTCCTCATTGGATGGATAGATCAGACAGCTGAAGTCCGGAGATGATAAATGACTTATTTCAGAAAGACTTTTGACTGCAAGTAGCAGAACCCAACCCATATGCTTGTCTCATCTAAGACATCCATTGGTAGTTTGGTGCTGTGTGAACCCAGCCACTTAGACACACCGGAATCTTTCTGCCTCTCTGCTCTGCCGGCTTAATATCGGTGGTCTGTAGGCCTTACAAGATGGCCTCTGCATCTAGGGAGAGCTGAAACTACTGCTATTTCAAGATTTCCTCGGGACAAGGTCCACTCCCAAGCTTACACAGTGGCTGTTAGCATGATCTGGTGCATCTTGGACTCTGGGCTGGGAGCCTCAGTGCTTCCATGGCTATTGGCTAGAAGCCACTGCTGGTTCTGTGCCATGTGGACTTCTGTGAGAGGCAACTTAATGATAGGGCTCCGAGAGAAAAGAGAAAAAAAGAGAAAGAGAAAAAAAAAAAAAACAATAGGGCTCCATGTTTCATCAAACTAAGCAAGGAAGCAAAGAAATGACACAAACGAGTACCAGCACACACACACATATATGAATGCACATAGGAGCATCCAGAACTACACACATATGTATCTGTTAGGGAACATATATATATATATATATATATATATATATATATATATATATATATATATATTCCATATATATTAGGAAAAAAGTTTCTTATGATTTGCCACCAGCAATGTACTCTTGATTTTTGTTTTGTTTCGGTTTTTGGTTTTTGGTTTTTTGAGACAAGTTTTTTCTGTAGCGTTGGAGGCTGTCTTGGAACTCACTCAGTAGACCAGGCTGGCCTAGAACTCACACAATTCCGCCTGCCTCTACCTCCTGAGAGCTGGGATTAAAGGTGTGCACCACCACCACCACCTGGCCATGTACTCTTGTATTTTATATTTAATTAAAATCAACTTTTAAAATTATAGTTACAACCTAGCAACTGATTTCACAGTCCACTAATAGTTATCGATGTCCAATTTGAAAATGACCAGCATGGACATCGACGCTATTTGAACGTATGCTCTGATACTGGCAAGCTCCATGCCTTTGAGCAAAGTATTCACCAGTGACTCCCAGTTCACAGCCTGGATACAGGTCTTAGTCCCAGCTGTTGGATTGTATGGGTGTGGGGACTTGAATGAGCGCAAAGCATGTATGGACATCCAGGAAATGGAAGAAGCCATATGAGACAGAGGGACTGCACAAGGCAGGCATTCTTCCCTGCTATTGGCTGGAGGCAGTAAGGCACCGCCTCCTGGCAGAGGAGCCTAGGCAGTTGAGTAGGTGCAAACCTACATGCTTGAAAATAGACATTGTGAATCGGGCACTAATCCGGCCCTGGGGGAGCTTAGATTCCAGAGATGAGTCACAAACTGGGTTAGTACATGAAGGGTGGTGTCCCGGTTACTACACAAAGAGATGGAGTTAAGACAATGGTGCTCAAAGATCAGAGGTGTGTCTTCCAATGGAGAGACCAAATGCCCTCGGGAGCCATGTCTACACGTTCTACAAGGGAGCCCCAGGCCCCAGTACACCCTTGACCTGAAAGACAAGCCTTAAAAATAGAAATGAGAAAGTCAATGAATTCATCTAACTCTGAGAAGTGCAGCGGCGGACAGACAGGAGACTCCAGAAAAGGAATTCCATAGGGATCTCTTGCAAAGGCTTCAAGACAAAGTTTCACTAAATGAAGTCAGGCCCATCCCAGGAGAAGCCGTGAATTGTCTCATCACTTCCTTAGCCTGCATCTGCCCAGAAAACCTGAAAAGGAAAGACAGGACTCCAGACGTGACGACATGGATTCCACTCTTGGCTAGTCCCTTCCACTCAGCCTATCAAATGAAGGGTTTGGGCAAAATAGTTTGCAAACTGATTTCTGGGCCTGTAAGTTCTCTGTTCTGTATGTTCTTTTCTTCCCTCGCACCCTTCTGATTACCCCAGGATGGCCTACTATGAGCTGCTCTTATCAATTTTTTGGCATGTTTGCTCCACAATCATGGGCCACAAAGAGCTAGCTGAGTTCAAAGTATTCTGCTTACTGCTGCTGTGAAATGGATTGCTTCAACACTTGGGGTATCTCCCCTTTTGTGTTGTTCCTGGATTTGTGGGCTGAGAATTCAGGACTGGACTAAAAGTTCTTGCTCCATCTTGCCAGGATGCCGGCAGCTAAGGCTAGCCCTGGTGAGGTGGTCAGGGAAACCTCTACAGTGTGGCTGTCTTGAGGGTGTCAGCTTTCCTACCTGCCATAGCGAGGAACCAAAGGGAACCAAAGGGAAGCTTTGTGGACTTTTTTGAGACTAGGATCTCAAGAAGAAAAGCCTTGGCTGCCCTCCATCACTCAAACAGAGGCAGGGAAGCCAGCTCAGATCCACAGGGAAGGGATGCTGGCTTCACCTATCAGTGAAAGGCCGGCCAAAGAGCTTGCAGAGTTCTCTTAAAATGTTCCTTCCCTACCCAGGCACGCCCCACAGTACCCTTGAACGTCCTGAGATTGGTGATGCTCACAGATGTCCCTCTTGACCACACCCAGCCTTATCAATGCCTCTGCAATCATAACTTGCTGTCCTGCATCCCACGTCTGTGCAAGATCCCAGCACCTCTCACAGAAAGAGCCTAGTGAGGCCATTTCAGACACTGCGAGGGAAGAAAAGAAGCCAAGGGCATATGTATTGTGCAAATCCTAGCGGATTCCGATGCGCGTTGAAGCCCTATATTTAGAATTCCTAACAACACAGAAAACTCTTGATAGATTGTGTTGTGATTTTAAAAAGAGGCACGTGAGAGAAAGATGCCATGAAACAGAGCTTGGGTGGAGGGGGTTTTTATTGGGGGGGAAGTGGGGGAGGGGAGACCAGCCTGGGGGGGGACAGGAGTGGCAAAAGAGAAGAGAGAGGTGGGGGGAGTAGAGACAGAGAGACAGGCAGAGAGGCAGAGAGAGAGAAGAAGAGAGAGAGAGAGAGAGAGTGAGGGAGAGAGAGGGAGGGGGAGAGAGAGAGAAGGAGGGAGAGAGAGAAGGAGAGAGAGAAGGAGGGGGAGAGAGAGAGAGATGGGAGATGGGCAGGGCCCTTTTCAAAGGGAACATAGTGAATTGCACAGGTGGTGCTCTTAGTGGCTGCAGCTGAGGGCGCGTCCTGTCAGAACCCCTAGGGCAGGCCAGTGCAGATGCCTGAACACTAACACATAGGACTAGACATGGGAAAATATATCTGAGATGATAATTTCTAAATCCTCCCCCATTTTAACCCGTGGAATGGATACACACCTAGAGATGAATGGATCCTAACTAAAGGGACATGGTTTCCATCCACTGTCTCTAAAGTATCACATATTATACCCCACCTGATATTGGTGGAGCAATAGCAAAAGAAACTAGCTCTAAAACGAGGTAGGTAACGGGTTACCACGGCGTGTCGGGAAATGAACGATCTGCGGGTGAACTGCAAGTCTTCCCTTCCCCCCCTCTCTTCTTTAGCCGCCTGTGCCCACCCACCTCCTCCCATGATGCAGTCATCTAATTTCTCCCCACCCATATTCTCTGTTAACCCTTTTCCTTCGCGCAGGTGTGTGACTACAGATCCCACGAAAGCAAGACTCTATTGCATCCGCGCTTCTGGAGTCAGACACACAATGGGCTTCCAATAGACAATTTGAACGGCCAAGTCCCTCAACAATCCACTTTACTGGAAGGCAAGTTGGCAAAGGAGAGGGGAAAGACAGAATGGAATAAGATGGGATGAGAAGGGGGGACTAGCATTGACGGTGAAAGCCCGAAGGAAGAACTCAACTCCAAGCAGGGCAGCAGATTGGAGCAGTGGCTTTCAACTCTCTTGGCACACTCAACCCCCCTAGGAAGCTTTTAAAGCATGGAATGCCCGTGTCTACCTCCTAGTTTTTAGAATCGGTGATGGTTGGGATGGGACCCAAGCGCCGTGATTTTTCTAGAGGTTTCTATGTGGTCTGGGTTTGTACCCATGAGTGAGGAGTATGCCAGCATTTTCAGTTTACAAAAAGTAAGTTCGCCTCAGGCTGTGAGGCTGATGCCTAGGAGAGACACCAGGTCTGGGACACTACATAATGTAGGGTCACCAGCAGCGGGACCCATATATAAAAAGTACTTCAGCGCATTGCTGTGACAAAATGCATGAGTGGAACTCTTATCTCTTGCCCTCTATGGTCTGTTCTACCATGAGCCGGGCTGGCTGTGCGCTGCGTGCAATGTCTCCTGCACCATAAGGACTGGGCACTCTGAAGTTGCTCTATCTCTGAAGGGAGACAGGCGACTAGGACACCCTAGCACCTCATTCTCCTCAAGACTGATCTCTCCCCCACCCCACCCACATTGTCTTTCTCCAGCTGACCAACTACCAGCAAATCATGACACACCCCTTGCAAAGCCCATTGGGCCTACATCAGTATTCTGCTTCCACAGAGATATAAACACCTCTCCTTGGTCCTTTGAGGCCCCCGCTCCTAGCCAAATCCACGTCAGCTCTTTCGAAAATAAAAGTTATAGTAACTTCACCTACTCTCCCCTGAGCTCTGACTGGTAAGTTGATGCTATGGTAACTCATACTACACAGCAGAGGGCTGCACTTGCTGTGCATTCAGAATGTCCCAGGTATACCACTTTCATCTGTCATCCCATCTGTCAACTCTATGAGGAAGTCACTTTTACCCCCTGAACAAACTCGGGCACACAATCAGCTATAAATGACACACCTATAAACACACAGCCAACAAAGCCAAAATGCCTGGCTGTCAACTCTGGCTTCTCAGGGGCCACTGAGGATTTCTGTGAAGACCTCCTGTGGATGTCTTGGGAGTCTTCCCCCTGTGACGGTAGGTCTGAAACTCACAGGCCCCCTTGCCTCTCACCCTGAGTGAGAATTACAGAAGTCTGTCTCCATGCCTGTCTTCCTCTTGCGTGTGCTCAGCCGGCAGATACCGTTTCCTGATTTTACAGAAGGGAAAGAGCAGCTCTGCTCCGTCTGCAGACTCACTCCAAGACACCATATGGGATTTGAGCCTCAAGTTCATCCCAAAGCCCGGTGGTTCCCAACCACTTCTTCACTCTGCCTCGGTGCTTGGGAAGGCAAGAAGGGCTCTTTTCTGCCAAACAGGTGCCAGAAAGTCTTTCTCAGGCTGTCCACATGAGGAGCCTCTGGGACTTGCAGGTCCAGGGGCTGTGTCACTTGGCTTGAAAGTGTACCCCGTCTCTCCCTCAGTACACACAAGGAGCTGTTGCATATTAGAGTGCAACAGGTCTCCAGCCGAAGCTCGGGTGAGTGACCTAGGTCCCTGCTGTCCAGGCTGCTCAACCCCGGGGACCACACCCAAATACTCTGGAAATCTGTAACTGGCACCCTTGCCCTCCTCCCACGACCTAGGGTGCAGGCGCTGCTGATTCACTTTTAAGAAGCTTTGCTTTGCACAGCGGCATGAGGAAGGACTGTCCCCCCACCACCACCCCACCCCCAGAGCCACGTGTGTTTGCTATGATTCATCCTGTTGCCTGCAACCTTCTCAAAAAGAAAAAAAAAAAAGAAAGAAAGAAATAAGAGTCCTTACGCAACCGGGAGCCTCTGGGAGCCGTGCAGTCCAGGGGCTTCCCCGCTTAGTCACCCTCTGGGCCTAGGTCCACTTCCACGCAGCCACGGGAACTCAGAGGGACAGGCATATGTCCCAAAGAGGAACTGAGCACATTAGCAAACCGGCTGAAAGCCGCCCCTCGGGGTTGGCGAGTGCGATGAGGCAAGAGGGCAGCTGTGCAGATCCTGCGGAATACAAAGTGCACCATCAACAAGATTTCGGGGGGCCCACGAGGGCCCTACCCCGTGCCCTCTGGCCCCGGGCACTCTAGAACTGAAGAGAATGACAAGGATGAGTCCCTGTGTGCAAACCGGGATGTGCGAGCCGGCTTGCTGTACGCCTGGCTAACCCTGCTGTGTGAGCCGGGGCCTGTGGAGGGCCCCCCCACCTGGTGTGGTCCAGGAGGGGCTCCTGCCCCCACTCTGCCTCCAGTGGCTCCTCTTTCTGCTGGAGGCTGACTGTGGGAGCTCAGATCGCACACACTAACCGGCATCCCGGCCTAGACTAGAGTCTTGAAACCACGGCTTGTGCTGGAGCTTTTGGTTTTGTTGCTGTTTTAAAGCAGATGCTGGAGGCTTGGGAAGGATTTACCTCGTCCAACCCCTTACCTCCAATAAAGCTGGACCCGGAGAGAGGGAACACACACCCAGGTCACAGGGCAACATGCTGGGATTGAACTTGGCTGCGGCCTGAAAGGCTGAACGTGACTGGATTCCATCACCTACCTCTAAGTCAGCCTCTCCCTCTCGTCCTCTCTCTCTGCCCACTCTACCCATGTTGCCCAAATGCTGAGAACTCTCCCACCCTCAGGGCCTTTGCACCGTCTTCTCTGCCTTAATTTGAGTCTCATGGCTCTCTCTGCTCTAGTGTCAACTCCTCAGCTACCTTCTCTGACTCCTCTTCTATATGGGAGGCCCTCCTGTGTTCCCTCAGTCTCTCACTGGTGCCTTCTGTGTTCCCTCAATCTCTCACTGCAGGCCTTCAGTGTTCCCTCAGTCTCAAACTGGAGGCCTTCTGTGTCTCCTCAGTCTCTCACTGGTGCCTTCTGTGTTCCCTCAGTCTCTCACTGGAGCCTTCTGTGTTTCCTCAGTCTCTCACTGGTGCCTTCTGTGTCTCCTCAGTCTCTCACTGGAGGCCTTCTGTGTTCCCTCAGTCTCTCACTGGAGGCCGTCTGTGTTCCCTCAGTCTCTCACAGGTGCCTTCTATGTCTCCTCATTCTCTCACTGGTGCCTTCTGTATCTCCTCAGTCTCTCACAGGTTCCTTCTGTATTCCCTCAGTCTCTCACTGGTGCCTCTGTGTCTCCTCAGTCTCTCACTGGTGCCTTCTGTGTCTCCTCAGTCTCTCACTGGTGCTTTCTGTGTCTCTTCAGTCTCTCACTTGTACCTTCTGTGTCTCCTCAGTCTCTCACTGGTGCCTTCTGTGTCTCCTCAGTCTCACTGGAGCCTTCTGTGTCTCCTCAGTCTCTCACTGGTGCCTTCTGTGTCTCTTCAGTCTCTCACTGGTACCTTCTGTGTCTCCTCAGTCTCTCACTGGTGCCTTCTGTGTCTCCTCAGTCTCACTGGAGCCTTCTGTGTCTCCTCAGTCTCTCACTGGTGCCTTTTGTGTTCCCTCAGTCTCTCACGGGTGCCTTCTGTGTTCCCTCAGCCTCTCACTGCAGGCCTTCTGTGTCTCCTCAGTCTCTCACTGCAGGCCTTCTGTGTCTCCTCAGTCTCTCACTGGTGCTTTCTGTGTCTCCCCAGTCTCTCACAGGTGCCTTCTGTGTTCCCTCAGTCTCTCACTGGAGCCTTCTTTGTCTCCTCAGTCCCTCATTGCAGGCCTTCTGTGTCTCGTCAGTCTCTCACTGGTGCCTTCTGTGTCTCCTCAGACTCTCACTGGAGGCCTTCTGTGTCTCCTCAGTCTCTCACTGGTGCCTTCTGTGTCTCCTCAGACTCTCACTGGAGGCCTTCTGTGTCTCCTCAGTCTCTCACTGGAGGCCTTCTGTGTCTCCTCAGTCTCTCACTGCTGCCCTTCTGTGTCCCCCCCAATCTCTCACTTGGCTTTATATTTCCTGTCAGTGCAGTCCAACTATCCATTACATCTTTTGTTGTCATCCAATGGGACCCCTACCCCTGACATAGCTCCCACCTCTGTCCCTGCCCAGTCCCTGTCTCTGCCTCTACCATAGCTCTTCTCCCTACCCCAACCCCTCCTCTGTCCCCTGCCCTTGCCCGAGCCCCATGAGAAGGGGAGTCCTCAGAGGATCTGACTTGGTCTCAGGCTACATGGAGCCCTAGGGCAGCACAGGACCTAGCAACCTCTTCATCTGTGTGTTTGTCCGGTGCTTGGACGACCTGTGCAGTGGTCACACCCATGAGCTGCACCCCAGCCGCTGGCCAGTCCCCAGGGTTACACGTCCCTCTTCAGAGTTCAGCTCACAGACGCCAACACAAAGAACAGAATCCCAGCCAGTTCTCTCTACCAACCGTATCTCTAAACCAAGCCAGAAAACTCGTCCCCGGTGGCACCCCTGGGGATGGTGCTCCCATAATGGTGCTCCCGGCCAAAACCTGTTCAGATGCCTCCCATGTGTACGTCTGTCAGCTACAAAACAACTCCACAAATACACACACAAAAAAAAAAAAAAAAACGGGCGTCCGAATGCTTGGGTCATTCATTTCACATATGAGGCCCCTGGAAGAGGGAAAGACAAGCCGCTGCCACAGACATGAGGACACCCAGATGGCACTCAAAGCCGAGGCTCGGTGAGCACCACTTCCCCAACCTGGATAAAAGATGGAAGCGTTTCCGTGTTTGAAGGGACACAAACCTCCAGCCTTGGCTTACAGAGTTCAATCCAGAAGAGGGTCTGAGCAACCCCCCCCCCACACACACATTTTGGCTTCTCTTCTCTGGAAGCTAACATGAGATAGAGCTGAGGATTCGGAAGTTTATTAAGTTGACCTGATGAGGCAGGCGTGAGAGGTGGGGAGAGGGAACACAGGTCGTGGTGTGGGTTGTTGCAGTCTAGCACATCTTCCAGGACCTTTGGTTCCCAGGCCTCGCTGGCACAGAGCTGAGTGGCCCCTATTGCCAGCCTGCGCTTGCATGGACCCGTCTCCCCACTACCAGTGCCCCGTATCCCAAAGCAGACCACGACTGTGCCCTGGGACACCAAAAGCAAATCCACCCCCCCCCCACACACACACACACACCAGCGGTGTGGCTGGGAGAGAGTCCTCACCTGCCCTGGTGACAGTCTTGACAGTCATCCAAGCGTATTTGTTTAAAAGGAAAAGCCGGCCACCCCACACAGTTGTGACCATCAAAGAGACATGATTATATGTCAGTAATTACTCAGCAACTTCCTGTGACTAAGAGCTGGATTGAGGGCCCTCCACCAGCCACAGCGCGCACAGGGCTCCTAAGTCCCCTTTGCATGGGTGGCTGGCATCTCTCAGACACCATAAAGATCCACGAGGCACCAGGTCATCCAAGGCAAGCCCATGTTCAGTCTCTTACCGGGTCTCTCTGCTCACAGAGGCCCTCACAGAGCCCCGGTGGCCCATTCTCTTCCAGTGGGACAACTTACAACGCCTGTGTCTGCCACTCAGACTCCTGGTTTTGCATTTAAGGACACTAAGGGACAAAAATTAGCCTATAGCTCTCCACGTTGTAGAAGCATCTTGTTTTGTTGGTGGGAAGGGGACAAGCCCCATCGTTTGCAGGGGTTGGCACAAAGCAAAAGGAAAAACACAGAGCCCCTTGTTCACAAAGGAGTGTGGATTTCCACGTGGACACAACGGAGCCAGGGATATCACTCAGGGTACTGTTCTTGTAGGCAGGGCCCTGTGCATATCGCATGACTATAAAGCTGAATACCTGTTCCAGACCCCAGCTCTCCCAGAGACTGGGTGGGCACTCTCAGGAGGACAGCAGTCTTGAATTGCAGATGAACCTAGCCAGGAATGCCACATTGCCACCTCGCCAGCTCTAAAGCGCAGATGAAAGCTGTTGACCCCATCCAGGCCTCAGGTTCTTCCGGTGGCACAAACAGACACTGAGCAAATGTGATGCCTTTATGCTTCACCCGTCGTCAGCTTCCCCTCCAGCTCAAGGAACCAGGGTATCTTGTGCCCGCTTACGGGCACACGTACATACTCTAACCCCCCAACCACTGCCACCATCTTAACCATGATGGTAGCCGCAAACAAATAGCTGGACAAAGTGGGAAACAATGTTCCCGCCATGTACCTGGGGCCAGTGCCTAGTGAGGAAGAAGACTGGACCGGATCAGGCATTGCCAGGGTTGAGCACCGACACCCAGCTCCAAGGAAGGACCAGAAATCCCTAAGGCCCTGGTGCCTTTTTTCTCACCCTGAGCTCATCATGGAAGAAGACGAACAAGGGAGACAAAGGTTGCATGGGGCTGCCACTGACTCACCCCTTCACGGTAGGCAGGTCACTGTTTGAGCATCACTAAAACTGGGCTAATGATGTCTGCAACTGGCCTTGGCGACATCATGGTAGAGAGCAGTCATTAGGCTGCTGTCGTTGTGCCCTGGCTAATAATACGCTGCACTGGGTGAGGCCAGGAGGACCCTCTGGGGAGCTTTGGGAAAACACATCCTCCTCCATCTTCAAAGCATCCCTGAGAAGTAGGTGGGAGGCAAGTCTCATGGGAAGACAGGACACTGAGGCAGCCTCAAAAGATAAGCACCTCAGTGGCCGAGAGAGTGGGTAAATGAAGGCCATGGCAAAGAGCCCGGGAGAGTCGTTCTATTCTTCATGACTGTGGGCAAACTGAGAGAACAATGCAAAGCAGGAAAGATCCGGTTTGTTCATGGTTCCAGCGCGTGCAGGTTCTCTCACAGCTGCAACAAAATACCTCACAAAGCCAGCTTAAGGAAGGGCTTGCCTTGTGGCTCACAGTTTGAGGGTCCGTCCATCTATTGTAGTCGGGAGGTCATGGTGGTAACAGCATGAGGCAGGAGATCACACCACGCTGCAGTCAGGAAGCAGGCAATGGGGCTGCACACATTTAAGGAGAGTCTCCCTGCCTCTTCTAGAAAACTTCCTCACAGGCTCGCCCAGTGGTGTGTCTCCGAGGTGACTCTAGAGCCTGTCAAGTTGACAACATTAACCATTTATCACGGTGAGGATGGCAGAGCAGGCCACTTCATGGATGTGGGAGCCAAGAGGCTCCAGGAAGGATCCAGGACAAGGTACAGCCCATCAGAACACTCCCCGGGGACATACTACCTTTTACTGTCTCCAATAACGCATCAAGTGTCATCTACCAAGGGGTTAATCTTTTGGTTAGGTCAGAGCTTTCACAATTTAACTGTCTCTAGAGACTCATCACAGGCAAGGCCAGAAATGTCCTTGACTAAACCCTCAATCCCTTTCTTAATGCAATGGGGTTCGAAATCAAGGTTTACTACTGCACTTGGTGACCCCAGAGAGGAAGGTGGCCGTAGACACTCAGAGGCTGTGTGACAGACACACATGAGTTGAATTGTCTCCTCTGCCGGATGGTCTTGGGAAGCTGTCCTATACGGAAGCTTCCTCATGCAGAGGCAACAGTGAGGCCCATTTTCAGAGTCTGATAAAAAAAAAGTTGGTGAAGGCGAATACTGGTATCAGAAAACACACTCTTAGGACCGTTCTGTTTCCTCCCTAAAGGAAAAGTACAACGGTGATGGTGAATGCGGATTGTCAGCTTGACAAGATCTAAAATCACTTAGTAGACAGACTTTTGGGCACGACTGTCCGGAAGTTTCTAGACTGGATTAAGTAAGGTGGAAAGATTTGTGCTACACGCATGTGACACTATTCAATTGGTTGGGGTCCCAGAATGAATAAGAAGGAAAAGCCAGCTGGGTGCCAGCACTCACCTCTTCTTGTTTCCTGACACAGTGTGACCAGCGCCTCATCTCCTGGTACCATGCCTTCCCCGTCATCATGGACCATACCCTAGAACTATGAGCCAACATGATTCTTCTCCCAGCTGCCTTTGCAGAGTATTTTTGTCATAGCAGCAAGAAAAGGAACTACACTGACAACCCCACTTCAAATCTGCTTGGGACATTTCCGCAGAGGCGGCTTGTAGAGTCTTCTGTCATGGTACCCAACTACTTCATCAGGGTTAGGGTTCAGAAGCTATGGTAGTGTCGGTACCTCCATAATATCTCCCAACAACCCAAGATTTTTCTATTGCCCATTTGAGAGAATGTTGGCTCAGAGAGGTTGAGTGAATTGCCTAAGGTCACAGAGTTTCTGAGAGGCTGAGCCAAGATCCAAACCAAGGTCCTAGACTCTCTCTCATGAACACAATCTGATGCCCAAGGCCAGAAACCTGCCAGAGTTGGCATCGGGTTCTGAGACTATCTTGCCCAATCAATCAGCTTAGGGCTGAAGACATGAAGTCCAGGAAATAGTTTGGGGAAACTGAGATCAAGCCAGAGCTTTTTCTGAGGGCTTCCTCTTCCTCTAGGGGTAGGGTGGGAAGAGGGGAGTGACTAGAGCCTGGAGCACTGGATACAGATACACACGGGTTCTTGATTCGGGGCTTGGAGCCATGCGAGCCAGAGTGTATAAAGTGGAGACAGCAATGGCCCCTTTCAGTCATGGCAGATGTGTCTTCAGTCACATGTCCACCAACTAACGGCCTCCTAATGCCAGACCTGGAGAAGCAGGCTAGCCCAACATGTGCTCACACTTCCCAGTGAATGGAAGACATTAACCACATGGTGGAGTCAGGGAAACAGAAGTTGAAGGAAGTGCCTGGCCCAAGGCCACACTGTGCTTAGTGGCAGGGCTGGGACAAAAGTCCAGAGCAAATCCATCACTGCTGTTTCTGTACAGGCTGCCACTGGGCCAAGGGAAGGGGACTTTAGCAACGAAGCCAAGACATTGCAGCTGTGGGATGCGCTGTGTAAACCAGGACACTCCTGAGGTGTCTTGTTAATTATGTCATGAAAATCGGTGTCACAATTCTGTCTCCATTGGGAAGACTCACAAACTGGGGCTCAGCAGAGGTAATAAAAGCTGCTCAGAGCTCACAGACAGATGCTAAATCAGGGCATGGACAGAACTTGGGTCTTGCAACAAGAAAAAGCACAGACAACTGTTGACTGCCGTGGTATCGGGAAGGAGTCCTAACTTACTGACATCTGTCTGTCCTGTTAAAGTTGTGGCTCTGACAAGCTGGGGTTTTCTTTGATATTTTCACCTAAATTTTCAATCATTGCATCCAGGAATGGGAGCACAAGAATGCAGTTTCAGTGGGAGTGACAGGAAAGATGCTACCTAGCCAGGAGACTGTCATTCCATGGCAACAGGGTGGTGGCAGGATCCATGGTGTGCGGTGTACTCTGAGCCACAGTGCATGGCGTGGCCTCCAGGGCAATAGTCTCTGTAAGAGAAGTCCTCTGTTTCCTTCCTCATTTTTCTTCTAAGCTAACTCCAGAGCAGCCAGCAATAGAGTCTGGCAGCCAAGAGGACTTCAAGCTACAAAAACAGCTCCAGACCAAGACTTGCAGTCAGTGCTGAGACAGTCAGGACAGGGACAACAAGGAGGTCCAGGTCCTGCCGGAAGACAGTAGACTACACCCACCCAAGTAAGGTCGCACCAGCCTTGGTCTTCAGGATAGCAGGAGCACCGAAGATCCCTGCCATCCCTCCAAGTCCCCGCCTTCTCGCCCAGCTGTTGGATCCTCAGCCCTTACCTTCCAGCCCTCTGCTTTCTAAGAGTTCCTTCCTCTTTCTGTGTTTGCCCCACCCCACCCCCAATTGTACCCAGTTATCCCCAGCCCAGAGCTTGGGGTGACTTTCAGGAACCTGTCATTGTGAAAACCCCAAACCGCTCCTACCTTATGTCTCTAGCTACCTTGTGGCGGAGGGGTGGGGACTAGGTACAGGTAACAAGGTTAGCAGGGTCAAAATAGACCTTAGCTGCCCAGGAGGAAGAGCCCATGGTCACTACAGTCTCTTCCCAGACCCACAGACACCAACACTCACAGATCTGAGAGAGTCTGGTGCAGGGCAGGTACAGAAGACACCCCCCCCCCAGTGAGAGTTAAGTGCCAGTCACAGCTTCTGCTATTCACCTGTGGGACATGAACTAAGTGCCAGCATCGTTATGAAGCCAACCACAGCCCTGCCAAATGCTCACACTTTACAAACTGCCTATGTACCTGAGTATCACTCATTTTCTTTATGGTTTAAAAATAAGGTCCAGAGTTGAAGTCAATTGTCCTGGAGACACCCTGCTAAGAGTCAACACAGCAATCAGGTGAACCCTGTCAAGCCTGGAGTGGAAGCCGGTGTTTCTACTATGTGGGCTCCAAGAGACATTTGAGGTAAGACAGTCTTTCCTACCATCACTGGTCCCCCACCACTCTGGGGAACTCGGCTCCAGATTAAAGATGTTAAGTGCTTACAAGCTGAGAGAAACATCCAAAATGGATGTTGGGTGGTGTGGGAGCAAGCTGGTAGATACTCAGAGGAGAAACCAGCCAAAGGGGCGTGATGGGAATATCTGGAGATGAGAGCTTTACCCATTTCGAGAACGCCGGGTAGCTCTGAGAAGAAGGGTTGGAAGCGGGCTCCTGGCTAGGCTGACTTGGCTCACACAGTATGGGGGTCAGATGGCTGCTGATATCTAGTGAGGGAGACGAGGAGGACTGCTGAACACAGCCACATACAGAGGGATTAAAGTCTAATTAAACACACATGCTCACACGCTTACACACACACACACACACACACACACATACACACACACACATACACGTGTGCGCGTGCACGCGCCATACCAGCATGAGACCCCTGGACTACTGAAGAACTAGCTCTGTGGGAGCTGGCAGAGTGGTGTAGATACTAGAACAGTGAGCTTGATGGGAGACCAGGAGCATAGAGGAGGAAGCGGCCTGTGAAAATGGACAGTGGGCCGGGCCGTGGTGGCGCATGCCTTTAATCCCAGCACTCGGGAGGCAGAGGCAGGTGGATCTCTGTGAGTTCGAGACTAGCCTGGTCTACAAGAGCTAGTTCCAGGACAGCCTCCAAAGCCACAGAGAAACCCTGTCTCGAAAAACCAAAAAAAAAAAAAAGAAAGAAAGAAAGAAAGAAAGAAAAAAAGAAAATGGACAGTGGACAACTAACAGCACAGAGTGAGTCCAATGTGGGCACAGAAGAAATCAACACCTCGCTCGGCTCAGCCCTCTCTCCCGCTACCCTACCACAAATGGTTCCTCAGCCTCCCAAGACTTGCCTCCACTCCACACCGACGCTGGGGAGACTCTTCTAAAGTCCCACGTTGTTTGGCTTACTCTTGCCCCCAAATCTACCTTGGGTCCCCAAGCGCCCCCCCCCAATTAATTTACACCGTCTTGATGTACGATGATCCCACCTCCACCCTCACGCCCCGCCCATCCCACATCTGCGATGACACAGGCTTTTGACTGCTGATGCTGAGAGCATGTCTCAGTCCCCCGAAGAGGCCTAGTTCCATGTGGCAATCTGTGGTCCTCCAAACACACGTCTGCCTGGTCCCCGCTCCTTGGCAGTGAGCAGGAAGCCAGGCACAGTGAGCCCTGAGAACACACACAGGAAGAGACCATCACAGCAGTGTTTCTTTGCTGCGAAAGGCAGTCCCTGGTCCTCGGCTACACACTGTCACACCTGCAGGTGACAGCTCAGCAGCCACAGCCCTGTCATCCCTTCATCTCCACAGCATGGGAGGGGCTGGGAGTGAAATAGCAGACAAGACAAGACAAAGGATGAATTGCTGGGCCGGTTGCTGAGTGCCCACACTGCTGACCAAGCTGGAAGCACCGGGTCTCAGAAGGTGTGACGGCAGAGAAGCAGGCTCCCTGTAGCTCATGGCCAAACTGACATCCTGGTCCAATCTTTGCTCCAGAGCCAACCCCTTCCCAGGTACTGACTCCTTCTGGCTTCGATCCTTCTGCATCTCTCCTTCTGGGAACTTTGTCCTTCCCTTGGAGATCAACACAATGCAACTTCCATTGGACCCCCCGGGCCAGAGGCAATATCTGCCTCCTTGGTTCTGGACCGGAGCTTCAGCTCTGTGCTGCCAAACCCCTCCCATTGGTCTTGCGAGGGAGCCCTCAGGTCCACTGTGAGACTGTGAGAGACCAGTGGGAGGAGCCTGTAGCCATACACACCCACCAAATGTCACAGATTTCCAGGTAGCTGGCCACCTGCTGCTTTCTGGGCTCAGCTTGGCCCCAGTCCCAGCCAGCTGGGCTCATTTCTTACTACTTGTGTGACAAACTTCCACAAATACAGCAAGCCTAAAACAAGATGAGCTTATTACATTTCCATTTTGGAGAACACCATCCAAATCTGGATTTCACTGGACTAAAATCACGCTGTAGACAGTGTGTGTGATCTGTAGACAGTGTGTGATCTGTAGACAGTGTGTGATCTGTAGACAGTGTGTGATCTGTAGACAGTGTGTGATCTGTAGACAGTGTGTCATCTGTAGACAGTGTGTGATCTGTAGACAGTGTGTGATCTGTAGACAGTGTGTGATCTGTAGACAGTGTGTGATCTGTAGACAGCGTGTGTCATCTGTAGACAGTGTGTTATCTGTAGACAGTGTGTGTCATCTGTAGACAGTGTGTGTCATCTGTAGACAGTGTGTGATCTGTAGACAGCGTGTGATCTGTAGACAGCGTGTGATCTGTAGACAGTGTGTGATCTGTAGACAGTGTGTGATCTGTAGACAGTGTGTGATCTGTAGACAGTGTGTGATCTGTAGACAGCGTGTGTCATCTGTAGACAGTGTGTGATCTGTAGACAGTGTGTGATCTGTAGACAGTGTGTGATCTGTAGACAGTGTGTGATCTGTAGACAGCGTGTGTCATCTGTAGACAGTGTGTGATCTGTAGACAGTGTGTGATCTGTAGACAGTGTGTGATCTGTAGACAGTGTGTGATCTGTAGACAGTGTGTGATCTGTAGACAGTGTGTGATCTGTAGACAGTGTGTGATCTGTAGACAGCGTGTGTTATCTGTAGACAGTGTGTCATCTGTAGACAGTGTGTGATCTGTAGACAGTGTGTGATCTGTAGACAGTGTGTGATCTGTAGACACATTGTGTGATCTGGTGTGACTTGCGGCTACTCTTCCATCGTTACTCAGACCATCACATAGGTCTGCCTCTACCATGGCCTGCTCTGACTCTGTCTCTCCTCTTTCTTCTGAAGCCACTGTGATTACACAGGGCCACCCTAATGACCTGGAAGCAACAACCATCTCAACACCTTTAACCACGTATGTCTTTTTGCCACCTGAGGTAGCTCGGAACTCGACAGTGCTCACCATCAACAGGAACGGAAAGCCACGCTCCTGGTCCCCCTTTGAAGCGATTTCACAAACCAAATTCCTTTCCTTTGACCAACTTGCCCAATCCTCACATATTTACCTTGCGGGGGAGGCCGATGACACACTCTGAGGCCCATTGCCTGCAGCTGGGCTCACTCCGTGGGACCCCTTGAAACACCCCGGCTCCCTACAGAGTCAGTAACCTCCAAGCAGAGCAAAGTTCCCATCGGTGAGGTGGCATACCACAATCACCTTGCAAGGGGTCACAATGCCCCACTGTGCAGGTACAAAAACCAAGGCGCTGCTGAGTCTGGAACTTAACCAGGATTCACCATCAGAGCCCAAGCCAGTGGTTTCCCAGGATGGGGTTGGCTCACCACATCAACATGTTTCCAGCCTTGGGTTTGTTTATTTCAAGTTTATATATGTCTCAGAAGAGCTCTCTCCATTGGGTTATCTCTATTAGTATTGACTCTGAAATATACAAGAAATGCCATAGTGTGTGTGCTTGCTTGCGTGCAAGCATGTCTGTCTGTGTGTGTGTGTGTGTGTGTGTGTGTGTGTGTGTGTGTGTGTGTGATGAATTGTGCATGTACGGGTTTATGTGCAGGCCATAAAGTTTCCACCCTGATTTTCAGAAAACATCTCTCATTGGCCTATAAACTGCCAACCAGGAGAGGCTGACTGGCCAGGGAGCCCATGAACCATTCTCTGCCTCCTCAGCACTGGGGTTCCAAGCACACGCCACCATACCAAGGTCCTCACTCCTGTAAGACAAAAACTACCAGCTAGGCGATCACCACAGGTCTGTTTTGTTTTGATTTATAGTCAAGAGTCCTGGCTGGCCTGGAGCTCTCTGTGTAGTCTGGCCTTGAACCGTCAGGCGCCTTAAGCTCATGTAGCTGGGGCCATTTAAGAAATTTTAATCTTATTAATTCCCTCTTAGCATAGCAAACTCATTGAACATTTTTGTGTGACAAGCCTTTTCCTGGAGAGACTTGCATGTCTACTCATCCCAGATAGGGAGCCCATGACAGACCAAAGTACAGATACCACCAAAGTCCAACTTGGTGAACCAAGGAATTTTATTGGGGTTATTAAAGGATTATGGATGAGGGGTTACTTACAGGACCAGAAATGACTCAGGCATCTGTGTCACTAAAGCCCACCCCAGCATGAGGAACAATCCACAAAGGCTGGGAACCTGGACCACACGGCAGAGCCTGCAGGCAGATCAACAGGTTGATGAGGGCCTCTTGCAGGCTACTCAGCTGACCTAAACGTCTTCCAGACAGCTGGGGCTGGTTTCTGCTTCTTCCAGGCAGAAAGTTGGTCTGGTCTCAAAAGCCTTCCTTGTAACTTACTTGTTGGAGAGTGGCTCTCAGAAGCTTGGCTTGTTTTCTCTAGGAGGGAGGAGCCTAGTGAATCTGGTGGGATTCAGGGACTTCCTGAAGCTATTTTGAGTTGTTTACTTTCCTGATTAAGGAGCCTCCCAGCAGATCCCTGAAGAATGGAATGTCTCAATCCTGGAGGAAACTGTTACACAACACAATGTTACACAAAAGCAATGACTGCTCCTGAAAAATAACGACTATTTTTAAAACGCAATGAGGCTAACGCTATTTTATCTTCTGCAAATTTTCTGCTGCTGGTCTTAAGAGGAACCAGCTGGATTTTTGCTGTCTGCTTCTGTATTCATTGTGTGGCAAGGTACAGTTTGGAATAAAGAAGAAGAAAGTCCTAGACTCTAACAGGGTTTTCAGACCAGGTTTTGAGAATCTCTCCACTGCATCATATTACCTCATTCCTAAGAGGACAAACTCAAGTTCCAAAAGCTCCACTTGCACAAAATGGATGTTTAATAAGTTTGCTCGGTGAGTAAATGAGCCAGTCCACAGAAAATGTAGGTAGAGGAGAAAAGTCAAGTCTTTGGTCTAAAATAAATAAGGCTTGGCCTCTGTCGGTGGCTTTCCATTGCATAGGCTCTTCCCTGAAGAGGTAGAGGAGCACATTAATGAAACTTTCTAAGACAGGATTACAGGCTGAGAACGCTGTTACTGCTAGAATATCCAGGATGGCATGTGAGGACCAATATCCAGGCCCTATGGTGTAGATGGTGCTGGAGAAAAAGGACACTGTTCTAACTGGTTAGCAGGCTGCGGTTCCAGCCACAAAGGACTTAGCCATATGTGAATCCCCTGAACTCTTCTCAACATGGCTGAGGGATAAACAAGTCTCAAACGTGTGAGTCAGGGCCACAGGATGCTTCAGCCAGGAGAGGCAGCAGGTAACACAACAGAGCTGGGACCCAGACCCTCTCACGTGACCATGGCCCGCCTGGAGCTACTGCAAACATAGGAAGGAGACGCCAGAGTCCATGGGCTGCCACCCACCGCCTGTGCAGAGCAGGACCTAGAAAAGACTCAGAAGAGAAAGACAACCAGCCTGAGGGTCTTAGCTGTGCTGCTGAGCCCCACCCCTGGGATCATTCCGTCCCCTGGGAGACATCTGCCAACGTCCAAAGATGTGTTTGGTAACCATAGACATAAGCAGGGCAAAGACAGAGCTCCCATTAAACATGCAAGAAGACACGGTAAATACACAGCTTTGGCCAAGCTCCCCAAAAAACACAAGCCCAAGATCAGGCCCAGAATCCCACCAATCCCAGGCCACCCTGTAAAGCTCCGCTATGTAAAGCCTGTCTTCTGCTCATTCTTGGTTGTTCATCTCCAGCCACACCCCACACCCCCACACCCCACACACTCCTGCTCCTGGAGCTTTCCCAATAAATCTCTCATGTGAGGTTTGTTGTGGGGTGTGACTCGTGGTGTTCCTTGGCTCCCGGCTGCCAGGATACCTTTCCCTTCAGAGCTACAACCCTTGTATTGGGGAAACTTTTTCCCTTAGAACTGCAACCCCTGTACTGGGGAAACCTTTCCCCTCCGAGCTGTAACATTTACAGCAAACCTGTCCCACACAGCAAACCTGCCCCTGTCCCCAAATGGGAACAGCGCTGAGGCTGAGGAATGCCGAGTGATGGAAAGAATTTGGGCTCCGATCCCAGCTCTATGACTCTCTAGTTCTATAACACATCACTGAGCCACTATCTGCTCTGTGACACGCAGGTAATATTAGCTACCTTGCAAAAATGGTAGTAAGGACTGGATGGAGGAGGGGATGGGAGGTCTGCATGGGGGGCCCCAAAACCAGATGAGCCAGGAGCTGTGAGAAAAGAATTCTACCCCTCATGTCCGTGCTACTGGTGCCTAGTAGAGACCTTGGTCTCACTTCCTATCAGGAATTTCACAGCTGGCTGCCACAAGTGCAGACAAGGCATGGACATCCGTGTGGACACAAGTTGGACCACTGGACGCATGGGTGGACAGGGTGCTCTCCCAAAGATGGAAGCTTTGGTGATATTTGGATTCTCCCCCTCCCCCACCCCCAGGCTTCCCAGCATTAAAAAGAAAAAGGAAAGGGGGCCATTCAACTTGTTAAAATAAAGACTCACAATGAGCATATGGGGCCTTGGTAACTGGCCTGACAATGACCATTGCATAAACTGGATTTTCCCATTTCAAACCATTCCGTTGCTTTTGTTTTATTTCTTCTCCTCCTCTTCCGTTTTGCTTTAGTTCGTTTCCTTTTTAGTTATTTAAGACGAGAGCTCACATAGCCTCGTCTGGGCTCAACCTGGCTGGGCAAGTGAGGATGAGCTTGAACTCTTCTTAATCTTCCTGGTTCCACCTCCGCAGCGCTGGGGGTTCAAGTGTGAGCTACCGAGCCCTCACTCAAACGGTTTTTCTAACAGGGTGGGAATTGGCATTCTGGGAACATTGCCTGAGCATCCGTGGGGTCCTGTTTGTGAGGCTGGACCCACTCACTCACTGGTGGAGCTCGGGTTTGTCCTTAGTGCTAATACGGGGCAAGTGTCCGACTCGCTGGGCACAGTCACAGAAGGCTTAGGATGGAAAGAGATCTGGGACACATTTGTGACCGCAGGGATCCATGGAGAGGAAGACAGACAGCTGCTGCCCAATGACATGTGCAAAGGCCCCGGGACAACAGCCCCAAAGAGACCAGCCCTGAAGACAGTCTTTGGAGACAGAATCTGAGTAAGGCCCCCTGGGCTCCAGGGAGAGGTGAGTTGGGAAAGAATGAGTCACCAGGTGTCCTTCAGCAGAGAGGAAGCAAGGAGGTCTTGCTGAGTTGCTGGAAGCTGCAGCTCATGCTCCAGCTAAGCCCTGGCCCATTCCCCACCCTAGCCATCCCTGGGCACTCTCCTGTCCTCCTGGGTCCCAGGAATCACCTTCCTCTCTCTGAGCCTTGGCTTCCTAGTCTTGACAAAGAAGTTAAGGCTTGGCCTGATGGTAGAGGTCTGTAATTCCAGAGACTCAGGATTATCGAAACTTCCAAGGTCTGCCTGGACTACAAAGCAACTTCCAGGCCAGGCTGGGCTACTTAGTGAGATTCTGTCTCATAATAATAATGATAGATAGATATATAGGATAGATAGATGGATAGATGGATAGATAGATAGATAGATAGATAGATAGATAGATAGATAGATAGATATGGATAGGATAGACAGAGCAAAAGAAGGAAAAAAGAAGGAGAGAGAGAGGAAGGGAAGGAAGCCAGCGGGCTAGCCCGGGAGACCACGCCTTCTTAACAAGACAGCTAGCTCCTCTCTAGCATCTCACACTCTCAGCTGCCTCCTCCAGATCCAAGTCACTTCTGGCTGCCTCCAAGGAGCCAAACATGACCTCCTCCCCACCACAAATGTCTTAGGGAGACCTTGCCTATAACAAACACAATGACAGACAGACCCATACCTAAAAGCTTGCGTGGGACTGAGTCCTGATTAAGACAGGAATGAGGGAAACTGACTTTACCCTTGCCAAGTTACCCACCTCCGACTCCCCTAGTAATCACATACATGCCGTTTGTGGATACCCGCTAGGGCTGGGCCCAGGACTGAATGTCTACTCGCTCCTACACCTATCCTTCCAGAACACAGACATCAGCTGGGGATTAAGACCCAGAGAAGAGAAGTCACCAGCAAAGGGTACAAGACCAGAAAGATACAGCCTCTGGTGTCTGGATGAGAAACCCACATTTCTCAAGTTAGCCCACTTTCTGGAGCCTGCTCATCTGGGTGGCCACCCCATGCACCCCACATCCTCTGACCAGAGAACACTAAATTTAGCTTGTCCTCACCCACACCGACCTCTTCTCCCTAGTTTATTAAGAAGGCTGGGATGCTGAGTACCTGTTTCTGCCTTTCCTACCATGTGACACAGTGGGGACCAAAGAGCTCTGCAAAGCAGTGTGCCGGCAAGTTAATGCATTTCCCAAAGCCGTAGGCGCAGCTGATGTGATCTCTTGTTCCTTCTCCTGCAGCCCATGAACGAGACCATGGAGCTGCAGCAGCCACCCGTCCACAAGAAGGCTGAATTTCCAGGCAGCATAGTGGCTCACACCTTTAATCTCAGCACTTGGGAGGCAGAGGCAGGTGGATCTCTGTGAGTTTGAGGCCAGCGTGGTCTATGTAGGGAATTACAAGCCAGCCAAGGTTATGTCCCAAAACAAAACAAAACAACAAAAAGAAAAACACCACCACAAAAAGAAGAAGAAGAAGAAGAAGAAGAAGAAGAAGAAGAAGAAGAAGAAGAAGAAGAAGAAGAAGAAGGCTGAATTTCACCACATCAAAGTAGCAGAGCTAATGAGCCTCCCAGCGGGGTTGAGTAGAATTCTGTTCTAGGTCTCCCTGCCCAGCTTCTAGTCCTCCAGACCTCTTGCTTTGTGGGAAAGTAAACCCCTAGTTATTGAAGCCTCCGTGGATCGGGTTGGCCTCCCCTTTCTAGATGGCACCTTCTTGAGACATGATTCTTTTCCTAATTCGTTGCTCCACCAGCACACAGCACTGCCCAGCCACCCAAACACTACGGCCTGACACTACTGACCAACAACACTACTGTCCTGCTCCCGTCATAGTTCACACTGCAAACAGCTCACCTTCACCGCAGCACCCACGGATATATTACACCCCCCCCATGCCAAGATGATTTAGGAAGAGACAGGATGCTGCCTAAAAGCCAGTGAGCACCTGTGCTCTTCCCTCTCCTGAGCCAGGACAGGCTGACCCCTCTGAACTCACACGCCCTCTCAGAGTGGAATCGTTCTATATTGTGGAGGATGACGAGGGAAACTAGAGGGGAACAGAAGGAAAGGGAGGAACGGAGGGAGAGAAGAAACTTGAAAAGGGAGGAGGATGGAAACAAAACCCTTAGCTTTATTTAGAAGCCTCATTTCAAGCCACACGTGGTGGCGCACGCCTTTAAATCACAGCACCCAGGAAGCAGAGCCAGGTGGATCTCTGTGAGGCCGAGACCAGCCTGGTCTACATAGTGAGTTCCAGACCAGACCCTGTCTAACCAAAACAAGAAGAAGAATTTCATTTCAAAATCCTGGGCCGCATTGCTTATTTGTCATGGTGTTGAGCAATGCCTCCAGGGGTCCGGTGGAATACTCAGGCAATGTCCTCCACTGGAGGTGACCTAACCAGGGTGACCTAACCAGTGTGACCAATGGCTTTGAAGTGGTTGAACCAGGTTCGCTCACTCACACAGGCTCAGAGGAACTAGAGGAAGAATTCAAGTCCTTGGTCACTGCACACTTGTTACTAAAGCCGCTCCCTTCCCCTCGGGATCAAGTAGCACCTGCCCTGCAGGACTCGCTGAGGGACAGGAGCACCTAGAAGGGCTGAGGAGGGCACATCTTCAGCAGGAAGAGTGGGGGAGGTGGATCCCTCCAGTGAGCCCCAGAACACCTTCCTTGGAATCTCCTAGGTGTCAAGGGTGTGGGAATTGAGGGCATGCTGAAACCAGAGATGCCAGGAACAGGACCGCAGCTAGGGATTGACTTTCCACTGAAGGAAGAAAACACCTGAAAGGGGCCTGCCCCGCCCTGAGAAAAAGAAACAGAGTTTGCCAACTAGGGGACCAAGAGAGTGGGGAGCTCAGCGCTGGCCATGAGGAAAGAAAGCATGGTTCGAAAAGTGAGAGAAACAGAGACAGAACTCCAAGGGCCTTGAGCGGCAGCCATGGAGGTGGCTGGGTAGGGCCCTTAGGAAGGTCTTGAGAGGGACAGTTGAACTTTGCTTAACTGGCCCAGGGGAATAGTGCTTTTTCCACAGTGACCCAGTGTCTACACATGAAGCTCACCCATGTGGAAGAAAAGAAACATGGGATAGGGGTGAGGGTAGAGACCAGGGCATCTGTGCTCTTTGGTTTGCCATTGTGGGTTTTAGTTATATTTCGCTTATAAAGCGTCAAATGTTCCTTGAGGCTTTTTCATTCATCCTTCATTCTGGCCCACCTACCCCATCTTCACTTGAACCTTTAATCCAGTGTTCCCATCACATGTGTTCTGTCTGTGGTCTGTAAAGGGAAGGATGGCCCCAGTAATGTCAGGGACATAAATGGCACAGTCAGAAGTGGCCTCGGGGTACCATGTCTCTTCACGCCTGTGGGTCCCGTGTCTTTGAGTAAAAGGTCCTTATGTCCTCTTGTCTATGTATCTGTGGGTGTGCGTATCTCTGTGGGTGTGTCTATCCCTATCATCCGTGAAATAGGAAATAGGCATTTCTAGTGAAGGTTGGGGACTCTGTGCCGTGGCTCTCAGGAAAGCCTGGCAGGGCATCAGCTTCATCCCAGCCTCAGACAACCTTAGAACTAGTAAAGACCTGTGGAGTGCATTGCCTCAAACATCCCCCCTTGAGAAACAGAGAAAATGAGAGGAATATTATGGAAGCAGAGAGAGGTTTCAATAAGAAAAAAAAAAAAAAAGAACACAGGCCATTGAAATATCTAGATTTGTACCGTCCAACACCCTGGCCGCCAGCCACATATTGTGACAGAGCACTGAGAATGTGACCTTTGTAGATGAGGTGAGCTGTGAGTGGAAGCCCTGTCCAGACTTGGGGTTGATGTGGGGTGGGGGTGGGGGATGCAAGCAACTGTGTGTTGAAATTGTAATATTTTGGATATGTCCAGTCATTGCCAAAATTAGCTTTACTTTTGAAAATATGACTACCACACTCCTGGACTTGGGATTATTCCTATATAGAGTATACACTCACGGAGAGGCTGCCAGCAAACCGTCATCTTCTCCTTAATTTCCCAAGATATAAAATGTGTAGAATAATGCTTGGCTCTTGGGGTTGCTAGGAAAAATTAAGTGAGCACAGGAATGTGTTTTGAGATACGAGAAAGGAATTGAGTGGGCAGCCTGGTGGTGAGAAGAGAGGGGGGAGCCATGGTGGTGGTGGTGACACCGTTGTTAGTGGCAGCCAGGATAGGTTGGTCATCGTGGTGAAGGTGTCATTGGTCATGGTACTGACAGTATTGGCGGTGTGATGAGTGGTGACAGTGGTGGTGGTGGTTGGTGGTGATGACTGTGGTAACATTGATGACGACAGCCGAGTGGGTGTTGGTGGTCGCGTTGATGGCCACGGGGGTGATTGGAATGGTGATGGTGGTGACAGGTTGGTTGCGAGGGTGGCGGTAGATATGTCAGTGGCGGTAGTCTTGGTAGTGGTTGTAGTTATGGAAGACACAGCAATAGCAGTGGTGGCTGAGGTCTTAGTGACTCAGACCCTGGGCAAAGGGGAGAAACAGAAAACATGAAGACTTTCTAATACTTTGGCCTTCCAGGAAACACTCCAAGGGGCCATCCCTAACAGTCAACACAGCAGACATGATGTCAGTGCTGGTTTAAAACTGGCCAGTGTTCCCAACCGCACAGACCCGCACCACACTTTCCAAAAGCCCAGGTCACCATTTTCTCCATCAGTGTCCAGGCCCCTCCTCCATGAGACACACCCACAGGCCCCTAGTCATCACCAACCACAGCGGACACCTGAGGCTGTTTCTTCCAAGGTAGCAGGAAGCCTGCTACCCTGAGGCACCTACTCTTACCCAGACCATGGCGCCTCAGATGGGATTTCCTAATAGTGCTTTTTCTCTGCTCATTGCTGGAGACCCAAGGGTCCCCAGGGCTCCAGAAAGGAGGAAAGGGCCCCAAACTTGGCCTGAAGGGACCAGCTCCCTCCTGGGACCATCCCCCGGAGCAATCACTGTTGCAACGGTGGTCTCGTAACCACCGCTTACAAACCCAGTTAAGCAAGCAGCTTTTGCGTGATGGAACTATCTTGAGTAAACAGCATCCTATGTCCCCTGCCGGTCACTTGCTCAAGATATTGCTGGACATTGCATTAGAGCCGCTGACACACAGGGTTTTGAAAACGAAAACAGGCTCTCTGACTTATGATCAGATAGCATTTAACTCATTCGAGATTGCACCAAGCTTCCCCAAGGCCCCAGGCCACAGAACGAATATTGCCACAGTGCAGACAGAAGATGCCGGGGATTGTTGGAACCTTGGGTCTCCAAGCCTTGGGAATGAGGATGCTTCCAAAGGCCAAGGGGTCAGATGGGGTTTACATTGCCTTGGCCTGGGCAGCCACATGTGGGCCCCTGGGACTTTCCAGCATCTTAGACTGACCTGAGCCACAGATCTGCCTCTGAGGGGGTTGGGAGATTGCAAGTTGCTCTTCTGGCTACCTTTGTTGCTGATATAGACCCTGAATCTAAAGGAAGGGAAAGCAGGGATCTTTTATTATTATTATTAATTATTATTTGTGTGTGTGTGTGTGTGTGTGTGTGTGTGTGTGTGTTTATTTCCCAAACACATCATCTCTCACTGAACCTAGAGTTTACCAATTCCATTAGACTGGCTAGCCAGTGGGCCCCAGCTATCCTCCTGTCCCAGCCTCCCTGACACCAGGATCACAGGCATGCGGGCCTTATTGTTTTCTAACACAGATTCTGGCCATCAAACTCGGGTCCTCAGGGTTATACTTTTGCCTATTGAGCTACCTTTCAAGCCCAGCATGGATAGACTCTTGGCATCTATCACCCTGTAATAGCATCAAACCTACACTATCCTGGCTTCAAGCAACAAAGGTTCACTCATTGCTCACAGTTGCTGCTGGTTTTGACTACACTCGAAAACGTATCAGCTTGGGTCAAGGGCTGGTCGGTTGGAACACAAAGACCAAAATGGTCTTCTTTGTGAGCTTGGTGGGTCCTGCTTGGCTGTTGCTGAGCACCTTGGTCCTCCTTACAGTCCCTCCTGCTCCATTCCAAGTGGCTCGCTCCCACAGTGGTCTCAGGAAACTGGCCCAAACAGTGAAGACGAGAAAGCCACGAAGGGCTCAATATGAGCCAAGATCCAAGAAGCATGAGAGCAAACTCTAGCTCCTGATGCGAGCTGCTGAGAAATATGTTTTTCAAGCTATTGCAAGGCATGAGGATCGAAATGACTCCATGGAAATTTCCCCACCGTGAGAAAACACATTAGCTGTATTTTCCAAAACAAAGGTCTAGACTCACAGGATGACAAAGGGCTTTTTGCTGACTTGTGGACCTGTGTACAGAGGTGACCTTATGGGTTTCGGTGGGGTTTTGTATCCACTGCAGTGCACATATTGAACTTTTAAGTAACTTTTGGCTGAGCTTTTAAGACATTTTGGGTAAAATGGGGATGTATCTCAGTACCCTGGTTCAATCCCCAGCACTGGCCTGGAGGAGGGGTGTCACTGTACAAGTTACTCTTCTTGTTGCCATGAACAAACACCTGATAAGAAGTGACTTTTTTGAGCTCACAGGTTGAGGGATACAGTCTATCATGACAGGGGAGTCATCATGGGGGTTAGGTGGCAGGATAGTGTGACAGCGTGCTCATATCCCAGTGGACCAGCAAGCACGGAGTGCCGGGGGCCAGATGTGGGGCTGAGATGCAGGCCCACCCCTCATCTCCCTTCCTCCAGGTAGACATCACCCCCATAACACCCCCACAGTCTCCCCAAACAGTACTACCCCTCAGCAAACCGAGTGTTCAAATATATGAGCCTCTGGAGAATAGTTTATATTCAAACCATAACACTTGGGAGATACTTCCAAGTCCCTGGGCTCACCCAAAGCCTGCTGGGTAAACCCAAGGCCTGCTGGGCAACAGGGAGGTGAGGCAGAGAGGCGTGGCCTGGGAATCTGCACTTCCAATATACACCCACAAGAAAAGTAAAGACTAGGGGTCAGTTTGACTCATAGCTCTAGATGCTGAGAAGTCCAGAGCACAGAATATCATAATGAGGCATAAGACACTGCGTCAGTGGTTCTCAACCTGGGGGTTATGACCCCTCTGGGGGTTGCATCTCAGAGGTGATACATGTCAGCTATTTACATTGTGATTCATAAAAGTTGCAAAATTGCAGTTATGAAGTGGCAACAAAAATAATTTTATGGTTGGGAGTCACCACAACATGAGGGTCTGTGTTAAAGAGTGGCAGCGTTAGGGAAGACTGAGAACCATTGCTCTACATGGTGAGACAGAGAAGCACACTAGACAGTTCACTGGTCTAACAAAGCAAATCCTACAAAGAAGCATTAATCGGGGTTGGCTCTGCCCTCATGATCCAGTCACTACCCAAAGGTACCAACTCTCAACCACCGTCCACATAGCACTTTAGGGAATAACTTTCAATACACAGAATTCAAAGGACACCCACACAGCCAGCAATACCCAAGGTGTGGGCACCCATGCAAGCAAGCCGGCAGTGATCTCCGGGTGAGCAGATGCGTACCACACTGAAAATTTCACCCCGTGAGAATCCCTGACCTGCTGCCCTGAGCACGCTGGGATTTCCTGTTTATACAATGTCACACTTGGTGTTCCAGCAGTGTGTCAATGGCATCTCCATTTTACCAAAGGTCACTCTGAAGCTCAGAGAACTTAGTATCAAAGCAGAGTCCAGAACCAAAGCCAGTCTTTGGACAGGGACCAGTGCTCATTCCACTTGGGCACCCTGGCGACGGAAGCCCTTGGCCCCACCTGTTTGGTTGCAGCTCTGCCCTTAACCGCTGGCCAGCCGAGCTCACAGACAGGTGCTGGGTGTGAGCAGGGCAGAGGCCAATTGACCAGATCTGGGTTCTCGTTACCTGTTACCCAAAGACCACACTCCCCAAAATGGCAGATTTAGAAAACCAACCTTATGTCTGACTTTGCAACTATCCTGGGGCAGAAGGCGATCTATCCCTGCCTTCTTTCTTCCCGTCTGAACATCTGAAGAAGGTGGAGACTAGAAGCTTGTAGTCCAGTCTCAGTTGCCTGCACAGGGCCTGATGCAGGATGGAGCCAATCAATCTCCCAGTATGGAAGGTGAAGGGACTCACAAGTCCCCACCCCTGTGGAGCTATGGAGAGTTTGATGGCTTCTGGGGAAGGGACAGGTAAGTCAACCACACTGCAGGGGATGGCCTCCAACCATGAGTATATGGGAAGCACAAATTGGACTCAGGAAGTTATAAAATAGAAAAAGACAACATTGGGAGGAAATAGGGGCTTGAGAGATGGATCTGGAAGGAGTTAGGGAGAGAGATTTGGGAGCATTATCAAAATATAGTGTATGTGTGAGGGCAATTCTCTAAGAATAAAAATTCTGTCTCCCTATCCACACATTCTGACATGCCAGACAGAGAGGGCTGGGCCATAAATAGACCTTCACTGAAGCCCAGTCAGTCTACTCTGACCAAAAGCTCCAGCAGAAAGCCACGGCTGCCATCAACTTTAGAGATTAGGGGACAAAATACAGAAACCAACTCAATATCATGGGACCAGGAAGAGACAAAGCAGGAATTTGAGCCCAGGTCATAGAGCTCCAGAACCCTATTTTTTTTTTGTTTGTTTATGTGTGTGTGCTTACATGTGCTCACATATGGCACACATGTACAATGCCCACTAAGACCAGAAGATAGCCTCGGATCCCCAGGAACTGTAGTCAGATGGTTGAGAGCCACCATGTAGATGGTAGAAACCAAAGATGAATTTTCTCCAAGAGCAACCAGTGTTCTCACCCAGTGAGCCACCTCTCCAGCCCCTGGGATCTTGATTCTGACCACTGTGGTTTCCCAAACAACGTCTGCATGGATTTCTGATAACAAGCCCACCTACCCTGGACTATCCCAAGCATGACGCAAAGGGACATCTCACACAGCAGTGCTTCGAATGTCTGTGAAAGGGGAAGAGACACTGGCCCACTCCAGCATGAGGCTCTGGCGGGCCTTGCCCTTCTCCTCACTCTCTCTGTCTCGCTAAAAACCATTAGATTACATTCGTAAAGCTAGGCACCAAGATCTGTTCCCTTATTTCCACTCCTGAGGCTGACTACCAGGGTCCAGCAATCAGAAGCTCCCTTTGCTCGCCTAGCTCATGTGTCTGTGTGTCATGCCTGTCTCTTCTCTATCCAGAGGCTGTCCTTTGTCCCTCCAGGACAAATACCCCTTCCCCTTCTCTCTCGTCCCCTACCTGCTTTACCACAGACAGCACCGTAGTCCACTCTAACAGAGACCTTCCCTTTCCTCTTAAAAATGACACCTGCAAGGTCAATCTACTGAGTCAGAAGCCGGCCACTTTAACTTTTCTTCCCCCATTAATAAAGGATCTCTCTGTGAAGACAGGTATCTGAGTGTGGTTTGTGCCTAATCCAGAATCCAGGAGGAAACCCCTAATTGCGGAGGGAGGGGGGCCTCCTTCAAAGGCCCTGTGAATGGACACCATTTTCTGGAGTCACGGTACCCTCGAGTCTACACAGATGCCCACTTTAGGACCTTTGAGGACGTCTGTGGGGAGGAACCCAGCAAGGCACAGCCAAACACAGCCTCAGTGACTGACGGCTACTCCTGATCTCATCACCTCTGATGACTGAGTGTGCGGGCCAGAGCCCAGCTTCAAGGCTACAACCCATAGAATGGTGCCTTGGTGAGTAGCCACTCGGAGCTCGGTGCCGGGCGCTGCAGCCCCCAGCTGCCTTAGATCACAGCTGCCTACACTCCTCACATTGACTGTGGAGAGCAAAGGGCACAGGCGGGCCGGCCCTGAGGGGCATGGCAGTCCACTATGAGCAGGAGAGAACTTGAGGCTTAGGGAAGGTGTTCGTGGCCTGTGCCTTATGCCCACTGTGCTCAAAGATGCCAAAACCTGGGCCAGCAGCATAGCCTAGCACGTAAGGGCACTTTGAGTCAAGTTTGATGACCGTAGTTCAGTTCTCAAGATCCACTCAGTAGAAGGAGAAAGCTGACTCCCTCAAGTTGTCGTCCTTTGATCTCAATGTGTGTTTAGTGCCACGTGCACGTGGGAAAACACACACACACACACACACACACACACACACACACACACACACCAACAAATAAATATAATTTAAAAATCTAACTGGGCAGGAGTGGCTCACTCCTTTAATCCCTGCTCTCAAGAGGCAGAGGCAGGCGATCTCTGTGAGTTTAAGGCCAGCCTGGTCTACAGAGCGAGTTCCAGGACAGCCGGAGCTGTTTCACAGAAAAGCCCTGTCTCAAAAAGCAAAATTAAAAATCTACTTTTTAAAAAACAAAATGTCAGAACTTGGTTCTGCCTGCTCATCGGGCCATTGGATTCCTTCCAAGACTTCTCAAGGGAGATTCAGCAGGGATTCTGGGAAACAAAGATGCAAATTATGTGACCAGCAGGCCGGCCAGGCCACGCCTCTTACCTTCCCAGAGGATGTGCTTCCGCCTCCGGCTCCACCCTTTCTCCTGGTCTTTCCTCCTGACATCCCTGCATCTCGGTTCCTGGAAGAGAAGGACACACTTCTACTTTCTGAAGCTAACTCAGTGTGGACTCCTGATGTCACCAGGGGCCCTGTTTAGCACCAACAGAAAAAGCCAAGTCTTGACCAGTGGCTGTGCTAAAGGCTGAGAGCCCGGATGTCCAGGAGTTAGTTCCAGCCTGCTGGAGGGATGATGGGACCTGCTGCCACAGGAGGGGCTTGTGGGGTTGTGTTCTTAGGGAGCCGAGGTACTTGATTATCAAGGCATGGGCCATTGCTCACAGGGCTATGGTCTTGAACCTGGGCTGAGGGCTGAGGGCCAAGTTCAAATTGTCCCTGGAAGAGATGGGATGTGAGGGGCACCTGTCACCAAAATCCAACAGGTGTTTGGGTGAGCCGGTCTGCTGGGGCTCCACCATAGTCCCAGGATCCTGGGCCCTGCCCCCTCCACCCTTTCCCAATCCTCATTTTGCAATCAGTTAGCCTGACCCAGTAAACATCTGAAGCCTGAGGAAAACCATCATCCTCACCCTTTTCCATGTGTTTCAAAAAAGAGCCCAGGGCAATGGAGGAAGAGTTTAGACATCACATGAGTTCTGGCCCCAGCCCGAGCCCCAGCCACCCTGTCTCAGCTTCCGGACCAGTCCTCGACCTAGCTGGGAAAAGACACTCACTGGACAATAAGCTAGCAAGTGCCTTGCTGCCAGTGGTTTGCAAGTGGAGAGCAGCAGGTGGAAAGAGAGGCTGTTGATCAAAGTTCAGGAAATTGTGCTTTAACTCCCTCAGCTGTACAGTGTAGAAGATGAAGCCAGTTAGAACCAAGGTTTATTCTCTCTGGCACATGTTCGCTAGGTGCCTGCCTGATACACAGGATACTGGAGATGCTGGGTGAGCCTACAGATAGTGAAGAAGCTGCCTACAGCATCAGGTAGAGAGATCATGTGAGCAGATGAGGCCTGTGCACTGCCTGCCTCCACCGTGAGGGAACTTCAAATGCTTGAAGAGTCTTCTGGCAGAGCTGGATGGAACTGACTTGGCCCCACATCTAGCCACATGCCAGCTCTGCTTCAGCTAGCTGCTCTTACAACAGCCATGTAACTCGTCTGAGTTCTGACTCTGGAGGAGTCAGACTTAGAGGCGTAGTTCATCCCACTTACAGCTGATGAAAAGACATTTGAAGGTGCTTAAGTGCCTGGATGGATTGTCTATTAAAGACTGCCTCGTTTCCTCTAATAAAAAGTTTAAAAATTCTCATATGCATAGAGGGTGGATGGATGTGTGGATGCATGGGTGGGTGGATGGATGGATGGATGGATGGATGGATGGATGGATGTGTGGGTGGATGGATGGATGGATGGATGGGATGGATGGATGGATGGATGGATGGATGGATGGATGGGATGGATGGATGGATGGATGGATGGGTGGATGGATGGATGGGTGGATGGATGGATGGGTGGATGGATGGATGGATGGGTGGGATGGATGGATGGGTGGATGGGTGGGTGGGTGGATGGATGGGTGGGGATGGGTGGATGGATGGATGGGTGGATGGATGGGTGGGTGGATGGATGGATGGATGGATGGATGATGGGTGGATGGATGGATGGGTGGATGGGTTGATGGATGGATGGGTGGGTGGATGATGAATGGATGATGGGTGGGTGGATGGATAGATGGGTGGATGGATGGATGGGTGGGTGGGTGGAACAATTGAAAGCACAAAAAAGGCACTGTTGAAAGAATCTGAACCAATAAAAGTAGGTAGACAAAAAATCAGAACCCCCTCAGGAAGGATGCCCTCCCACTTGTATCCTGGACACTGACAGAAATGCCACCTAAAATGAAAAGGAGAGGGTAATATAGGCAAGGCCTGTAAGGAAGAAAAGGAATGCTGTCTTTTGTTTGCTTCATGTGGATTATTATATATTTTTAATTTATTTTACATCCCAATCTGTTTTCCCTCCCTCCTCTCCTCCTAGCCCTCCCCCCACCTCCCTTCTGCCTCCCTCCCTTCCACAAGCCAACAAAAGAGTCAGAGACGGCCCCTGTTCCCACTGTTAGGAGTCTGGCAAGAAGACCAAGCTACACAACTGTCACATATACGCAGAGGGCCTAGACTTTTGTTCCTTTGTTTGTTTTTTAAGTCTGAGACAGGATCACCATGTAGCCCAGGCTACATGGATTTGTATTCTCCAGCCCTAGTCTGGATTTCCAGGTGTGGTGGGATTCCAGGTGTGGACCACCGTGATCAGATGAGTTTCCAGTGTTCCAAAAGGTCCATGTACTGAAGGCTTGGTCCTCAGCTGTGGCACTCTTGGGAACAGATGCAACCTTTAGTAGAAGAAAGTTAGGTCACTGGAAGTGTGCCCCTGAGGGGAGAAGCGCTCTCTCTCTCTCTCTCTCTCTCTCTCTCTCTCTCTCTCTCTCTCTCTCTCATAAAGTAAATGGCTATGGTATATCACACTGTCCCACCATGATGTTTTCTGCCCACATGAGGCAATTATTAACTGAGGTCTCTGAAACTGGATCTCTGAGAATAAACCTTTCTTCTTTTTAAGATGATTCAAGTATGTTGTCACAGTAACAGAAAACAGACCAATACATGTATCAACCCCGCCTGGTTTGTGAAAGTGAAGGCTATTTCTAGAATGTCTGGGTGGTGATCCGTGAGTCTATTGTCTGTGAGTCTGTTGTAAGGTGTGTGTGTGTGTGTGTGTGTGTGTGTGTGTGTGTGTGTGTGTGTATACACATATGTATTTATGTGCATGTATATATATATGTGTGTGTATACATATTTGTATTGTGTATAATAAAATATATAATATGTATTTCTTTGTCTCTTTTTCTTTTTTATGGTTACAATAGACATTTATTTAAAGTGAGACATAACTCTTCGAGAGACCAGGCACATCCACAGATCTCACCGACAAGGTCACTTCTTTGCCCGTTCTTCTTGCTCTCTCCTTTCCCAAATAACCTCTTTGATATAGGGTTCAAGGTGGAATTTGTCCTCCTCATATTTTGTCCACTGCTCCTTAGGCAAGATCTGAGGCCTCAAGGTCAGGTCCAGGGCTCCATTAATTCGAAACATTCTGTCATTATAAAGATTCTCAGGAAGCCTTCTTAAGGCTTCTTTTACATCTCCAGCCTGATACATTGTATCATCTCTCATTAATGCTGAGTCCTGCAGAGCTATGATACCATCCAGCCGTCCAGCCACTTGCTTGACGCTGCAAGAGCAGGTCTGCCTGCCATCTTGACCTGAGAGTGACCCCTCTTTCTCTAATACTGAAGTGGATGGGATTTTTTTTTTAATCACCAATTTTATTACAAAAGTCATGGCCGTTGTTTGTAAAAATCCTAGCCAGACAGTGAGTAGAGTACACAGTTGAGTGCTGACCCTAGGGCCACACGAGCTCAGCAACGGAGGCAGCGGGAGGCGTGGTGGTCCATGAAGGGCCCAGCTTCACACAGGCCTCCTGACATGACCCCCTCTGCCCAGCACCAGGCAGCTACCTCCCTGGCTGGGAAGGTCAGCGTGCAGCAGGATGGCTCACACAGGCTCTCCAGAGAAGCCGGGATCCCTCACGCCACAGCCTCTCACAGCCAATGACCTCACCTAATTAATGGACTTGAGTGACGCCGCAGTGGCAGACCACCAGACAAGGACCAAGTGTCTGATGTTCCAATCGTCCCATCTCCATAAAACCTGAGGGGCGAGCGTCACAGCCCAACTTCTCATGCTGTATATGGCAGCCTGTGTAATTCATAGAGAACGAGGATTCTTTTTTTGTTTTTTGTTTTTTTTGTCTTTATTTTTTCATTTAAATTTTTTTCTTTTTCATTTTACATATCAACCCCAGTTCCCCCTTCCTCCCCTTCTCCCACTCCCCAAGCTTCCCCCTTCCCACCCCCATCCACTCCTCAGAGGGCATAAGGCCTTCCTTGGGGCGTCCACAAAGTCTGTCACATCATTTGAGGCAGGACCAAGCCCTCCCCGAGGTATCAAGGCTGAGCAAGGCTTCCCACTACAGGGAATGGGCTCCAAAAAGCCAGTTCATGCACCCAGGATAAATCCTGGTCCCACTGCCAGCCACATAACTGTCACCCACATTCAGAGGGCCGAGTTTGGTCCCATGCAGGCTCCCCAGATGACAGTCCATAGTCTGTGAGCTCCTACTAGCTCTGGTCAGCTGTCTCTGTGGTTCTCCCCATCATGATCTTGACACCCTCCCCACCCCCCAAGAACAGGGGTTCTAGAGGCTGGTTTTCAGGCGCTTGGTGCTGACAGACATCTGCTTGCCTTTGGATGAAAGCCTCCCTGCTGTATCATAACTGGGCCGAGGGCATTGTCTAGTAAGACAGAAGAAACTGGCTCTTGGAGAGATGGGTTTTACTCATTCTCTTTAATATATATATTATATATCTTGTGGGCCAGAGGTCAACATCTGCTATCTATCTTCCTCTACCACTCAGCATCTTATCTTTTGAGACAGGATTGAACATGAGACAGGCTGACTGGCGTCCCAGGGCCCTCGCTGTGCTAGCTTACACACATACACTACACCTGGCTTTCTCGTGAGTTCTGGAGATCTGAACTCGGGTCCTCTGGCTTGCACAACAGGCACTTTAGAGACTGGGCCATGTGCCCACCCCACTAGTAAATTTTATAACATTTCCGCCCAATAATCCATTAATCCGTTAATCCACAAAATGAATTAATCGGTTAAGCCATTAATCCATAAGTGAATGAGTTCATTCACTAAAGCACAGTCGTGTGACCCAATCCTCTGCCACAGGCACCAACTCTCAACACAGCTGCATTTTAGCCAATTTTCCAATCCCTATGCATGACAGGGGACCCCACACTCAAGTCCCAGCTGTGGCCTAGGGCAGGTCCTGAATTTTTCATGACCTGTGGCAATCTTCCTTCAGAACACCCATCCTGACCACTCTTGGAAGACACTGCACGGTGTGTTCACACTGCACCGTGGAGCCAGACTGTCAGAGCTGGGGTCCCCACAGGAAGGCTTACCTCTGTGTGAGAAAAGGGGGTGCCCACTAGCACCACCTCATAGGGGCCAGTGGAAAGTTGAAAGAGTCACTGCAAGGATATTGACAATGGCTTAACTTTCATATCCCCCGGAGGAGACCTTCACATTTGAGTGTGTGTGTGTGTGTGTGTGTGTGTGTGTGTGTGTGTGTGTGTCTTGAATATTCAACCAGGGCTGAGAAGCACTGAGCCCTATAAAGCACACAGCACAGTTACTGTCACAAGTCTGAGGACCTGCATTTGATCATCAGGCCCTACATTTAAAAAAGGGGGTGGGGGTGGCAGTGAGCTCAGAACCCCCACCTAGGAGGCAGAGAGAGGAAAATCCCTGGGGCTCACAGGCCAGCTGAATTCCAGGTCAGTGAGGACCCCTAAAAAAAGAAAAAGGAAATGAACAGTTTCTGATGGGGAAAAAAAAAAAAAGGTTAGGCAAGGAAAGAAACGTAACCATGTAGACTAATAACCCACTTCTTAAAATTAAAGATTTTTATGAAAAACAAATAAATGACAGATTTAGAAGAGCTGGGCATGGTGGTGGGTACCTCAATACCAACATTCTGGAGGCCGAGGCAGAAGGCTCAACAGGTTAAAACCAGCCTCAGCTACACACAAGTTCAAAGCCAACCTGTCTCCAAAAAGCAAAACAGAGCCAGGGGATGGGTGCAGGTCTCAATGTTTAAAGCACTTACCACATAATTGTGGACCAAAGTTTGTATCCTGAAAACCCACATAAATATCCAGGGTGTGTGGCACCCCACCCCTGTAGTAGTTCTATCTCTTCAGAAGGGCCAGCCCCCAAATAATGACATGGAAACTTATTAATTATGAGAGCCTGGCCTTCAGCTTAGGCTTGTTTCCAACTAGCTCTTATAACTTATATTAACCTGTTTCTAATAATCTATGTTCTGCCGTGTGGCTCTTTCTCTCTCTTTTATTCTGTATGTCTGGCTGTCTTTGTGTCTCTCTCTGGCATCCATCCCGAGTTTCTCTCTCAACCCCCGGATGTCCTGCTTAGCTCCCAGCCATTACTTCCTTATTAAACCAGTCACAGCACACATCTTTACATGCTGTAAACAAATACCCCATAACACACCCCTATAATTCCAGCCTTGTCAGAGACATGGGATTCCCAGAGCAACCTGGCTGGCAAGAGTAGCCCATATTGCTGCTCTGAGTTTGACTGAGAAATGCTACCTCAGTGAACAAGGCAGGGCATTCATTGATGGAAGATGATTCCAAATGTCATCCTCAGGCCTCCATAAGCAAGACATATGAGTGTGCCTACAGAGACAGAGAGAGAGAGAGAGAGAGAGAGAGATTGGCAAGAAACACCCTCCTTGCTGCTCATTAAGAGAATGGGCTTTGGGTTCTCCTTCAGGGGCTCACAAAGATCGATTAACTAAGCTACCAAAATTTGCTTTTGAGCAAGCTTCATGAAAAGTGCAAGTCTGCTTTGAATACACAACTCTGGGTGAACAGAACCTGTGATTAGGACAGAGACCTCGAGAAGCAGAGAAGGCTGATGCTGTTAACTGCTGTTCCTGGTCTGCTGTGAAGTGAGCTGGCAGCTTTATGAATTGCAATCACCTTTGGTTTTCTTTTCTTTTTAAGCCCAAACATGACGGTGCATTAATAGATAACTAGATAGACAGATAGTAGATAGATAGAATTCTCTGATCCTGATAGAAACTTAGAAGTGTGACCCATTCCAGCCTTAGGGAACAGAAAAATGGAACCTGAATCTCTTTTCCCCTGCAGAACTAGACACAAGCAAGACCAAGGCAGGATCCCCGGTGACACTACAGTGGCCTTCTCTGGGATCAAATATCACAGGGCTTGCCAGTTCTCTTTTCTTTCGTCCTCTTCCAAGGGATAGCCGGTTGCTCCTGGACAGGGAGGTGCACCCTGCAACATGACTGGACCAGACAGCTATTCCAGCATCGTCGTGGAGAGGCCGAGTCTCGTGGGGCAGCTAAGGAGGAGGGCCACATTCTAAACTGGCCCCAGGCCCCTCGGTTTTACCAGACCACGGGATAGCAATAAGCATACCTAGGGCTGGGTCTGGCAGCACCTTCTAGCCGGGACTCCAGGCCCCTATCGTATCTTTATCTACTGGTGTTGTAAGCTCCATAATTGCCACATTCTCATCGAGGCCACCTGAGGCCAGCTGTCTCAACCTCGGCCTGACACCTGTCGCAACAAGAATCCGCCCAAATGATTAGCCACCCCCTTCCCACCCGAGTAGTGAAAAATGGGGTCCCAATCTGCCTAACACCCTGCCCCCCCCCCCACCGAGCGGGGCTCTGTCTCCTGAAATCCTACCCATGTGGCCACGGTACACCATTTGACTTAGCAGCCCTGGGGACCGCAGAGCTTGCTTTAGGCCTGAAACCTTTTTTATCCATTTTGTTAACCAATATCTCTTGAGACATTTTTGGGGGGCAGGGGTCAACTCTCCACAAGGGTTATTGAGAAGCTCTAAGAACTTTGACATCCAACCTTCCTACCAGTTGTGGGAGGGAGAAGACAAAGGGGTGGGGTGAGGAGGATCACCCTTCTGGCTGATGGAGCACCTACCATGACTCACACCCTTCAACAAGAATGCTCTAGACAGAGTACTCTGTGTGGCCCGGGAGATCTGGTTTAGCTCTCTGAGCCTTGGAGCCTGATAATATGCAGGATTGCCAGTTTCTGAATTCGCTAGAAGCTTCTGCCTAAGACAGTCTGCCCCTGAAAATAGCATCTCTCAGGCCCTACGGGTCTTTCAGGGTTAATGATGCCAGGAGGTGGGCATGAGGTGTGTACCTGTGGTCCCAGCCTTAGGGAGTCTAAGAATGGAAGTCTACCACCACTTTGGGGCCAGCCTGGGCTACAAAGTGCGACTCCCCCATCTCAAAATATAAAAATGGATGCCAGTAAAAGAACCCATGCTTAGTCCAATCTACACAGGGGAGGGGAAGGACTGTCACAGGCAGTGGGGAACTTGACAGAGACTGGAGAGGATGGGTACAGACCCCAGCCAGGGCTCTGAATGGAGCTTGAGGCAGAGTGGTCTCGGACACCAGTGAACAAGAGGAACCCTCACCTCTGTGAGTCTGCCTCTCCAAACCCCCAGAACATTCCTTTGCAGAGTTTTCCATTTCCTAAGACACGAGGCTGCATTGCTCAACAACTGTGTTGTTTCTCACGGGTGCTCCGGGCCCATTCCCAGAGATGGTATCAGACCAGGGCCATGAATTACCACATGAATTCAGTCAGCAATGCTTGGCTGGGTACCCTCTCATTGGGTGCCTTTCTCACTCAGCTCAACTCCTCCCTGCCATTTTCTCTCTGAAAGCAATTAGCATCCAAACAATCGTCTGCCTCTGGTATATTCCATCCCACCACACAGCATCAGAGCGGCTCTGGGTTCAAATCCAGACTCGACCATTTAAGAGCTCTGTGTGCTGCAAGATGGAAACAAACTTAGTATCCAAGGCAAGGGCTCCCCAGGAAAATCAAATAAGCGTCATAAACATGATTACTAAGAGGACCGACACCTAGTCAACAGGCCACAAACTAAGTGGCAGATCACAGCAAATCCTTGATTCCGTCTCTGCACTGTGTCCCCATTGTCTCTAACACCTGCTCCTAGGAACTGCCTAGGAGATGCCCTGAGAGATTTCTATGACTTGGAACTGAAGATCTCATCCAGAATAGCCTAAGGGTGACACACAGGCTTCTGAGACCTACTTCCTGGGTGCTTAGCCCCAGAGAATCACTTCACCTCAGTGTCTGTATCCATAAAAAGCAGACGAAAGTCATTCCCATCTGGAAAGATTCCCGTGCGGATAAGCAGGCGCCACAGGAGGCTCAGGCGAACAAGAGAGCAGGCGAGCAGGGCGGGCAAGGGCAACCTGGCACTTCTCCTGCAGGAGACTTTGTTCTCTGAGGGCTCCCTCGCTGTGTGGAACAGGAACTACAGAGAGCAAAAGCAAAGGGTCCAAATGCGTGCCTTCTTTCTCTCTTCCTCTACTCCCAGATAAAAAAAAAAAAAAAAAAAAAAAAAAAAAAAAAAAAAAAAAAAAAACTTTTCTTATTCAGGCAGCTTGCCTTGGGAAAGACAACGTGGGTATAATGAGGCCCAACATCTCTGCTCTGCTGCATGCCACCCCGGTGGCCTGCGACAGATCCCTGAACCTCTTCAGCCCACGGTAGTTGGTCAAACTCTCCATGAATTAAGTTATTGACATAATTAGCCTATCTCACCGTCCTCTCCCCCTCACGATAGGAGAAAAACGAAAGTGGGCAGGCAAGCTGCTACACCTCGGTTCTGACATGTGTGGTCCACGGCTGTGTCTCATCACTGGGATGGAAGTTAAATATGCAGAGCTGAGTGGGGCTTGCTGTGGTTTCCGGATTCTGCCAGGAGACGGGGGCTACACGGGTTTATCGGGAAAGGAACTGCTGTGTCTGAGCAAGACGGAACTCCACAGAGATGGTCTCTTCCCAGCTCAATCTCCATATTACAACTGATATCAAAGCCATTCACAGACTCAGAGCGTGAAACCAAAATGCTCCATGCATGCAGGATCCTCAGCTAGCTACACTCATGCAGGAGCCTGCAGCTGGTCAGCTGCCCCCCAAAGAAGAGCTGCAGAGGAAGGAGTCCCCAGAAAGAAGTCAAGGAGTCAGAAGGAGAGGGGAACCCTGGAGGAGCTGATGTCTATGGGCTGACACAGGGGAAGAGTCAGTACTCACTCATGTCACAAAAAAAATAACACACCAACCAAAGGCTTATAACCTACATGCTCACAGCTTTTGCTGTCCTGAAGGCCGGGAGTACAAGATCAACAGGCTAGCAGAGTCTGTTTGCTGAGAGCTGCTGTCTGTCCTACAGGTGGTGCCTTCTGCTGGGTTTTCCCATGCTGGGAAACTCTCTGGAGCCTCTTTACAAGGGGCTCGTCCCATCCACAAGGGCTCCATACCAGGATCTAATACCCTCTCGCAAAGTTCCCGCCTCCTAATTCCGTCCCTTTGGAAGTTTGAGGGAATTTGAAAGGGAGACCAATACCCAGGCCCCGCTGCCATAAAGAGAGCCCTCATCTACCAACAACCGGTTAGAAGCTTTGAAAATCAGAAAGGCACAAAAAAACTGGAGATCTGCATGTTTCCCCCATGTACAGTACAATTCCCTGACCCCAGAGGCAGCCTAGAACCCCTGGAAGAGACACCACGCTGCGCCATCATTCAGTAGGTTGTCTCTTCTAAAAGTCTTTGCTTGTGGCGATGCCCAGCAAATAAAAAAGAACAATTAGAGTGAGCTGGTTCCACAGCTCAGAAGTTTTGTGGGCGCAAGACAAAATGGAAAATGTCTCCAGAAAAGAACAACAAAACCAGAAGGACCGGTTCAAGCTGCTAAATTAAGAGAACCGAGAAGTTTCAGGACAAATTCTCCCCAAATCCCTAGGACCCAGGCAGTTCAAGCCCACCTGGAACTCTCCATGCAAATCCAGGGTGACCTTGAACTTCTCTTTTCCCTGCCTCTACCTCTGGAGTGCTGGGATTACAAGCACGCACCACCCTGCCTGATGTAAGCTGTGGTGGGATTGGAACTCGGGGCTTCCTGCACACTGAGACTGTGTTGTAGCATTCTCCAGCTCCAGCTCCAACTCCAGTTCTGCCTTTCTTAAGCAAAGACAGGAAGTCATCATGAGGAGGCATTAGAATGTGGCACACAAGAGCCATGGGCCAGAGGCCACCACATCTTAAACTGGAGGCAATCCTCTAAGCCCTCTCCTGTGCTTAGCCGAGAGAAAACTATTTCAACTGCTTACCTACTCTCTGGAAAGTCAATCTGACCCCTCCCACATGGGGCCACTTTAATAACCAAAGCACACGGCTTCCTGTAAACAGGCCCAGCCAGGAATTAACTTCTTCCTCCCAGCGTCCGCTACAGTTACAACTAAGCAGGCTGTTCCAGACCAGAGCTTTCCCCCACCTTTCCAGGAAGGGACAACAGTAGTTCACAGACTTCCCATGGTTTTCCCAGTGTCTTGTTGGCCCTGGATCTCCCTGGAACCCACCCAAGATGTATTTCAGGATTGACATTGCGTGACATTATATGCTGCTCACGCCCAAGCCAGCAACTGCTGACCCAGGCTAATTTGAGACAGTTTTCGTGTGTGCTGAGCTCAGTGACCTATGCTGCAGCCATCCCAACAAGGCCTTGGCCAGAAGAGGGCACAAAATGTAACGTGGATGAGACTAAGTGAATTTAATTTAAGGCTGCCTGTCTAAATCTGGTTTTCAAAGAAAAGGAGACAGGATACCATGAAAAATAGTGTCCTGGGGGGGGGGGGCAGAAAACCTGTACTTAAAGGCCGACTACAATACTTACTAACAGTGTAACCAAGGGCTATGCATCCTCTGGAGGCCTTGCGGAGGCCTCATTCCCTGACAGACGTGAATGAGACAGCAAAGGCTTAAATGAGGTAACACTTTGGTGGCCAGTGGAGTAAATCAGCCATCCATGCTGGCCCATGCTGGCCCATGCTGGCCCTTGCTGGTCCTTCCTGTTTCTGGTGTTCTTGTTCAGCCTTCAGATGACAAGTATTGGCCATCAGCTCCACAAGATCTAGTAACGAGCTAGGCCTCTGGGCATGTCTCTGAGAGGCTTTCTAGAATGGTTCGTTGAAACGGGAAAGTCCACCCTAAATGTAGCAGCTCCATTCTGTAAGCAGAGATCCTGAACTGAAGAAAAAGGAGTACTCGAGCTGAACACTAGGATTCACCTCTCTCAGCCCAGCGGCGGTGGGGCACTCGGGAGGCAGAGACAGAGGGATCTCTGTGAGTTCAAGGCCAGCCTGGTATAGAGAGTGAGTTTCAGGATAGGCTCCAGAGCAATACAGAGAAACCCTGTCTGGAAAAACATAAAATGAAATAAAATAAAATAAAAATGTAAAGCAGTAAGTAAAGCAAGGGAATCAAGATTGGTGACATCCTGGAAAAATAACCAAGTTCCAAGAAAAAGGAGAAAAGGAATCTAAAGAGAAGTCAGACCCCAGGAGTTTTCTTGGGACCATGAGTGGAAGCCTCGGATGAATGAGTGATGGGAGAGCAAGGTCAGGCAGAAAATAGCCCTGTGACCTGGGAGGTAGTGTTGGAACGTGTTGGTCACTTTCCTCCTTGCTGTGATAAAATACCAGACAAGAAACTATTTGAGGAAGGGAAAGTTTATTCTGGGTTATTGATGAGAGGGTTACAGTCCATCGTGGTGGGAAAGAAATGGTGGGGGTGCCTGGGGGGGCAGGACAAAAGCTGGTCATGTTTGCATTCATTAGGGAGAGAGAGAGGGAGGGAGAAAGGGGGGGAGGGAGGAAGGGAGGGAGGGAGGCAGGAAGGGAGGGAGGGAAGCCTTTCTGCCTTGTAACTTGGTTTCTTTCTTTTTCTTTTCTTTTCTGTTATATTAAAATACCCTAACAAAAGAAACTCAATGGGGAGAAAAAAGTTATTTTGGTCCACAGTTCTGCACATGGAGTCCTGAGGAGACACAGCCACAGAGCCACACATGGAGTCCTGAAACTGAGGCCTTTGTAGAAAGTGCAGACTCTTAAAGACAAGGAAAATGCACACAGAGGATGTGATAAGACTACTACTAGGTATTTTTAAAGTTTGCTGTGTTTGGCTTGCATGTATGGCTATGCACCATGTGCATTCCTACCACTTGCAGAGGCCAGAAGAGGGTGTTGGGTCCCCTGGAACTGGAGTTACATACAGACAGTTGTGAGCTGCCGTGTGGGTGCTGAGAAATAAACCCAGGTCCTCTGGAAGAGCAGCCAGTGCTCTTACCACTAAGCCATCTTAAAACCATCTTCAACCCCAATGATAAAAACATTAGTCAGAAATCCAGCACTTGGAAGGATGACACGGGTCTATTGTAAGTTTGAGGCCAGCATGGTCTACGCACAGTGAGTTTCAGGCCAGCCAAGTCTAGGTAGTGAGACACTGTCTCAAAAATACCAACATAAAGATGAGAGAGAGAGATGACAGATAGATGATAGATAGATAATATAAAGATGACAGATAAATAGTAGTTAGATAGATGACAGATAGATATAATAGACAGAGATGACAGATAAATAGAGATGATAGTTAGATTATAGATAAACAGATAGAAAGATGATAGATAGAGAAAGAGAGATGACAGATAGATGATAGATAGATAATATATAGATGACAGATAAACAGTAGATAGATAGACAGATAGATTATAGATAGATAGATTACATTCAGATAAAGCAAAGCTTCCTTCTTCCATGTTCACTTATCTATGCAACAACCAGAAGACACCACCTGCATCTAAGGTCTGTCATCCCAAGTCAAATAACCGATCAAGAAAATTCCACACACGAGTACCTGACGGCACCCTGCATTTTATTCGATTCCAGGCATAGTTAAGTTGAAGACTAATTTTAGCCACCACAGAACTATATACTTGAGTGCCTTTTGTGTGTGCAAATTCTACTTCATGAAAAAAGACAACGCAGGGTCGAGATGGCTCAGAGAGTAAAGATACTTGCTGCCAAATCTGATGACCTGAGTTCTGTTCCCGGGACTCAAACAAGTGGAGGAAGAGAACTCACGCCTGTTCAGCCTCAAACCCAGAACAATGGCTGAGGTGACCATGTAACATATCAAAGAGGAGGGGCCACCAGGTTCTCCCAGCATCCCCAGCCTCTACCTGCTACTGGCCCTCCTGGCTGGCAGACCCTGCCCCCTACCCTAAACTTCTCCAGACAGGGACTGGGCTGCCCAACTGCCCTTCCTTATAAATCCAACCACTTTCCTGCGCGGGTCCTTTTTCCCTTTTGGTCCACCCTTAACTCTCTTAGCCAGTCTCTTGGCCTGGGCTGCCTCTCTTGGTCTTGGTCAGCAGCTCCTCTCTCCTCTCCCTTCCTTCTCTTCTCACATGGCGTGGCTCAGTCTGGCCGTGTTCACTCTGGACTCTCCCAGATGTCCCTGTCTCTCACTATACGCTCTCTTTTATCTACAATAAGCTTTCTCCTCCACCATACCTAGAAGGAGCCATGCCCTTTCCTTTCTTCTTTCTGGTGCAGATGGGCCTCTGACTTCTGTGTGCACACTGTGGCACACACACACACACACACACACACACACACACATTAAAGTAAATAAAATATAAATTAAGACCTTCAATTAAAATGGAATTTATTATTTATGCAAGCAATTAACTTAATTTGAGCTGAGTCAAGTCGTTAAATCAATACAAATATACCATGAAAATTGGAACTAGGAAAAGAAAGGCTTGATTGAAGAGGGAAACGGCCAAAGTTAATTCAAAAGTCCCAGGGGAGTCGCTCAACCAAGGACAACTACACACTGAACTCTGGGCTTCCCAGAAACCAAAGCAAAAGCGAGGACAGGAAGCATCCGTAACATCTTCTATGTCCATAAGAGAGAGAGAGAAAAAAATCAGTGTTCATAAAGCAAAATCCACTCTTAGAGATAGGGTAGCTTTTGGGTATTATGGGAACTCAGAGAAGGAAGTGACTCACTCTGCTTGGGAAAACCAGGAAATGCTACACAGATGAGGGAGAAAGAAAAGAAAAAAAAAAAAGCCAGTACTGATCTGGGAAGGCTGGATAAAAAGGGGTGGGCTCAACCTTAGAGTGGGAAATGAGGGCTTAACTCACTTCCTAGATACCCTGCAGCTCTACAGAGGCTCCAAGGAGGTCAAGGTCTCAGTGACCGGAAGAAGCTTGGGCTGAGAGCCTGGGGCTCTTTCTCCAGAGCTTGAGGACAGGATGGTCACTCGAGGGCAGGCGGGTCACAGTTCACCAGTGTGCACAGACCCATGCAGCCTGGGTCAAACCTCAGCTGTGTCCTGTTCCGGAATGTCTCAGGGACATCCAGCCTGTCGCTACTGGTCAGTGGTAGGAGAGGGAGGGTGGGCCCTGGCAAAGGAATCAGTCACCGGGGCAGACGAGGGGGGGCTTCCAGAGGCAGTCCTGGCTCCTTCATGCCCCACTCCACTGAGGGCTGCCCCTGCCCACAGGATGACCTCTTCTCTCAGCTGACCACCAGCTAACGAGGCTTCCTGGTCATGGTGGACTGCTCACACTCAGGAATGTGCTACTCATGAGCTGGGGTTTGTGTGTCAGCTCTTTCCCCACATCCAGCTGACAGAAGTGTTTCACGGGATTTGCTGAGAGAAGATGAGGCCATGATCCAGGAAACTGCCCCATAAACCACCGTGGGCTAGCAAAGCATCCTGGAACATTCTTCATCTGAGAAGGGAAGCATGGTTATTTAAACAAGACTAAAGTGGAAGATGCTACACGGGGGGCACGGGGGGGGGGATAACAGAAATGAGCTGTGAGGGTGGTGCACCCCACGTTCACATTTTCCTGAGGCCGCAAAGTAGCTGCAGGGTACAGGGACTATTCACACCTTCCCCACCAAGCCCCAGAGCTCCCTAGGGATGAGAGTTACAGTGCTGCACTCTGGCTATCTGTCTGATGACACCACCAAAGGAGATGTCCTTTGGTCAAAGAAAGGAAGCTGTAAGAATGGCTTCCTAAATGGCAACGAACATCTTTTGGCCGGCGTTCTGGCTGGGGAGATGCGGGGAGCTCATTCTGACAGAGTACTGGCCCTTTTGCTCTCACCTCTGCACGTGTGGCTTTCTTTCCCTCCTTGCCTGGGACAGTGGGCTTCTGAGGTGACAACAGACCTGCCCCATTAAAGGCTCTGTCCCCAACCTCTGAGCTGTAGGCCTTCCCCAACACACATGCTCTAAGCCAGCAGGCCCAGGGGAGATTCTACAGGAGGCTCTGTTCCTTCAACAACTCTGTGGTTGACATGGCGCCCTCCAGGTGGGCCCTGCAGCTCTCCAGACAGAGCAAGAAGGACAGGGCTCCCATGGTCCACCCAATGGAGTGTCAGCTCTCTCAAGGATATATTATTACGTACCAGTCAAGTTCCAAGACAACCTCACCATGGTGTGTACCAGGCTTTCTTCTGGGCCACCAACCAGCTCCAAAATCATGACACAGAGACCCGTCATTAGTTATGAATGCTGGGCCTAGCTTAACTCTGCCTTGGGGCTTTTTACCTTTTTCTTTCTTCTTTCTGACTATCTCACTTTCCTGTCCTCTCCATGTCTGGCTGGCCAGCAGCTGCCTGGCTTCTGGCCCCAGGTGTGTCCCTCTCTTTCTCCTGTGTTCTCTCCTCTCTTCTAGGTCTCTCCTCCTGCTTATTCTCTCTGCCTGCCAGCCCTGCCTATCCTTTCTCTGCCTAGCAATTGGCCATTCGCTCTTTCTTAAACCAACCGGGTGGCTTGGCAGGCAAGGGGAAACAGCCACACTTCTTTACATAATTAAACGAGTGTAGCAGAAACAAATGTCGCACATAAGTTTCATATTCCACAGCTTGGTTGTGTTCATCTAGCACCCGGAGGTTTCTACGAACTGTCAGTCAAGCCTCCCACAGTCCCTCAAGGTCTGCTTGAAGCTCTGTGAGGAGAGCAGAAACGAGATGTAAGAGGCACTGGTTTGGGGCAAATAGACCATCAGTCAAACTGTCCAGGGGCTTGGACTTCCAGTGGGGGTGAGGGGTGACAGGCAGCCCTACAGTCCTTCTCTACCTGCCACCTCTCCCTCTCTGCTACACGGCTCACACTTCTGGCACAAGGTCCCAGGGCCACATCATGAGGAACTGTGGCTCAGCTACTCACTGGCTGAACAGTCGTGGGTGGATGACTAAAGTGTGTACCATGGTTTCCTCATCTATAGAACAGGACTGATGCTGGCCCAAGTCAGACACACACCACGTCGGAGACATGAACCAGTAATAAGTCGGACCCTGGAGGCCACACCCTGAGCAACTCATTCAGTGTTCAAGCACAGGCTATCGGCTTTGTGAGTCTGGGGCTTCCTCTTGACTGATGAAAGCATATCAGAGATAGGGGTGGTTGCTGCTGATTCAGGTCTGGGGGGGTGCAGAACACTACTGGGTTGTTCATGACAAAATGGTTGATTTGGGCTGGGCGTTGGTGGCACACGCCTTTAATCCCAGCACTTGGGAAACAGAGGTAGGCGGATCTCTGTAAGTTCGAGGCCACTCTGGTCTCCAGAACGAATACCAGGATAAGTTCCAAAGCTACACAGAGAAACCCTGTCTCGAAAAAAAAAAAAAAAAAAAAAGAGAGAGAGAAAAAAAACAAAAACAAAAAAAGGTTGATTTGGAAGACAGATGGAGCTCAGTCAGTAGTGTGCTTTGATGGGGGATGTCCTTATTGGTTGATGAATAAAACACTGATTGGCTAGGCAGGAAGTATAGGCGGGGCTACGAGAGGAAGGAGGGGGAGACCGGGGGAGAGATGCCATGTAAAAACCGGGAAGACACGATGCACCAGGCGATCTCTGGTAAGATAAAACCATGTTGAAATACATAGATTAATAGGTTATGGGTCAATAGTTAAGAGAGAGCCAGCCAATAAGAAACCCTAGCCATCGGCCAACAGTTTTATAATTAATATATGTCTCTGTGTGCTTATTTGGGGCTGAAAAGCAGCTGAGGGACCAGGCTGGAAAGAAACTCCAACAACAGTGCTTTCTAGCATGCAAGAAGTCATGGGTTCAATCACCAGCACTCAATAAACCCGCATGGTGTCACACAACTGTAATCTCAACACTTGGAAGGAACAAGCAAGAGGGCCAGGAGTTCAAGACCCATCCTCAGCTACATAGTGGGCTCAAGGCCAGCCTGGGCTACATGCAACCCTGTCTCAAGAGTAGGTGATTTTATGTTATTTGAATTCCACCCAAGTACAAAAATTGTGTCACGTATTAGGTTTTTGTATGAATGTATTTGAGACAGAGTCTTACTGTATAGTCCTGGCTGGCTTGGAACTCTCTATGTAGACCAGCCCGGCCTTGAACTCATGGTGATCCTCCGGCCTCAGTTTCCCCACTGCTTAGCTAGAAGGACCTGAACTACCATGCCTGGCTATGTTTATTTATGGTATTATTTATTGTGTGTATGTGCATATGTTCATGTGTGTGCACATATGTGTGGTTACATGCTTATGTGTAGGCTGGAGGTGGCCAACATTTAGTGGCTTCCTCAATGGATTCTTCAACTCACATTTTAAAGGTTTTTTTTTAATGTGTTTTGCCCACATGTAGGTATGAGCACCACATGCATGCCTAGTGTTCTACAGAAGCCTGCAGGGGCCAGATAGGCTGTTGGATTCCCTAGAACTGGAGTTACTAATGGTTGCTAGCTGCTATGTGGGTACTGGAACCTCAGGCTTTCTCTCTGTGCAAAAGCAACAAGTGCTCTTTTTTTTTAAGATTTTATTTATTTATTATGTATACAGTCTTATGCCTGCATGCCAGCAGAGTGTACCAGATCACATTCAGGGTGGTTGTGAGCCACCATGTGGTTGCCGGGAATTGAACTCGGGACCTTTGGAAGAGTAGTCAGTGCGCTTAACCGCTGAGCCATCCTTCTAGACCTTGACAAGTGCTCTTAACCACCTTGTTCTTTTGAGTCAGGGTCTCTCACTGGACCTGGAGGTAACCAGCTAAACTAGCCAGCCAGCCATCTCTAGATCTTCCTGTTTTGACCTCTCTAGCAACGAACTACAAGCCTACACTGCTGCGCCTAACATCTTACAAGGGTCCTGGGTATCAAAACTCAGATATTTGTTTTTTACAGCAGTCACTTTACTGACTGTGCCCTCTCCCAGGTTCTAGTTATTGGTTTTAAAGTGAGCAAACACTTCTTGAAGTTAGAAATCAGAAGAGTGGCTACCGTAGGGTAGGGGAAGGTAATGACTCAGACTAGACATGAAGGAGCCTGGGAGAAACATAGCACATCTTAATTTAAATGGGGGCAATGGGGCTGCATCCGTCGGCAAAGAGTGAACCATACACTGTGCTTAAAACTTGCATACTTCGTGTGGTGATCCCTGTAGGGTGTGTTAAACAGTCTGGCACACGTAAACACTCAGTACTGAGAGGCAGTCCTTGTGGTATCAGTATCTCGTACTTGTTTCAGGTGATTCTCTTGTTCCACCAGGTCCTGCCACCCTTCTCGGTCCCAGATAAGCACACTAAGACACTATATTAATTATAAACTGTTGGCTGATGTCTAGGGCTTCTGTTTTTTTAAAGATTTTATTTATTTATTATGTATACAACATTGTGCTTCCATGTATATCTGCACACCAGAAGAGGGCACCAGATCTCATAACGGATGGTTGTGAGCCACCATGTGGTTGCTGGGAATTGAAGTCAGGACCTGTGAAAGAGCAGTCAGTGCTCTTAACCTCTGAGCCATCTCTCCAGCCCGGCTAGGGCTTCTTATTGGCTAGCTCTCTTTTAATAGTTGACCCATAACTACTAATCTTATGTATTTCTACATGGTCTTGGCTTACCAGAGAATGCCCGGATCTGTTACTCCTCTGTGGTCTACATGGCTACTGTCCTGGCCGGCTCCCTCTGCCTGCTTTTCCCAGAATTCTCTTCATCTCCTCACCCTGCCTATCTTCCTTCCTCTATTCACCAAACAGTGTTTTACTCCTCAACCAATAAGAGAAACGTATATGCAGAAGGGCATCCCCCATGACGTACTGTTACCAAAGGTGTGAGGAGAAAAATGCAACAAGAGCATTCTACAGAAGTTGGCTTTTTCTACGAAGTTCTCAAGAGATGCCACCTTCATTTATCTTCCATGGAGCCTGAACCTTCCGGCTGGAGATCTGAAGCTCATTGCAAAACATTGCCTGCCCACTCCTGAAGATCAGCTAGCCACAAGCTATGTGGAAAGGAGTCTGGGATTTAAGGATTAGGCTTGGGACACTGGGCCCTAGCCTCTGGTTAAGCTGGCCTCTGGCCTCTGCCACCTGGTGCAGGGCTCAGCACCCACTACCCCACAGCAAAAGCTGGAAGGGAAACATCACCCCTGGCACCCCAGCATTTGATGGTGCCTGGCACATGGCACTTGTTAAATGGTAGGAACCACCCTGTATGTTTTATTGGCATCTCCAGTCCAGTTGTGTTTGACCTGCAACCCAAACCTCCACAGGACTGCAAAATTCCCGCTACATACCTTTCTCTCCAGATCTGTGACGCCAGTCTTTCCTTCCCAAACCCAGTTCCACGCAGATGAGATTCCTGATCTCCGGAATGCTTCAGGGTCTTAACAAGTGCATAAGGGGTCGGGCGTTGGTGGCGCATGCCTTTAATCCCAGCACTCGGGAGGCAGAGGCAGGTGGATCTCGGTGAGTTCGAGGCCAGCCTGGTCTCCAGAGCGAGTGCCAAAGCTACACAGAGAAACCCTGTCTCGAAAAACCAAAGAAAAAAAAAAAAAAAAAAAACAAAAACAAAAACAAAAAACAAGTGAGTGCATAAGGAAGGAGAGGGAGAAAGGCCCAAGGCTCCCGGGCCAAGCCGACCCTTGGTGGCAATCATTTCTTCCCTTCTGATCCTAAGATTCTCACAGGAAGAGGCAGCCTGGGGTGGGCTCCATATACAGTGATTTCTGGTCTGTCTGGATCCATTCCATTCCCTTTGAGAAGTACCAGTGTCTAGAAACTGCCGAGTTTTTAGTTTGGGGTTGGGGAGAATCAAGACGGGGACAGATAACGCTGATGACTTTGTTTCTTGTTGGGGGACTTAGTTCTCTTACCCCTTATCAGGCAGACGAAGTTACAAGAACATAATGTCAACTGCAAGACAAGTTTACCTACCCTAAACTAACAAACTGAATTTATATCTGAAAAGCAAGTGTATCACGCTCATCTAGTCACGAGGAAGACATGGATGAGTTTCCCCTTAAGAGTAAATACAGAACAATTAGCCAGAGCCGGGCCTGGTGGCACAGGCCTGTCATCCTAGCTGTAGCTTTTGTAGAAAGTGCTACATAAATATCAGTTCTTGTCACCTGCCCAAAGTATAACCTTCCGATCTGACTCTACATGCCCCATGGGAGCCTGAGTATAGTCCTAGCTCCATTATTTACTAGCTGTGTGGCGTTGGGCAAGTTATCTGCCCTCTCTGGGCCTCTGTTACCAGCCTCAGTAAATTAAAGATAAAACAGTATCTACTGCCTGGGGCTGTGAGATGGATTATATGGGTGGAAGTTAGTAAAATACATCAGGGCTGGCCACACAGCTACCACTAGGTTTCCTCTTAATACCGACCCCACACGGAAACTTCTGTTGAGTCTCTTTCCATCTGCCAGACCCACCTCTCACCCTGTGACTGTAGGGTGCTGGCCTTTGCCCTTTACACTCCACCAAGCCACCCGAGCTCCCTGGAGACCCACACAGTAAGTCCTGACGATTCCCAATTCACAGTCCCTTCCCTGCTCTGCCTTCATTATCCAGGGTTGCGATAGACTCGGTGTCTCGTTACCTGCTGCTTCTCCGTGGCTCCTGGGCGAGCCCTTTGTGCATAGTATGACAATTGGGTTACTTATTACTCACAGGCTCTGGAGTCTGGCCGTCTTGAGTTCACCTCCTGGCTCTGACATTCGCTAGCTAGCCTTGCAAGCATGAATAAGTTACTCAAGCTCTCTGAAACCCAATTCTATACGGAGAGACCTGTGAGACTAAACCCAATGGAGCACAAACAAGTCATGAGCAAAGGTTCCCACAGTTGGGACTCAGCATGTAGGGGGCAGCAGCCACACCTAAGTGTTAAAAAGAGTTAGTGATAGAAACTAGAGACACCATTTAGGCATGGGAAGCACAGCTCCATCCCTCAGTGAGCGCTGTTGGAATCAACATCCAAGTGGCCCTCCTTGTGTGGAATAGTCCCTGGAAGGAGAAGAGAGTTGGGACTGATTGTTTTCCATTAACTGCTCTCCTCTTGACGCAGCCAGCAGCCACCGCAGTCACCTGCTACTTAAAATGGGATGGATTTTGCAGCTCCTCAGGGTTCCTGGCTTCTACCTCACTTCTGCCTCCCAGGAGACTATGGAGGCCTGCAACATGCAAGAGCCTCCCACTACAGCTGCAGAGTTGAAGGGAGCTCAATGCTCCCGTGTGGGGGAGGCGATCCCCACCGGCTGCATACCTGGCCCAGCGCCTGGCTGGGCTCCTTGCAAGCGGCTCTCATTACCAAACTCTTTCCCAATCTGCTCTTTGCGCAAGCCCAGGACAGATCTCTACGAACACCCCGGGAGCCCAGCCTGCTTGCCCCTGGGCCGGTGACTTCATCACCCACCGGCCTACCCTTGCAGCTGGGTCGAGCACCCAGAAAGGCAGCTTGAAGCCCCAAGACTGGTGTCCCTTCAGAGGCACCATAGAAATCCACCCCAGAACAGGGGAGGGATTTCCTGCCTTGCTCTGTCTTAGGAATTTCTACTGCTGAGATAAAACATCTTGACCATTTGTGTATTGGAGGGCTACTGATTTGTGTGTTAATTTTGTAATCCAGCTACCTTGCTGAAAGTGTTCATCGATTGTAGGAGCTTCCTGGTGAAAATTTAGGGACACCATATACCTATTATTGAATCACCCACAAAAAAAAGATACTTTGAACTCTTTGCAATCTGTATCCTCTTGATTTCCTTCAGTTGTCTTATTGTTCTAGCTAAGACTTCAAGAATTATAGCAAATAGGTATGGAGCGACTGGACAAACTTACCTTGTTCTGGATTTTATGGAATTGCTTTGAGGTTTTCTCCATTGAAGTGAATGTTGGCTAGGCTTGTGTAAACTGTCTTTACCATGTTGAGGTGTGTCCCTAATCTCTCCAGGACTTTCATCATGAAGGTGTGTTGTTGGATTTTGTCAAAGGCCTTTTCTGCACCTAATTTGATAATCACATCATTTTGGTCTTTCACTCTGTTTATATGGTGGATTACATTGACAGATCTTCATGTGTTGAGCCATCCCTGCATCTCTGGGATAAAGCCTGCTTAATCATGGTGGATTATCATTTTGATGCGTTCTCAGATTTGGTTTGCAGGTATTTTATTGAGACATTTTGCATCTATGTTCATAAGGGAAATTGGTCTGTAATTCTTTCTCTGTTGGGTCTTTATGTGATCTGGGTGTCAGGGTAACTGTGGTCTCATACAATGAATTGGGCAATGCTCCTTCTGTTCCTATTTGCTGGAATAATTTGAGGAGTACTGGCATTAACTCTTCTTTAAAAGTCTGATAGAATTCTGTGCTGAAATGATTGTGCCTGGGTTTTTTGGTGGGCTTTTAATTGCTGCTTCTATTTCACTAGAGGTTATAAGTCTATTTAAGTGGCTTATCTGTTCTTTATTTAACTTTGGTAAGTGATACATATCAAGAAAATTATCTGTTTCTTTGAGATTGTCCAATCTGGTGAAATACAGGTGTCTTGGTGTTGCATTGCTGTGAAGAAACACGATCACCATGGCAACTCTTTGTTTTGATTTGGTTTTTTCTTTTGGGGAGGGGGGTTGTCTGTATAGCCCTGGCTGTTCGGAATTTGTTCCAAAGATCAGGCTGTTGTTGAACTCATAAATCTGCCTGCCACTTCCTCTTCCTCCCAAGTGTTATGATTAAAGACATACACCCCCACTGACCAGCCTGGCGACTCTTATAAAGGAAAGCATTTAATTGGAACTGGCTTACAGCTTCAGAGGTTTAGTCCATTGTTATCACGGTGGGAAGCATGGCGGCAGACAAGCAGACATGGCGCTGGAGAAGTAACTGGGAGTTCTACATCTGGATCCACAGGCAGCAGGAACAGAGAGATCCACTGAGCCTGGCTTGGGTTTCTGAAACCCCAAAGCTGCTGACCCCCCCCCCCATGACACACTTCCTCCAACTAGCCGCACCTACTCCAGTAAGGCCATACCTCCTAATCCCTCACAAGTAGTGACACTCCCTGATGAATAAATACTGAAAGTTAGGAGCCTATGGCTGGGGGAGGGGGGTGGCGGGGGTGGCGGGGGCATTCTTATTCAAGCACAACAACAGGTTTTTCTTTGGGCTTTGATATTTGTTTGTTTAGTTTGGCTTTTTGAGACAGGGTTTCTCCATATTGCTTTGAAGCCTATCCTGGAACTCACTCTGTAGACCAGGCTGGCCTCGAACTCACAGAGATCCACTTGCCTCTGCCTCCCAAATGCTGGGATAAAAAGGCGTGCTCCACCAACGACAGGTAACAACAGGTTTTAAAGTATGTCTTTATGACCTTCTAGATTTCCTCAGTATCTGTTGTTATGTTCCCATTTTCCATCTTCAATTTTGTTAATTTAGATAGTTTATCTCCACCTTTTGGTTACTTTGGATAAGAATTTGTCAATCATTAATTTCCTCAAAGAACCAGTTTTTGTTCACCGCTTCTTTGTATTGGGTTTGTTTGTTGTTGTTGTTTCTTTGTATTGTGTTTGTTGCCATTTCTTATATTGTGTTTGTTGCCATTTCTTATATTGTGTTTGTTGTTGTTTCTTCTATTGTGTTTGTTGTTGTTTCTTCTATTGTGTTTGTTGTTGTTTCTTCTATTGTGTTTGTTGCTGTTGTTTCTATTATATTGACTTCAGCCCTAAGTTATTGGTTGTCATCTACCCCTTCTGAGTGTGATTTCTTCTTTTGGTTATGAACTTTCAAATGTGCTGTTACCAGTATGAGATATGCCCACTGTAGGTACTTGGTGCTATGACCTTGCCTTAGAAATGCCTCCATTTCATCCCATGAGTTTGGGTGCAATGTGGACTCATTTTCATTCAGTTCTAGAAAGTCTTTATTTTCTCTCTTGCCCCACTTTTTATTCAGCAGAGAGTTGTTCAGTTCCCATGGGTTTGTAAGCTCTCTGTAGTTCATATGAAGCTTTAATATGTGATGGTCAGATAGGATGCAGGTTTTTTTAATTTGTTGAGACTTGACTTGTGTCCGAGTATGTTGTCAATTTTGGATAAAGTTCCGTGAGGTGCACACAAATGACAAACAGACTGAGAAAGAAATCAGGGAAACAACACCTTTCATGATGTCAACTATCTTGGGTTAACTCCAACCAAGCAAGTAAGACTTGTATGATAAAAATCTTAAGAAACTCAAGAAAGAATTTGAAGTAGATACCAGAATATGGAAAGATCTCCCATATGCATGGATTCTTAGGATTAATATAGTAAAAACAGACATCCTGCCGAAAGAAATCTACAGATTCAAAGCAATCCCCATAAAAATTCTAGCACAATTCTTCACAGATGTTGAAAGAACAATTTTTTCAGTTTCATATGGAAACACACACACACACACACACACCATAACTAAAGCAATCCTGAATAATAAAAGAAATACAAGAGGTATCACCATTCCTGACCTCAAATTGTGCTACAGAGCTATAGTAATAAAAACAGCATGGTATTGGCACAAAAACAGAAATGTTGATTGATGGATTCAACACCTGATTTCAGATAAAGAAGCAAGATATGCATACTGAAGGAACAAAAGACAGAATCTTCAACAAATAGTTCTAGTCAAACTGAATGGCTATATGTAGAAGAATTCAAAGAGATCCGTGCTTATCACCCTGCACAAAACTCAACTCCAAATGATCAAAGACCTCAGCATAAAAACTGAACATGATAGAAGGGAAAGTGAGGAACAGCCTTGAATTCATTAGCACAGGAAAAGATTTTCTGAACAGAACACCTTTAGCACAGGCACTAAGATCAACAGTAAATGGGACCTCATGAAACTGACTAGCTTCTTCATGACAAAAGACACCATCATTTGGACAAAGTGACAGCCTACAAAATGGAAAAATATTTTCACCAATTACACATCCAACAGAGAGCCAATATAAAGAACTCAATCAGATAGATATCAAGAAAACAAATAACCCACTTATAAACTAGGCTACAGATCTAAGTAGAGAATTCTCAAAAGAGGAAACTCAAATGGCTAAGAAACAAAGAAATGTCCAAATCCTTAGCCATGAAGGAAATGCAAATCAAAACAACTTTGAGATCTCATCTTACACTCATCAGAATAGCTAAGATCAATAAAACAAATGACAGCTCATGCTGGTGAGGACATGGAATAAGGGAACACTCATCCATTGCTGGTAGGAGTGAAAACGTGTACAGCCACTATGGAAATCAGTGTGGCACTTCCTCAGGAAGATGGAATTAATCTACCCTGAGATCTAGCTATATCATTCTTGGGCAGATACCCAAAGGATGCTTCCTCCTAACACAAAAACACTTTCAACCGTGTTTATTGCTGCTCTGTTTATAATAGCCAGAAATTTAAAACAATCTAGAAAAATGAATAAAGAAAATGTATGTATTTACACAATGGATTATCACTCAGCCATTTTGAAAAGTGAAATCATGAAATGTGCAGGTAAACAGATTGAATCCAGAAAGACAAGTCCGGTGTATATTCACTTATATGTGGATGTTAGGTGCTGAGTCACTGATAACCAAGCAACACTCCTTAGAATCACAGAGGAAAGGTATAGAGTTAGGCACTTGGGGAAATATATAGATCCCATTATGAAGGGACATAGAATAGATCATTATAGATGGATAGGGGATATGGAATGAGAGAGTCAAGTGGAGAGGAGGGGGAGGAGAGATGGAGACAAGGAAGAAAATATAAGGAGAGTCAGCTAAAATTAAGGGCCAATTGAGGCCATTTGAAGAAGCTTCCTAAAAAAAAATATATGAAGGTTATCTAAATGAAGTCACCAACAGGGAGACAGAGCCCTAACTGGCCATCTCTTGTCACCAACTGAAGCTTCCAGTCCTGGGATTGGGTTACAGTTGAGTTGTTGGCCAAAAGAGTCCCATGGGAATCCCCAAACAACCCAAGCTCTATTGCCAAGATTATAGGTTGCTCTCCACAAACTGATGGCAAGGCCCTGTTGCTGAAGAGAACACCTACACAACTCATTGAATATGGAGAAGTCCAGCTGGTGCCTACATAGAGCCTTCGCTCCTATGTTCTATTGCCTTTGGTACAGGAGGTTACTCGGCACACTACCTAAAGAGACACATGAATATCAAGCAAGTCACAAACCCTCTGCTATGTCTATAAGAAATACTAGGGCAATAGTGGCTCAAAGCTTGTAGGAGTAACCAACCAACATCTGATTTGACTTAAGGCTCACTCCATGGGATAAAGCATACCCAACAAGAACCTGATGTGGGCTAAAAACCAAATATTACTACTGTTCCAAAAAGAAAAAAATACGGAAATAAAATGACTCATTGATCAGCGCCTTGCTCAACCATCATCAAGGAAACTCCGTCCTGCACCAAATGGGAACAAATGAGAGACTTAGGAACACTCATCCCGAAATAGGATGTCTCCATCAAATCTCTTCCCTCAGGGATCAGGGAACCCTGCAGAAGAGGAAGAAGAAAGAGTGTAAAAGCCAGAGAGAATGGAGGGCACCAAGATAACAAGGCCCTGTAAATCAACATGATCAAAGCATATCTGAACTCACAGAGACAAGGCAGCATGCACATGGCCTACAAGGGTCTGCACCAGGTCCTTTGCCTATATATTATGGCGTCCAGTTTGTGTTGTTGTTGTTGTTTGTTAATGGAAATCCTGAGTGTGCAAATCAGTGGGTCTCTGTTTCCTGAACCTTCTCTTGGGCTCTTCTCCTTCTGTTTGTTTGTTTGTTTTGTCCAATTCTGATGTGATGGTTTTTGTTCTATCTTATTATATTTTGTTTTATTATTATCCATTACAAGCCTTTTTGTTTTCTACTGAGCGACAGAAGGGGGGTTGGATCTGGATGGGAGGGGAGGTGGAGAAACGGGGAGGAGTGGAAGGAGAGGAAACTGTAGTCAGAATGTATTGTGTGAAGAAAAAAAAACTTTATTCTCAATAAAAGGGAAAAAATATCATGACCAATTTGGGGATTACTTGACTTGTTCTTCCTGGTAACAGACCATCACTCATGTCAATTATCAGTCAAGGAAATACACCAAAAGCCAATCTGGTGAGGGCATTTTCTCAGTTGAGATTCCCTCTTCCACAGTGACGCTAGCTTGTGTCAAGGTGACATACAACTTACCAGCGCGCTCTCTGGGAAAAGAATCTCGCTGCTGTAGTTAGATGATGGATCTCAGAAATAACCCCTGAGCTTGCGCCACAGCTCATGTATAAAAATAACTCGGTATGCATACAAGACCAACAGAAATGCAAAACCCTAAACTACAGAATCCTGTGAATGCCTGCCTTCAATCCCAGAGCATATAAGGATCTAGGCCAGCCTTGCCCAGCCACAGAGATAATTACAAGCCAATGTGGGCTGTGATCTAGCCCTCCCTCCCCCTTCCCCCACATACATATATTACACACACAAAATTTATAAAAAGAAAAATTGTAAAAACAAAACTATAAAAAAATTTTAGAAGAAAATAAGCATAAAATAGCATTTTGCAACTTTAGGGTAAGGAAAATTCTTGAAACAGAAAATGAAAGAAAACTAAACTTTTTGGCTATTATAATAAAAATATATAAAAATAAAAATAATAAAAAATAATAAAAATATAAAGCTTTGGGGCAGGCAGCGGTGGCACACATCTTAATCCCAGCACTCAGGAGGCACAGGTAGGGGACCTCTGTGAGTTTGAGGCCAGCCTGGTCTACTCAGCAAGTTTCAGAACAGCTAGGGCTACAGAGAGACCCTGTCTCAACAAAAGAAAATAAACTAAATAATTAAAAAATAAAAGTTCAACTTTTCAAAAGACATTCTTTAAGATCATGAAAAAAAAGTCAGGCATGATGGCACATGTCTGTCATCCCAACTCAAGCACCCAGAAGACGAAAGCAGGAGAACAGAAATTTCCGGACCAACCTGGACTACTGCAGCCACATCTGTCTCAAAGAATGAGAGCAAGAAAGAAAGATTGACAGTGAGGGAGGAAAGGAAGGAGGGAGGGAGGGAGAGAGAGAGGGGGGGGAGAGAACATAATTTAAAAGAAACTATGACAAAATAAGCCACCAAGTAGGAGTGTCTTAGTATGGCTTTTTATGGCTATGAAAAGACACCATCACCATGGCAACTCTTATAAGGAAAACGTTTAACTGGGGCTGGCTTACAGTTCAGAGGTTCAGTCCAGACAGTTCAGGCAGATGGTGCTGGAGCTGAGAGTGCTACATCTTGCAGGCAACAGGAAGTTAACTGACTGTCACACAAAGAGAAGCTTGAGCAACTGAGACCTCAAAGCCCCCTCCCACAGCGACACACTTCCTCCAACAAGGCCGCACCTCCTAATAGTGCCACTCCCTTTGGGGACCATTTTCTTTCAAACCACCACAGGGAGGAGCCAACGCAAAGTGGATATTGTATGAAGCAAGAAAACAAACAAACAAACATTACATCTGGAATATAAAAAGAGCTTCCCGGGGGCTGGAGAGATGGCTCAGAGGTTAAGAGCACTGACTGCTCTTCCAAAGGTCCCGAGTTCAATTCCCAGCAACCACATGGTGGCTCACAACCATCCCTTATGAGATCTGGTGCCCTCTCCTGGTGTGCAGATATACATGGAAGCAGAATGTTGTATACATAATAAATAAATAAATAAATAAATAAATCTTAAAAAAATAAAAAAAGAGCTTCCCAAAATGCAAGCGCTTTTGCACAAAAACAGTATAGCGTGTGAATACGACTGTGTACGGCTTGCTGATACATTGATCGTGTCTAGATTGCTTAACGTACTAATGCTGTGTAAAAGTATAAATGCCAGGTGAACACTTGTTGTATTGATCATGGGATGATGGCGGCGGGGGGTGGAGGGGGGGTAATTCTGCTGAGTGTTGTCAGGCATGCAGCCGTTCTGAACTCTCCTGCTCTGCTGCTGAGGGTGCTCAACTGACAATTCCCTTGTTTCTTGTCACATAAAAGCGAGCGATGAAGCAGTAGCCCTATCTGCAGGTACTTGCCCAGGGGACACGCAGAAGCTCAAAAGCCCGAACACAAACATTTGGGGGCATTTCATAACAACCCCCACTTGGGAACACCCAGATGTCTGTCTAATGGTGAAAGGTGAACAGTAGACAGTCCATAGTCCAAGAGAACCCTTCTGAGGGATGAGGAGCAAAGTGTGTAAGCCTGCCACCCCAGCCTGAGGGAGGGCCCGGCAGGTGGAGCCTGAATTCAAAAGCCCTCTCAGCTGCACAGTGAGAAGTCTCCAAGAAGAGGGTGAGGAAGAATGCTGGAGTTTGGTGGTGCTTGCTAGCTGGATCTCTTCATCAAATTACATCCACCTGTACACTGGGCGGGGTGGGGGGGAGTTCACTTAATGGAAAAAGAGCTCTCACTTAACCTTGCTTTTTAAATAACGTAAGATAGGAATATAGCTCAGTTGGTGGAGTGCTTGAGGCCCTGGGTTTGATCGCTTACATGGCATAAACCAGGCATATATGCCAGTAGCTCTGACACCGAGGAGGTGGAGGCAGGAAGATTAGAAGTTCAAGCCTATCCTCTCCATTTCTCCCCCTTTCAATGGCACAGAAATCTGAGGGGCTGGCAAGTGGGGTAGTGTGATGGTGGAGTATGTCCTCAGCATGGATAAAATCCTGGGTACCATCCCCAACTCTAAAAGGAAAGCTAAACAGAAACTCATGAGCCCTGAGGATGGTGTTCGGTGGTAGCATAAATCAGCCATGTGTGAGACCCCAGCATCACACACAAAAATAATGCAATCCCTTAAGAGCAAAGAGTCTACAGGTAGGAAAAGGGGCAAAAGGATGCAGATGGTCCACACTTGTTTCTTCCCAACCATCTCATCAGTTAGCGGCTTTAGGCATCCTTCCAGGTGTCCCTTGGAAGACAGTTTGAAAAATAAACAACCCTCTTAGGTGAGGTATGGTTGTTATTCTAAACCTGGGGAGAAAAGGTTCTCTTTGGCTTACACGTCCCAGTTGCAGTACACTGCTGAGGAAATTCAGGGTAAGGACTCAAGCAGGAGCAGACGCAGAAACCATGGAGGAGAACCGCTCAGTGGCTTGCTTCCCAGGGCTGCTCAGCTTGCTTCCTTACACAACACTGGACCACCTGTCTGGCAGGGCAATGCCCACGGTGGGCCCTCCCCCATCAATCATCAATCAAGAAAACGTTCCACAGATGTGCCAACCTGATGGAAACAATTCCCTAATTGGGGTTCCCATTTCCCGGGTAGCTCTAGTTTGTGTCAAGCACACAAAAACAGAACAGTGCATTGGTACGCCTATCTGTCATCCCAGAACATGAGAGGCTGAGGCAGGATTGTGAGTTCGAGGCCAGCCTGGTCTACAGAGTGAGTTCCAGGACAGCCAGGGCTGCACAAAAAAGCCCTGTCTCAAAAGGGAAAAAAAAAAAAAAGAGTCATGGCAGTGGATATGATTTGGGGGACAGCTTATTGTAATAGGCCTCATGCATAAGGAGACTGAGGCAAAGCAAGATTAAATTTCCTGCCAGGCTTCACCAAGGAGCAAGCAAGCGTCAGACCTGGAATTCCGGCTCCAGGCATTTGCTCTTCAGAAATGCTGCCAAGTTCTAGCCTCTGCCCTGTGTGCCCTGAGGTGTCACCTGCAAATGTTGAGTTGGATCCCTTCAACTCTCAGGCCCAGTGGGGTTAAAGCTCCCAGAGGGTACTGTGGGTAAAAATGGATTCCACATGGCTTAGAGCTGATGTCCCTACCTGCAGAGCGGGTGAAAGGCTTGCCTCTGGGGTGTGCAGGAATGTTCTGTCTGGCCCAAGCGCTGGATTTTACTCTGGTTACCCCTCCAGGGCTCCGCCCACTGCTGGGCAGAGGGCCTGTCCAGTAACTCCGCTAGTTCCTAGCTTGACAGGATGAAACGGATATGTCTGCTCCAGGACGGCAGCTCCGCTCCAGGAAGCAGAATGGGGAGGAAGCCAAGGGCGTGCTGAGCCAGCACAGACTGCTCAGACTGCCCCAGCAGAAGGCTGCTGGAGGATCCTGGAGGTCATGGGCACCCAGGCCTCCCGCTGTGCAAATAGCAAAGTGTCCAGACGAGGGAGGGGGCTTGCCTCCTGCCATCCCCTGTGTGACACAGGAAGATGCCAGATTGGAGAGATGGCTCAGTGGATAAAAGCACTGACTATTCCTCCAGAGGACCTGGGTTCAATTCTCAGCACCCACATGGCAGCTCACGGCTGCCTGTAACTCCAGTTCCAGGGGACCCAACACCAATGTATGTAAAATAAATAACTAAAAAGATGCCAGCCTTGAAAGCTACACCCCTGCCATTGTAACAAGTCACTTAGCATCCAAGTACTTTTGTTTTTTTCTGTTCCCAGAGTGGTCTTGACCTCATTACAGTCTCGGATTCACAGAAATCCTCCCAGCGTCAGCCTCAGGAGTACCGGCAGGCGTCATCACACCTGGTTGGCACCCAAGTCTTCGACCCCAGCTGTAGGATGGAGACGACAGCCTGGAAGAGGCCACCAATCAATCCTGCTCATGTGGCTATGGTTGTGATACCCCCTCCTGGTGTGTCCCCAATAGTCTGGGTCTCAGGGTTTAGCTCCTCTCAGCTGAGGTGTGAGATGAAGCCTCTCTCTCCAAGCGCGTCTCCTCCCGGGCTGTTGGAGGTTCTCAGGCCGGCATCGGCACCAGCCTCACCCAGCAGCAGGCTGGCAATGCAGAGGCTCAAGTGCCACCCAGCTCTGATGAGTGGCCTTTCCCTCCTGACAAGGGCCCCGCCCCGCGCCTGAGAAGAACTCATTTTCCTTCTCTTCTTCCTCCCTCTTGTTCTTCCTTTCCTTTGTTGTTGTTGGTTTTGGAAACAGGGTTTCTCAGTGTAGCTTTAGCTGTCCTGGAACTCACTCTGTAGCCCAGGTTGGCCTCAAACTCAGAGATCCGCCTGCCTCTGCCTCACCAGTGCTGGGATTAAAGGCGTGTGCCACCACAGCCTGCCGGTTGCAACTTGTTGAAGGCTGCAGAGCAAGATACACATGTATGTAGGGTTCAAGTCCAGGTCTGTTGTTGTCTTCCAGTCTGAGATCTTCTCATCCCCCTGGGACCGTCTGAATTTTGAGCCTGCCATTCAGAGCAGATCCTTGGACTGCAGGATCCTTCCTACAGCCTCCCAGACACAGCCCTGCAAGGGAGAGTGTCACACTTGTGGCCCGGGTACTTTGCATGACTTTTCCAGGTCATGAGGTAGCTAGGGACAGATCTGGGATTTGAAACCCACACACTCCATCTCTCTCACCCAAAAAGTGAAGGACTTTCTTCATTTTCCAACTTCAGGGGTGTCAAAACCACACCCCACCACACCCCTTCAGGGAGGTCTGGCCCTCCATGTAGGTAGACTGGCACAACAGGGCTTTGGGAGCTGATAAAACATGAAGCTATCTGCTGCAGAGATGGCCAGGTAGCTTGGAGCACTTGTTGCTCTCGTAGCGGGCCTGGGTTCAATTCCCAGAATCCACATGGTAGCCCACAACCCTCTGTAATTGCAGTTCCAGGGGTTCCAATGCCCTCCTCTGGCCTCCGAAGGCACCAGGCACACATGTAGTACACACACACGTTCATACAGACAAAACAATGGCACATATAAATTTAAATATAAATGTAAAAAAATAGATAAACGTGAAAATGAACCTGTGCTCAAAGGGAGGACCCATTCTCATGAAACCCTTGGGGTTCTGACCCCTGTTATTTGCTGTGTGGCCTTGGGTAAATTCCTTGAATTCTCTGGGCTCGATAATATTTACCTGTAAAGTGAGGCTGACCAGGATCCATACCTCATAGAATTAAAAGATCCATGCTTTAGGGGCTGGAGAGATGGCTTAGAGGTTAAGAACACTGGCTGCTCTTCCAGAGGTCCTGAGTTCAATTCCCAGCAACCACATTGTGGCTCACAGCCATCCGTTATGAGATCTGGTGCCTTCTTCTGGTGTGTAGGCATCCATGCCAGAACACTGTATACAAAATAAATAAAATCTTTAAAAAAAAAAAAAAAAGATCCATGCTTTAAAAACACACCTTTAATCCCAGCGCTGGAGGGATGGGGGATGGGAGATGGAGAGACAGGAGGGGGAGGGTAGAGGAGTTCTAGGTCAGCCTGGCCTACAGAGTGAGTTCTAGGACAGCCAGGACTATGTACAGAGACCCTGTCTCAAGGAACAAAACCAAACAAATTGCCTCTAACCATGCTTGACAGAGTTCTCCCAGTCACATGGACTCTGTCATTAACAGGCTATCCAGCAGGGAGTCTGGGACAGGCTGAGTGTTGGGGGCCTGTCTGTGAAGTGTCACCAAAATTCACTTCCCCATTGCAGAAGTGGAAATTACATCAGCCAGTGACGGCTCAGAAAGCAACTCTACCTTCAGCTGTTGAGAAAGAAAATTGCAGCCAGGCACAACGGCACACACCTGTGATCTCAACACTGGGGTGGGGGTCGGGGCGGCTGAGCCAGGTAGAGCGTTCAAGGCCCGCCAGAGCTACATAGTGAATTCCACCAGCTACAGTGAAAGAAAGAAGGGGTGGGGAGGGAGGGAGAGAGGAAGGGGAGCATACGGGCATGAGGGAGAGAAAGAGGAGGAGAGGGAAGAAAAGACAGAAACAGAGAGTGAGGAAGACAGGAAGGAAGGCGGGAAGGACACAAGAATTGAGCTTTGGCTGGCTTTACCAGTCTCCCCTTTTCAGTCCTAAAACCGGGCATGGGCTCTGTGATGCCGTCACCTCCCAGGGACACCACAAGCCCTCAAAATGAAGTCGTGATGAGAAATGCCTTTGAGCCCTAACACCCCTTCATCTATCTACAAGCCAAGGCCAATCTCAGGTCATACCAGCTAATGAGGCCTGAATGAGTGTGCACTGGGGCTGGACACCAAACCCAGGGCTGGGCCAGGGCAGGAGCGTGGTGACTAGAAAAGGACACAAGGAGTCATTACTGTAGTCACCCATCCAAAGGTCAGACCCAAGGGCTGTGTCCTGGAGCACAAAGGCTTCTGACACAGTGCAAGCAAGTGCCACCTCATCTGTCTCTAGTCCGGTTCTAGAAGGTCAAACGGCCTGACAACCCACCTCTGGGAGGGCCTGGGTGTCGGTCAAAGGCAGCTTATATTTGTCTGTGACTTCTGGGCTTGGTTCCCCCTGACTGAAAACAGGGAAAGTGCTAGCTAAACCTTTTTCATTGTTTGTTTGTTTGAGACAGGGTTTCTCTGTGTAGCCCTGGTCATCCTGGAACTCACTCTGAAGACCAGGCTGAGACCCTCCTGCCTCTGCCTCCCGAGTGCTGGGATTAAAGTTGTGTACCACTGCACCTGGCCAGTTAAACCTATTTTAAAAGGAACTTCATTGTGGAATAACTTCACGTTCCAGAAGAGTCACAAAGGAAACAATGCCACTCAGTTTCTCCCTTTTTACCATCTTATGTTAATTTGGAATGCTTGCCACAAGGACAACGCAACACGTGACTGTTTCCCATTGAACTCCAGGTTTAAGTCAGACTAATTGGTGTTCGTTTTTGAACGTCCGCCGTTCCAGCCTTCTTTTTACCTTATATCCTGAAAGAGGCTCTTGCTCCGCTGTCCAGGTTGGCCTTGGATTTGCTATAGTCCACCCCAGGTTTGAACTTGACATCCTCCTGCCTTAGCCTCCCAAGTAGCTGGGATTACAGACCTGTGCCACCCGGCCTGGATCAAATCATTTGCCTTTCATTATTACTAACACCTTTTTCCACTGCCAGGTACCACACTGTCTCGTTTACGAAGTCCCATCCCAGCTCTGAAAAAGGAAGCAGGCCATCTCGCTAAGGGACCTGGGTGTATCATCCTCAAATAGATACTGTGCTGTGTGACTCTTGAACAATGCTTAACCCCCTCTGAGCCTGGCCTCTTCAGCTGCAGAAGGCAGGTGCCAGCAGCCCTGCCTGAGAGGACACTGGGAGTAACCACCAGCAAATTCACCTGAAATACTTAGCTGAATTCTTCCTATGCCAGGGGCTCACCCTGGACCCACGTTGGTACCAGTCAGCCTAGTGTACACTGTGGTACAGAGAAGCCAAGAAAACCACCGGCAAAAATGGCTGCCCCCAAAAAAACGGGGGCAGGGGTCTTGCTAGTATGTGGTCTTGCTAGTGTAGAACCAACCAGCAAAGGCCAGGGCAGGAAAGGACGGAGCCTGACATCTCACCTATGAGGCTGTGAGACTCCAGCCACTCTTCAGCCTTGGGTCTTATCCCCTCCCACAGGGTCTCCCAGGAGATAAACTGCTACTTTCTATAAACAGCTGGTGCCGGGGCGTTGGTGGTGCTTGCATTTAATCTCTCTCTCTCTCTCTCTCTCTGTGTGTGTGTGTGTGTGTGTGTGTGTGTGTGTGCTCTCTGTTTATCACTTTCATTTTCTCTCTGTCTCTCTCTCTCTCTCTCTCCTGTGTGTGTGTGTGTGTGTGTGTGTGTGTGTGTGTGTGTGTGTACATGTGCGCAGGAACACATATGCAAGCCACAGCCTGTGTGTGAAGGNTCTCTCTCTCTCTCTCTCTCTCTCTCTCTCTCTCTCTCTCGCTTTGGAGCCTATCCTGGCACTCACTCTGTAGACTAGGCTGGCCTCGAACTCACAGAGATCCTCTTGCCTCTGCCTCCCGAGTGCTGGGATTCAAGGCGTGCACCACCAACACCCAGCCCTGCACCACTCTTTACCTTGTTGTATTGAGACAGGGTCTCTCACTAAACCAGAAGCCCACCGTTTTGGCTAGACTAGTTGGTCTTTGAACTCCGCAACGCGCTTTGTCTCCAGCCCACAATGCTGGGGTTATGGGAAGGCACACTCTGCTTGCCTTTTTTTCATGTGGGGGCTGCGGATTCAAACTCTGGCATCCATGCTTGTAAGCCAAGTGCTCTAACCCACTGAGCCACCTTCCCCGCCCTTTATTTATCTGTGTCTGTATGTGCTTGAGTCAGGGCATGTGTAAGTTGGGTTCTTACCTTTCCCCACCTTAGTTTTTGTTTGTTTTAGGCTTATTGGTTTGCAGTCTGTTATTGTTGTTTGAGACAGGCTTTCAGAAGGTAGCCCTCACTGGCCTAGAACTTATGACAGACAGCTGCCCGCTTCTGCCTCTCCAGTGCTTGGACGAAGCTTTGCCTCCCCCGGGCTTGGATTTAGGGCCTATGTCACCACTTCGCACTCCACCTTGTTTTGGGGGAAGAATCTCTCTCTTGTTTCTGCCACCATGCTGTGTACTCCAGGCTAGCCCACCCATGAGCCTCCCCCCAGAGGCTCTCCAGCCCCTGCCTCCCATCTTGCCATAGGAGACGACAGTGTCTGGGTGCTGGAGATCAAACTGGATTCACGGAACTTTGGAAGCCAGTGCTTGTGATGCCCCCCACATACACCCGACCACTACCATTTTTCTTATTTTGGAAACAGGGTCTCAGGCATCCAGAGCTGTCCTTGAACTTCTTCTGTAGCCACAGATGAACCTGAAATTCTGAGTGCTGGCTTGACACACACGCATCACCAAGCCCTGCCTGTGCAGTCCTGGGCACCCAGCCTGTGCAGTCCTGGGCACCCAACCTGAGGCCTCATGCCTGCTAGGTACAGAGCTCTCTCTTCTTCCTCCTCTTCCAGGAACTATGAAGTCACTGCAACTGAGCTAATTAAGGAATGAGTTGAAGGCTCTTGTGCGGGTTCCCAGAGGTTGGCGCTGGGATCTGCCCCCTTCGCTTGCTTGTTTGTTTGCTTTCTGGGAGGAGTGGATGAGTAACTGTGCATTGTCCTCCCTTTCCCAGCCAAAGCCATGTTGAAAAGTCAATGCCATCACCTTCATTGCTGCGCCTCTCCTCATCCAGAAGGACATTAGGCAAGGAACCCAGCGCACAGCCCTCGTCTGGTTCTGAAAGGAAGCACCCGGCTGTTCCCACAGCCGCTCTGATGTAGGACCTGTCTCCACAGAATCATCACAAAACAACAGCAGAAGGGACCAAAGAAATCAAACCGTGTCACTCCTGCTTCAAAGACAATAGGAGGGGCTGGAGAGATGGCTCAGAGGTTAACAGCACTGGCTGTTCTTCCAGAGGTCCTGAGTTCAATTCCCAACAACCACATGGTGGCTCACAACCATCTGTCATGAGATCTGGTACCCTCTTCTGGTGTGCAGATAGACGTGGAAGCAGAATGTTGTATACATAATAAATAAAATAAAATCTTTTTTAAGAAAGACAATAGGAACAGCAAAGTGTTCAGACATGGGTTGCAGCTATGGTCCCAAGCTCTCTACAGTCATGCTGGAGGCTCTGTGACATGGAGGACCACTAAGCTCTGAGCTGCTGGAGGGTCTCCATCATCCATTTCCCAGTCACCCGTCAATTCTCACCCATCCGTGGTATTTGACCATCCCTTCAGTAGGCTCAGTGACAGGAAAGAGCAAGGCTTCAGCAGCTGTTGGCCACTTGGAGTTCTCCCAGCAAGCTAGCCCCCAGTCTCAGCCCCATTTTTCCTACGGTGCACCACGTGTCTAGCTCAGGGTAGGTATAATACATGCTTGTGGAGTGAACCGTGGAGCCCTCATGTTTTTGGCTAATGCTTCTGTGTTTATTGACTAACTTACCAGGTCATTTATGAAGCTGTCAATGGGGCTGAAGACTCTGCGTGCGGATTATTTGTTTCAAAAACAGTTTTCATTGACATCTGTTACCAGGAGACTGTATGGTGGTGATATGTGGGCTGAGACTCTAGGTTTGGAGCGGAGTCCAAGGGGCCGAGTTCATAGCCTAGCCATGAGGTGGCTCCTCCTCCTGAGCGGCTACCGAAAGACACTTGAACCTGAACTTTCTCAATCATAAGATAAGGGAATACTTGGCTTGCCTAGTTCACTCAACTGATGTGCACACAAAAAGAGGGAAACTTCTAGAAAGTATGTTGTAAAAAGTGGGGTGAAAGAATAAAACTTCTAGAAATTCCAGGTGTAATAGATAGCACACACCTGCGAGCCCAAGCCATCATGGGGCTGAGTCCAGTGTCAGCCTATGCTAACACGGGCACACAAACACACACACACACACACACACAGACACACACACACACACAGACACACACACACACACACAGAGAGAGAGAGAGAGAGAGAGAGAGAGGGGAGAGGGAGAGAGGAGAGTCAGACAAAGAGAGAGGAGAGGGAGAGAGAGAGACAGAGACAGAAAGAGAGACAGAGAGAGAGAATTACTCCAGGACTTACAGATAGTGTGACATTGTGGTGTTATAACCTACTGAAATGTCAAATATGTAAAGGACACAAGAGAAAAAGAAAGTGAGTGACCCACTCATGGCCACCTCCTCTCAGCCCACTGGGTGCAGTTGCCCCCCCCCACCCCCGATCTGTTCCCAGGAGATTAAATGTGTGACTCTGTGGTACCACATGGCAGCCTGGCCAATACTGACCCATATTTCTCTCCCATACATGTAACAACAGTACAAAGGAGTGTTGTAACCTTAATTGCTTGCAGTGTTTTGAAATCCTCAGATTAAAGCTAGGGAAGTCCAAAGTATTCACTCTGTGTGTGCCCAAGGAGTTGCACCAAGCCAGCCTGGTTCACTGGAACCGGGAGGCATTGCAGCATCAGGATCTGGAGTTCTCCGGGAGCTCAGGGTTGAAGGTCCTGTTCATGGAGAGGCCGGGGCCAGCCCGTCCCCTAGTTTCGTTTTTGATTTTGTGGATTTTTACTTGGGGAGGTTGAGTAGAGGGTCGCAAGTAGCCGAGGCTGACTTTGAACTCCTGATCCTCTTGCCTCATCCTCCCAAGTGCTGGGATTAGAGGAACGTACCACCACACTCGGCCAGCATCCTAGCTGTTTGCTCATCTCCCACATGGCTTCCGACTTTTTTTTTTTTTTTTTTTTTTTGGTTTTTCGAGACAGGATTTCTCTCTGTAGCTTTGGAGCCTATCCTGGCACTTACTCTGGAGACCAGGCTGGTCTCGAACTCACAGACATCCGCCTGCTTCTGCCTCTCGAGTGCTGGGATTAAAGGCGTGTGCCACCAACGCCCGGCAGCTTCTGATTTTTTGAGTTTTCTCTGTTCGTTGTGGTTCCTGAGTCCCTTGACCCGCACTACAATGACTCTGATACCCTGGGTCTGCCTTCCTATGTTACCGCTAGCATAGGATGCTGAATGTTAGCAAAGAACAAAAAAGTGTCACCTGGCACTTCTGCCAAGTCTCTCATGTAGGCCCAAAGCAGGCAGTTAGACTTCATGCTTATGTTGTTAAAATTTTATCTCATCAGCCTCTCTAGGTCCATCCTATCCCAAACAGCCAGCCCTAAACATACACAGAGGAGCACTGCTAAAGGGACTCATCAGGGTGTGTTTACGTACACACACACACACACACACACACACACACACACACACACACACGCACACACACACACACACACACGTATATTAACAACAGTTAAAGAGAAGGTTGTGAATTTGAGAGTGAGGAGGATGCAAGAGGAATTGGGAGGATGATAAAGGGATGGTGTAAACACAATACTCACGCATAAAATACTCTTTGTTTTTTTTTTAAATGTATCTCATGAACCAGGCACGGTAGCCCACACTGTAATCCCAGCATTTGGGAGGCTGAGGCAGGACTTGGTTTGAAGGCAGCCTGTCTTCAAACAAATAAATAATTCAAAACAAAAACCGGGAAACACTGTGTCCCATAGTGGGTGTCTTAGAAAGCAGTGTCAAGCAGGGACGGACAGAGCCTGGGGAACCCAGGTCCTGTTTTGTGTTCTATGTTTTTGACTTTATGGGAATTCACGTTACATGGGGTGTAGTGGCTTGTACTACACACAGCAGTGTGTGGAGGTCAAGTACAACTTACAGGTCAGTTCTCTTCTCTCACAGGGTGGATCCTAGGGTCCAATTAAAAGTTGTCAGGCTTGGTAGCAGGTACCTAGTCTCAAAGAGCCATTTCCCCAGCCCTGCGGCTTTGCTGACTTTTGCAAATTTCATACCCGACTTGCATACATACGTATGTACTTATGTTGTTTTCTTTTTCAAGACCAGGTTTCTTGTAGCTTTGGAGCCTGTCCTGGAACTCTAGACCAGGCTGGCCTCGATTTCACAGAGATCCGCCAGCCTCTGCCTCCCGAGTGCTGGGATAAAGGGACTTGCATATATTTTGATAACATTCAACTCCCACTTTTTCCCAAATCTACCATCAGTGCCCTCTCGATGCCCTCCAGACTTCCTGTCTTTTTGTGCTGTCCCTGGGCTTGGGGCCAACCACCTGCAAGACCTCAGCTTGGGAGACTTGTGAGCCCCTCCTACCCCTTACAGTTTCAATCAGTCTGATTTGCTTCTTGTTAAGAGATTCTGAAGACAACAGTGCAGCTAGGAACCTAACTCAGCCATCTTCCTTAACTCTGTGCCAGGTCAGTGTTTTCTAAGCAGTCTTTCCTTGTTTTCATATTTAAACTTACAGAGTGGGCAGGGGTGGAAAGAAATGTCAGTATTCTTACTCTAATTAGGTCTAAAGTTGAAGGGGCGGTGTCTTCTGGAACCTACATGACCCTCTATCAAGAAGGGTATGAAGGAAGGCAGCAAAATTCTGTTTGGAAACCTGTGACACTCTTCTGGGGTATTCACAGCATCTCTCAAATTCTCCATTTCCCTGATTTAAAACACTAAAAGCCAGAGAATTCTTTCTGTTGTTTTAGAGACATTCTTGCTGTATAGCCCAGGCTGGTCTTGAACTCTTGACTTGCCTGTCTCAGCTTCCAAACATGACAATTTGCAAATACGTCCTACTCATTCAAAGTGTACATGCTCAGTGACACATAAAAAGCAGGTTCCAGGCAGGCATCCTAACACACATCTCAGAGGCAAGAAAATCTCTGAGTTCAAGGCCAGTCTGGTCTACATAGCAAATCTCAAGTCAACCAGAAGTATATAAGACCCTGCCAAAAGGCAAGGCGGTGGTGGCGCATGGCTTTAATCCCAGCATTCGGGAGGCAAAGGCAGGTGGATCTCTGTGAGTTCGAGACAAGCCTGGTCTACAAGAGCTAGTTCCAGGACAGCCTCCAAAGCCACAGAGAAACCCTGTCTTGAAAAACCAAAAAAACCCCACCAAACAAAACAAAACACCCTGTCAAAAAAGCAACCAAACCATAGTTGTCTGACTCTCTGCCGTCTTCTGTGAGACACTAAACACCTAAAGTCAAAGGGCATCTCATTGTGGCCTGCGACAGCTACAGGAAGGCAGCGTGCACACAAAGGAGACTCACCACATTTCTTTACGAAACCAGATTTATTAAAAGTTCTCTCTAAGTCACCAACAGTGTGCCACTACCACCTTTCCACACGCGCACAGGAGACCTAGTGTTTCCAGCTGTCCGGGCAAATGCCCAGGCCAGCCCGAGTCCTCAGCCAGGGAACGTATCACAGATGCAAGAGCTGGACAACCCCAACAGAGGCCTGTCCCTGCTCCTCCCCGAGTCCCACCATCTGCCAAGGTCGTATGGCCAACAATCATTCACATTTCACATGGCCCTGGACACACAGGTTCCTCAGACAGACACAGACGACAAAACAAGCTTCAGAGCCAAACGACAACAACCGGACATTATGTATAAAAGGTAAAATGTATGTACAAATATAAAGTACACAGTACGTGAGGTATACAAGGCATTCTCACAACGTTAGTAGTTTGCCAAGGCATAGCCCTTGAAGATGTCTGCCTGCTGCTGTGCCAGTTCACAAAACACAGCATTTCTGTTACCCGTTTAAACCACCTAGTTTCAGCACTGTCCCAGACAGTGACTGCTATTTCATCTGTTATTTTTATTTACTTTTTTTTTTTTTTTTTTTTTTAATGCAACTTCTGGCAGCTTCTCCGAGAAGCTTCGTTTCTGTCAGGGAGTAAGTCCGCGTTTCCATCCCCGGAGGCATTCAGGCCGAGGCCTGGTTCCCACCTGTGGAAGCTGGAGCAGGGGATTTCCCTGCAGCTAGAAGGTAGAATTTGCATTGGATGGATGTTAAAAGTCCTTTCCAGCTCCATCTCTGAGGTTCACTCTGTCCCTCCAGAGCCAGCATCGAAGATGGATTCACAAGCCACACAACAGGTGAGGTCCAAAGAGCCCTTGAGGGGGAGCTGAAGACCCTGGATACCAGAGGCACAGCACCCCACGGGAGGGCGGGGTCCAGTTTCATTCTGGATGTCAGACATTTCCAAGACTTTCTTTGAAGCCCAAAGACGGTTCACATATGCTCCTGAGAGAGCACCCTGTCCTCGCACACAAAAGGTTCCACCCGGAGATGGTCCTGGGGCGAGGGGTAAAGGCTAAATGCTATTATTTGATGAGCGCCTCAAGAGCTAACAGATACCAAGTGATCAAATTAATTTAAGAAAAAAAAAAAAATCGCTGTCTGACCGAGCTCAAAGGTTCTGAACCAGGAGTTTGCATCTCCCAGTATTTTTCCATGATTAGCCGGCGGGTGCTTTCATAGCTGCAGAGGACAGGTTCCAGGGAGGGGGGAGGGGCGTGGCGCTATTGCATAGGAGGTCTTGGCAAGTTCTGGGGGACAGTCTGGGTTCAGGCAGGCTCGGGAGCTTCTCAATCTGTCCCAACACCCAACACTGTAGCCGTCACAGGTGAGCGCACAGCAAGGGTGAGAGTTAAAAAAAAGAAAAACTTCTGGTCGGAGAAACCGCAGCAGCCAAGTGGAGCCTTCAAAGACGGCAGGTTTGTCACCTCAACCGATTTGCCACCTTGCTAAATAAAATGCCTCTGTGCGATGTGCTTCCTTTCCCATTCCAATGTTCAAGTTCATTACACCTGACCATGTGGGATGGCCACAGGCTTCCACTTCCAAACACGTGGCGCCCTTGTATCGGATAGACGCTGGGACAGTCATGACGGTTCATCGAGAAGGGGACACCCCTGGCGAGGAGCTAATCTGAGTGTGTGCTGCTCAAATCAAGTCACTCAGCCTAGAGAGGTGGCACCACACTGAGCCCCATAGGGACAATAGTGCTCTGTCCCCAAATCTGGCTGGCACCGTGTAAGAGGGCCTGCCCATCATCAGAAATGGAAATACCATGTGTGAGAATTACGAGGTTTCTGAGGTTGTTTTTGGGATCAGCACAAGAAGGAACTAATGTCATTTTCCTCTTGGTATTCGGGAACAATCTGGTCCAAAGTTCCCATTTCTGAGTCAATGTACCCTGGTTCCAAGACATACTCAAACCAGGGGTGGAGCAAGATCTCGGGAGCTGTGAGTCTCTCCGAAGGTTCTCGTCTCAGGAGGCTGCGGATGAGGCACCTGGCTTTGGGAGAAACGTGCTCAGGGATGCAGAACTGTCCACGGCGGATTTTGGAGAAAAGGGCACTCGGGTCTGAGTCATGAAAGGGGTATCGTCCAACCAAAAGCGTATAGAGCATCACCCCGAGGCTCCAGACATCCGCAGCCTTCCCTGAGTAGGTCCCAGTAGTGTTGAGGATCTCAGGGCTCACATAGGCCGGGCAGCCATGCTTGTCTGAGAGGGCGTCATCTTCTCCCTTGATGATGTGTGTATCTTCCAGGCTTTCCAGCCTAAGCTGGGTTCTGTGGGAGAGAGAAATAAACGGAGTGATTATTTTCAGACCGTCTGCAACGGAAAACCAAGGCCTTCCCAATAACAGCGCCCAGAGGCACTCACAGCCAAGGCTGCAGGAATACCATTTACCCTTCGTCTAGTAAGCGCTGGCCTGCAAGCACCCAAGACCAGCGATTTCACAAACCAATACAAACTGCAATAAATATTTGCAAAGTATTGAGAGGCCCGGGGCGGAGGGGTATGATGCAAAGTCTCAAACAACATTCACGAAGCTAGGGCTTGTAAGAGATATCCTAATAGGGTTACACAATTGACAAAGTTCACATTGCAGAATGGAGAGCTGGTTTCAGAGCAAGACTGGCATGTTCTACAAAAGCTGTCAGGGGAGAAGCAAACATAGGTGTCCTCCTTCCTCAGGTAGGGCCTGTATCTCCTACAGGCCACTACACTAGTCTCTTAGCAGGACACTGCCCAGGCCAGTTGACACCACTGACCACACTAAGGAAATTCCGTTCACCCGAGTCCCAGCTGCAATAACCACAATGGGAAAGTTGTTCAATTGTGATTATTGGGCTGTCTCACTGTAAGAACACTTAGCTGAAACCTAGAGAAATTAGGCGAAGAAACAAGAGGCTGATGGATCTGAGGGTTGCAGGGACCCTACACAGGGACTGAGGCAGATCCTACACGAGCCTCTGTCTTGTGGAGAACCTCTGTTGAAGAAGTCAGTGGAGAATGCGAAGGAAAGCACAGAAACCAAGACTGAACTGGAAAGAATAATCTAGAAGACCTTTGGCCAAAGGAACGCTTACGAAGCTGCAGGTGCCTCCCTCCCTAGGTAGAAGCAGCCACCCACATCTCCTAGAACCCCCACGGCCACGTGGGGCACCTCTAATTTCCGGTGCCTGCTTCTCCGAAACAGACCTATTTCAGTAAGTCACTTCTTGTGTAGTTACGTGCAAACATTTGGTCAATTCCTTTTCCTCTCAAAGGTCTGGTTTCTTTCTCTCTCTCTCTCTCTCTCTATTTTTTTTCTCTTTTCCAGCCTTCCTGCTCCCTGGAGTGAAGCACACATGTACTGACTTCGGTGTGTCCTCAGCGTGACCTCCCTGTTATGTAAAATACCCATCGGTTCTGTAAACGGAAAATATGACTCAACCCACACTGTCTGCCCCTGATTGGCTCCTGTAGGACTAAAACCCTGCACCTGTGCTGGTTACATGAATAGCGTCAGCCTGCCGTTGCTTAACCCTCGGGTTACCAAACCCTATGCCCATGACACCGGCCTGTGCAATGCAGATTTCAAAAACCAGCGAGGAGGTGTGTAGCACATGTTTCAAAAAGAGGCATCAGCATATTATCAAAGAAGCACATTCCAGGAACTGGACGCCTCTTCGCAGCAAACAGTTTGCTCCTCTTTGCTAATCAGTATGTTTCAATAGCTAGCGCAAGGTCAGACGCGAACTCATACTTTGAGGGCTTCAACCCTGTACTTTCTAGACCCTCGCACACCCCCCACCCCCCCACCCCCGCCCAGTTAAAGGTAAAAGTGACCAGGTAGGGTACTCCTGTGTAACTATATTCAACAAAGTCACTCACTCGAACAAGGCCAGTTCCACACTCTACCTCTCCCCACCACAGATATGGTCTGTGTTCAGGATGAAGTGTGGGGCATCTCACACAGCTTCCTGAGTTCTCCTGGTGAAACCTCCACTTCAAATCTTAGTGTCTCCTCAGTCCCTTATCAAGCACACCTTGTCCTTTATGAGGTAAGCCAAGAACTATATTTAGCGGTGCGTGCTAGCCAACTTCCATTTATTCTTCAATGTGGGTATTTTCTGAAGATGGAGCCGATGAGATGGCTAAAATCTCACCAGAAAATGTGAGCAAACCATTTCGGGGTGTGGGGTGAGGGTACCAAGGTTAAAACAGTGCAGGAATGCAGTGTGGTAGGGCTGGCTGGAATTCTGCAAACACAACAGCCTAACCAGCTCTGTCATGTCTTCTAGGCACAGCCCAGGCACTGATGGAAGCCAGGATTTGACCACCTCTTGGAGTCTGTGCTTTCCAGGACAGGTGAACACCTTTTCCCCGTTGGACTGACCTCCCTGACAAGAAAGCCTGAGCCTGGGACAGAAATAGAAGTGTATCTGTCATTAGGCAGCATCCTCAAAAGCGCCAAGGTGTCTCTAGGCTTCGCCATCCAACAGGGCAAAGAATGAACCAAGGTTGACCACAAACTTCCAGAAGCATGACTTAATACTAAACCAGGCAAGACCTGAGCCTTGGGTTTGGCTTGCACCTAACTGCATGACCTGTACCTTCAGTTTTTTTGGTTCCAAAGGGCCACAGGAGGTGCTGTGGCAGCTGCTCACCTCTCCTCCGTGGAGAAGACAAACTTCCTAAGCTTCAGGTCCCCCAGCACGATGGCCGACTGGTGGCAGTGGGCAACGGCGGAGACTATCTGCTTGAAGAGCCGAGCGGCCTCCTCTTCCCGAAGCCTTTTCCGGCTTCGCACATAGGAGTGCATGTCCCCAAAGTCCTTCTCGAAGAAGACGTAGGCCTTGGTCTCCCCAAGGATTACTTCCACGATGCCGGTAATGTTTCTGTGCGACGGCAGCTGGATGTAAGGCCTGATTTTGTCCTGGTAGTGTTTAATGGGAAACACCTGCGGAGATAAAGTGACCTGTTTAGGGGCCAGAAGTTCAGGGGCTGCCCGCCAGGTCCTACATGAAGCTGGGCTGAGGTCCTCAACCTTTGGATAGTCCATTCTCTCTGCCGTTTATGCAGCTCCAGCTGCTATGATGCCCTTAAAGCAAGTCACACCTTGGGATCCCGGCTAGCAACTTCCAAAGCCTACCCTGGTCCACACATACTTTTGTCTTTTAGGGGCCTGGTATCAGCTCCTGGGAGCCGAGCCTGACGTGGATTGGATCTTCCTAATAGATAAGGCTTGCTACAAGGTAGCTAAGGGAAGGGACCCCAGCATCCCTGCAAGGGTGAAAAGCAACAATGAAACACAGAAGGCTCAGCTCAGCACAGCCAAGGAATGTGGCGATTTCGCTGCCTCCAAGGGGAAGCAGAGGCAGCAAACATGTAGAGATGTCATTAGTCAGAGGGACTGATGACTTGGAGGGAGAGACTGACAAGGCTGCCTTAAGCAACCTTCCTATGGCTGTGACTCAGGTGGAGGCAGCCTGGGGTGTACCTTCCGACAGGAGGGGATGGGCACCTCAGAAAAGCCGTTTTCATCTGTTTACACGCCTCCCCCCACCTTAGTTGCCCCACCCCCAGAACGGAGGGCAAATCCTCTAAGAAGCTGCTGGCTGGTCTCTTTAAGGGCCTTTTGTTCACTCCGGTTACTCATATCCTAGACGCAACTGGAAATGGTGACACACGGGCTGTCACCATCTGGATTCAGCTATTATCTGCTCGGAGGAACTGGAAGGGGTTGCACAATGACCCAGACCCACCCCACCTCTGAGGTGGCTGCTCTGGTACCAACTGGGGGGGGGAATCCCTCTGCTGCTCTCTCCTCCCGCCCCACCCACCCCTCCACACAAGTTTCTCTTCCAAAACTGCTCTCATCCACCAAGAAAAAAAGGTTTTTTCCCCCCCTCTGGGCTTGACCACGCATCTGAGATTTCACGCGAGTAGACAGTAGGTGGCACCAGCAAGCGGGGAGAGGGGAGTTCAGGTGAGCTGCTGAAAACCCAGGAGCCACTCTTAACTCCAGGGGAATGAAAGCAGTCGGTGGGGGCTCTCGGTGGACCAGGGTGTGAGCGTCGCGCTCACCAAGCACAGACCGTCCACGGCTCCGCGCTCTCCAGGAGAGCCGGGCCATCCCCTATGGAGTTGTACTCCCCCTAAGGTTGCAATAAAAACTGGCGGACGCAAACTACAGCGAGTGGAAGCGAGAGCCCCTGGGAGCTCCTCAACACTCTTCTCAATCAGGCCTGGAGCCCCTCCCAGGCTTAAACCCCCGCAGGCCCGCGACTCCCTGGGGTGGGCTGTATTCTGGTTCCAGCCAGAACCCCCTGGGTAGAAGCCGGACACCGTGTCTGCAGAGCCTGTGCCGCGAACGTCCGGCTGAGAGCCTGCCAGCTGCTCCAAGCCGGGAGGAGGCACCCACTGCAGGGCGTCCGTCCAGGGCAGGGGGAGGAGGGGGGGATGAGAGCAGGGCAATGGCATGGCCCTGGAATCCATTGCAATTCCAAACTTAAATGGGACGCCACGCGCTAGCCACACTTGAGCGCCAAAGAAAAAAAGCACCGAGATGAACCCCTCCACTTGCCCTAGACCGCGGGTCCCTCAGCAGAACACTCCACAGGAAAGCCCTCAGGGGCGAAGCTGACCAAAACGCCCTCTTGATCCGACTTTTCAAAGCCCTTCCTTAGCGGCTCTGCCAACCCCAAAGCTCCGGCCGGGGCGCGATCCGGGGTAGCCAAGCCCTCGTGCCAGGCCCGCAGCCCTGGCCCCCGGGATGCTTACCTTGCAGCGCAGCTCGCGGCCGGTGTGGATGCACAGCGCCCGGGACACATGCTCGCGCTCGGCTAGGGGCAGCAGCAGGTAGTCGGCGATGCGGCTGGGCCCGGGTGCGCTCGCACAGCTGCCGCCGCCGCCGGTCCCCTGAGCGGAGGGCGGAGGCTGCGGGCTGCAGGGCGAGCCCGGGGGACTGAGGTAGTCGGGGGGGCTCGAGCACTCGGAGAGGCGCGGACACTTGGCCGCCACGGCCGCCGCGTCGTCCGCGTCCAGCAGCCGTTTGGCCGGGGTAGCCCGGGCGGCCGGGAAGAGCAGAGCCGGAGCCGAGCGGGGCTGCGAGGCGCCGCCGAGTGCAAAGCGCACGGGACCGACCCGCATCGCGGCCCTGGCCGGAGCGGCCCCGGCTTTGGAAATCCCGGGCTCGGCGCTGCGATTCCTTCCAGCCCTCGGGATGCCGTTGGCAGACGGAGCTCCGATCGGTCCCCGAGAGGTGCGCGACGACAGCCGTTCCCGGACGCCGGCGTCTTCCACACGAGGACCACGCTGGCCACGCGTCCGGGCTGGGGAGGGAGGCCACCCGGGGTCCCCAGACTCCCGCGGCCACCAGGTCTGGGCGCCTCGCGGGCGGCGGCGGCGGCGATCGGGGCCGCTATTGTTGCCGACGCTGGGGGCTGAGTCCCGGGACGGGGAGGCGGCCCGGCTTCCCCGGCTTCCCCGGGTTCCGGGGCGCTGGAGTCTGGAGGATCGGATTCCGCAGGCTCGGTGGCTTCCCGGAGCCAAGGCACTCACTTCCAAAAGCAATTAAGTGGGGAGTAGAAGCCGGCACAACTTTGCCGCGCCGCTCGGGATCCTGCGCGCTCCGGGAGTGCGAGCGGGCGGGCGGGCGGTGGAGCGTGCGAGCCGCGCTCAGAGAGAGAGTGGCTGGATGTGAGTGTGTGCGCCGCACTGATGCCGGCCTGTGCGCTCCTTCTCCTTTTCCTCCACCTCCTCCGCCTCCCGGTGACTCACGCTGTATACACACACACACACTCACACTCACACACACACTCACACACACACTCACAGGCCGGGCTGTGTAAACAGTTGGGAAGCCGGGTTGTGCAATGAGGTGGCTGCGACGACTCCAGCCCCGTCGCCCCGGCTCACAGTCACCGGAGCGGAGGGAGGAGACTGGGGAGGGGAGGGGGGGAAGGAGGGGTGATGGAGTGGGAAGCGGGGGACAGCGGGGGTGGCCGGAGGCCCGGGGATGCTCCCGACTGCGCGCGCCTGGGCGCAGGTGGGAACGTCCGTCCGTCCGTCCGGGGCCGTCTTGGGCGCGCGCGCAGGCATGCACGCTTGCACGCTTGCACGCTTGCACGCGCCCCCCGGGGCTAGGCTGGGCGGCAGGCTGCGCGCACCCGAGCGCTGGCCCCGCGGGCTCGGCGGCCCGGAGCCGAAGGAGGGGGGCGGAGGAGAAGCTCCCGTGACGTCAGGGTCCCGGGGAAGTGGGCGGGGCTGGGCGGGGGCGAGGCGGCCGCTGATTGGCGCGCGCGCACCATTCACACAACACAATGGAGTGCGAGCTCCCGGCCGGCGCGCGGCTCCCCTCCGTCCGGGCTCGGCGGGAGCCGCTGGCTGCAGCCCCGGTGGGGACGTCCCCCGTGGCTCTTGCACTCCGGGAGCTCCCGGTGGAGCTGCGGGCGCCGCCGAGTCGCGGCTGCAGCCCGGAGGAAGGGGCGAGAGGGAAGGTGATGCATTCCATTTGCAGTCATTCACCACCACCCCACCCCACCCCCCCACGCGGTAGTTCCGGGGAAAGACCTGTGCGTGGTAGTGAGTGTGGCTTTTTTTTTTTTCTCTCTCTCTCCCCCTTCCTTTTCCTGCCTCCTCCCGGCTCTAATCCCCAGCGTCTGTTCGCTTCCACAAATAGAACCTTCTGTTGGATGAAATAAAAGCAAACACTGGGCCTTCTGCTCTGCCTCCACCTCCACGCCCCTCCCGCTCGCCCGCTCGCCCGCCCCGATTTGCACGGAAATAGCTTCTTCTCCAGGCTCCTGGGCCGCCCCTTCGCGGTGACTCGCAGAAAGAGCTTCCTGAGCTCCGGCCGGTGGGAAACAAAGGATGTGGGGAACTGGCGGAAGGGGCCCACGTGGCAGCCGCCAGATTCCTGTCTCCTCCCGCCTCCGTCCACGCCCTAGGTAGGGTCTAGGGCGCCAGAGCGGTCCAGGGTATTGGAGTACCGGTCATTGGATCCACCGCCAGGGGTAGACACTACACTACCTGCACCCGGACAAGGTCGCGTGTGCGCGTTCGTGCAGCCTGAGTTGGGTGCCCTTGGAACTGGCTTACCCTGCTCTGGAAGCTGCTTTGCAGTCACATTTTGTGTTGTTAGGGTTTCTGTCCCCTCCCACCCCCACCCCCCCTTTCGCAAACCAGGTCAGTTTGGAGTCCCTGGATCCTCACTCAGCACAGATACCTATTATCAAAATCCTTGTGCTTATGCTGAATAATTAATTTTCTAAAACCAGGTCAAGCCCAAGAATAAATCCTTTTCATTATTAATTCTCCAGCCATTCAACAAACGCTAATTAAGCATCTCCAAGGGCTAGACGCTGGGGATTAGACAACTTAAATTGAACCGGTAATGCTGGGATGGGGTGGGGGGAACAGGCTCCTTGTTCTTAGCGCTTTGCACACCTTGCTACACTTTGGTTCTGTGCTCACTTCACAGGGTTACTTTTTGCCCCAAGAAAGAAACGGAAGCCTAGAACTTGCTGTGTCTCCTTGAAAGGCTGTCTCCCGAGTCTCCTTCCAAGGCTAAGTGCTAACAGCACGCAAGGAGTCTCCGAAGAGACTACATTTGTGAGACTACAATTTGCATAGAAAGGAACCATTAGGGGGACCTCCATCTGCAACACCCTGGACCTGGGTTAGGAGAGCTGTTAAGAGGAGAGCTATGAACAGTGGCTGGCCAGGAGGGCTAGCCAAGAAGGACAGGGCAGCTCCCAGGAAGGCAGGGAGCTGATCTTCACAGGTTGTTGGGAGCTAGTATGTTTAAGAAATTTCTCAGCCGGGCGTTGGTGGCGCCCGCCTTTCATCCCAGCACTCGGGAGGCAGAGGCAGGTGGATCTCTGTGAGTTCGAGGCCAGCCTGGTCTCCAGAGCGAGTGCCAGGATAGGCTCCAAAGCTACACAGAGAAACCCTGTCTCGAAAAACAAACAAACAAAAAGTTTCTCTAAACCTGGAGGTGGTGGTGCAGGCCTTTAATCCAAGCACTCAGGAGGCAGAGTCAGGTGGATCTCTGAGTTCTACAGAGCCAGTTCATCGTAACCCGTTTACATCACCAAAGACCACCATTGTTTCAGGACACCTCAGCTAAACACTGAGATGATCTTCACAAACTCACTTTCTCGAGCTCTCTTAGCGCTTTGCACACCTTGCTACACTTTGGTGGGAGCCTCTGGAAGACCAGGAGCAGGTGGGAGGCAGAGGAGAGTTACCAGGAGCTTCCCACATCTACCCTTCTCTTTGAGACTGGACTCTCCTCCCTGGTTGCCGCAAGGGCATAGCAGAAGCTCTTTCGGGAACCGCCTTGACAATCTTCACACTGGCCATCCTCACATCCAGTGACTATCTCTGGTGGAAGGATGATGGCCGGGTCCTCTTGCCAGGGCCTCTGCATTTCCAGTTTCCAAGCCCCCAGCTGGAGGCCATGGAATTCTTCTTAGATTGCAGTGAGCCCAGCTACTCCTCCTGCCCCAGCTACTCCTCCTGCCCCAGCTACTCCTCCTGCCCCATCCAGCTCCTTCCCTGCCTTCCACTTCCTGCCTTCTGTTTCTCATTTCCAAATGAGTAGCTCCTGGGGACCCCAGTCCATGGCACCCTCTCTTCATAAGCCCAGCTCACTGTAAGGATTCTGGCTCCTGGGATCAGGTGATACCACCTTGTCTCCTAGTCCTCGAGTGACAGTGACTTCCTGTTGTTAAATTCTGAGTCACCCTCAGCCCTATGCTTTGTTCTGTTTTATTCCTGCTTTTCCAATACCTTTGGAACCAGTTCCCCCTATTAAATTCTTTGTAGCAAACTCGTTGACCTGGAGTCTGTTTCCTTGTGTAGCCCCTTCTCTTTCTCTGCCTGCCCCCCAACTTAGTGCAAGGCTGTATGCTGGATTCCTACAGTGAGCTTCTGAGCCATGAAACCACCCTTTCAGACAACAGCAAATACCTACTATGTGTCGGGGTACCTACTAAGTGCTGCGGTTACAGGTGCACACACAAAGTCAAGCTGCCCTCTATTCCCTTAATTCATTTTTTTTTTTTCAAATGCACAACTATACCTGGTGAAACGTAAACCTGATCACATCAAGCCCTGGCCTGCCCCTGAAGGACTCAGAGAAAATCCACACCCCAGACTAGAAAAGTAGACCTTCATTCAGGTCCGGCTTCATTCTCAAGACTGTCTTTCTCGTCTCCTGGTCTCCTGTCCTACCCGTGCCAGGTCCTGGCAGGGCCCCAAACACACCTGCCAATTCACACCTCTGCACAGTTGCCCCTAACAGCCCCTCCCACCGGACTCTTTCTTCTCCCTCTGCCAAGCTAATGGGCTCCCACTCATCCCCAGCACCTGCAGTGAGGAGGTGTGAACGGCATCCAAGTGCAACGAAGTCACACCTTCTGTGGTGCTTCCCACTGAGCTGCGCTCCCAGGAAAGGGAGGTCAAACCTTACTCACTCTAGTGGCAGCTCAAGATCTCTCACTTAAGAGGGGTCCCACAAGTGGCCATGGATTGTGGGTCACCCACAGGGACTGCAAGCGACAAGAGACTGTGGGGGGGGAAAAAAAAAAACAACATTCAGGCAGGGACAGGGCTGGAGACTCCACGGCACATGGAAGACAACAGGCTGTAGATGGCCCAAGAAAGCAGGAACTTAAGCTCTGAAGCTATGTGTGCAGGAGTGGACACACATACCACTGGCTGAGCGAGCCGCCATCTGGTAGGACAGGAGACAAGGGAGAGAGGTTGTCTTGATTTGGTCCTGAGGCTTTCTTTGATGCCAAGTCTGGACTGAACTTGCCTCCGGCTTCTCAGGCCCTGACCAGACAAGCCAACTGCTCCTTTTGTACCTTGATTGCCTCACCTATGAAAAGGGTATAAGAAAGATTTGCTTTTCTTTCCCTGCAAGGGAAAGAAATAGATACAATTATGAAAAGTGCTTTAGGGTAATTGGCTTGTACGTGAACATGAGGTGACCGGGATTATTAAGGCTTGCCATAGGCCAGAACTCAAAAGGCCTTTGCATGAAAACCCAAGACAATGAATAGAAGTAATTCTTCTCTTATAGGATGCAAGCAGGAAGTAATTCTTCCCGGTTAAATGGTGATGTTGGCTCTGTAACAACGTCTGCCACATGGTGTTACTTGCCAACTCCCCTGGTACACTGGCAATGTGAGGCAGAAGCCAGAATCATCGCTGATTTGGGGTAGGGGTGTGAGTGTGAGCACTTGTCCCGCAGAGCCTCAGCAGAGTGCTAAGTTGACACCTGGTGCTCAGGACTGGTTGAGTTGGAGGGGAGGTTGATTTAGCTCTGACTTTTCAGGAACTTGCACATTGCACAACACAGGGAAGCCCTATTGATTTTTCTGGATGAGGCTGAGCTGCTGATCTGCTCAGGCTTAATCCATTCCGGGGAGTGAAAAGGGAGGTGTGCACCCCCGATGCTGGAGGGTTCTGGGTGCCCCTGCATCGAGACACCCGGAGCCCCATTTGTACCTCCATGCTGTGATGGGATAATCATTTCGTACACTGTGACGATGTGTCCTTAAGGTGCCTCATGATTGGTTTAATAAAGAGCCGAATGGCCAATAGCTAGGCAGGAAAAAATAGGCGGGACTTCTGGGCAGAGAGAGGAGCTCAGGGTGAGTCAGAGACACCAGTGAGATGCAGAGGAGGTAGAAGTAAAAAGCCATGGGGCAGAACATAGATTATTAGAAACAGGTTAATATAAGTTATAAGAGCTAGTTGGGAACAAGCCCTAAGCTAAAGGCCAAGCTCTCATAATCAATAAGTTCTGTCATTATTTGCGGGCTGGTGGTCCCAAAAGGAAGTCGGACTACACCCTGCTTCTCCGCACACAAGGCATTCCAGCCCACAGCAGTTGTGCACAGGCACACTGTATTCTCTAAACCCAAGTTCCAGAGGAGGAATGGTAAACTTTGGGCGCTGTTTGGGGAAGACGATATTTCAAAAGCTGGGACAGAAATAGACATGTATTACGGTGCTACCATGTGCCAGACCCTTTCCTATTGTTTGATGTACAAAGAATCTTAGAAAAGGCTACCAGCCTCTGAATGGACGCAGGAACAGGCTAAGAGAGAAGCCAAGTAACCCGTGTAGCATCGAGCATCTGGAAGGTGGCTCTGCTAGAATTAGACCCCGGCTGGAAAGTCCCAGCTATGATTTTCTTTTTCTACTTTAGGTACCATTCCTCTCTCCAAATGAAGAGAAACATATTTGTCTTGAGACATTGTCTTACTACATTGCCTGGGTTGGCCTTGAACTTCTGGGTTCAAGTGATCATTCCGGCCTCAGGCTCCTGAGTAGCCGGGACTATGGATATGCACCAGTACTCCCAACTAACGAAGAAGAATTCTGTCCAAACACTTATTTATTATAAGAGCAGGGATCTTCCCAGGCCTTTTCCAGGTTACTGGAGCAGGTGGACAAGAAGACAAGTGGGGCTTCTGGTCTGTGACCGTGTCTCCTCCTCTTTCCTGCCTCTGCTCCAGCCATCACCAAACGTGGGTCTCAGAGGCAGGCCCTGGATATTGAACCTGACCTGTCCATGAAGCCGAGTATAGTGGTCCATCTTACAATCCTAACACAGAATGCCGAGACAGAAGCATAAATCCAGCCTGGTCTATAATAGCAAGATATTACCTCAGAAAGAAAGAGAAAAACAAAACCAAAACTCTCCCGGAGGGGGTTGTATAGACTAGTGGTAGAGTGTCTGCCTGCCATGCGTAAGGTTCAATTCCCAGCACCCACCTGGAATTCTAGCCAGCAGTGGTAGCATACACCTACACACCCGTAATCCCATCACGTGGGAGCTAGAAGCAGAAGGATCAGGAGTTCAAGGTTATTGTGGTGGTTTGAACGGGAATGACCCCCACAGACTCATGTGTTTGAATGCTTGGCCCACAGGGAGTGGCACTATTAGGAGGTGTGGCCTTGTTGAAGTAGGCGTGGCCTTGTTAGAGGAAGTGTGTCACTGTGGGGAGGAGCTCCTGGCTCTTGGTTCAGTCTAGAATCTCCCTCCCAGTCATGCTAAAAGCTTTGTCTCGTTGATGACTCTAGATCCAGTTAAACTAACAATCGGTATTAAGCATCATGGCTAGTATCTCATAGGTCTGGGTAGGTATCTCATAGGTGTCATAGGGACAGCCAGTTATCTCATGGGCTCCATAGGTATAGACTGCCACCAAGTCAAGCTAAGTCTTTGACTGAGTGTCTCAAGTCAGTGGTGGGAGCCCACGGGCCAAGCACGTTTACCACACTTTGTGATTCCATCTCAATGCCAGGGACCCCCTGGAGACACGAGGCATGAGTGCCACAGTCCCTAACACCCACCAGGCACAGTCACAGCTGGCCTTCAAGACCTTTGAGCTTGAAACCCAGAAAGACTCCTCTATTCCTGTGCAGTGCTCCCGAAAGCACAAAACTTGGAGATAACAGATGTCCCCCAACTGAGGGAGGGCCACGGGGGAAGAAAGTGGTCTGGGAGGAGGGTTCCCTGATTCCCTCCTGTCTGGCTGGCACAGACTACTGCCCAGATCATTGCCACTTGCATTTTGAGAGACAGAGCCCCTTGAGTCTAGCTATCTGTGTCGGCCAATGAAGTCCAAGGAGAAAGTGTTTTCAGACTCCCCTGGCTCAGTCACCAGGAGCCACACAGCTTCTCCCTTGTTCCCTGGGACAGTGGGACTTACAGCCCACAGACACTGAGAATATCATGCCCTAAAGGTGACAGGAGGCTCTCCAGGTGACAGTCCCAGTCAGGCCTGTCCTGCTACTGTTCAAGTCGAGGCAACAGGAAAGAGAGAGGAAGCTGCCTCAGGAGTGAAGGTCCCTCCTTGGAACAGACCAGAGCTCACCCCACCATAAGCAAGTGCATGTTGTCTCTCCAGATCTCCCCAAGTTTAGGGATGGTTTGTTACCTAGCAATGGAGACCTGGAACAGTGCCAGAAGCTTCTGGAGGAATCAGAAAGTCTAACAGGTTCTAGGACATTTGCTATAATGTTGTGGTTTGAATGTGGCATGGGCTCATCAGTTGGTGGTGCTTGTTTGGAAACTTTGGGACTACGGCTCGTCTAGCAGAAGTGAGTCACTGGGGATGGGCCTTGGTTCTAGTTCCTGATCCACCAAGATATGAGCAAGCAACGGCTGCAAGCTCTTGTCACCACAGATGGAGTGGCTCCCAACACCACACCTTCCCTGCCCTGCTGGGCCTTACCCTCGAAGCCTGAGCTGACATAAACTCCTCCCCCTCTTAAGTCACTTCTGTCAGCTGTCATAGCAATGAAGAAAGCTGTAGGTGGAGTTTTCCTGTCCCACCAGCCCACTTCCAAATAACCACAGTGAGCCTTAATAGTAATTGTAAATGCTCGGCCAATAGCTCAGGCTTGTTGCTAGCTAACTCTTACATTTAAATTAACCCATAGTTCTTATTTATGCTCTGCCACGTGGCGGCACCTTTATTAGCATGGCCCGTTCATCTCCTGCTCCCTCTGTGTCTGGCTGGCAACTCCTCTGACTCCGCCCTTCCTCTTCCCAGCATTCTCTCTGTCAGGCTGTTTCGCCCAATCTCTTCGTGCCAAGCCAATCAGCTTTTCATTAACAACGAGAGCAATACATATTTACAGTGTACAAAGATGGTTCCACAGCAGAAAGCTGACTGATGCCGACCAGAGCAAATGCCCTTTTACTCCGGAAGGTGCCTGATGTGCACAGCCACATGCGAGGGGCTTGCTACCCACAGCCGCCTTGTCTTGTCCTGCCAGCATCCAGGCAAGTACAGGGGCCCTGGTAGCCCCTCGAGCATCTTCAGGACTTGGGGAGGCCCCACTGAAGCTGCTCCCTCACACCAGTGAGTCATCTTGGCAGATAAAGCATTTGTCAAAAGCAGATATAAAAATATACCCATGGGCTGGGTTTTTTTCTTATGAGAAAAAAAGGCAGGGGGAGAGAGAGAGAGAGAGGAGACAGGGAGGAAAACAGAGAGCCTACTTCACATGTAATCTGGGGTCTGTGAGAGATGGCTTCACGGGCACTTGGCCTCCTCGGTGGCAGCCAGCCAAGAGTGGCTCCCTCCCTGCTTCAAGGAAACCGGACTGTTTGGTGTCTAAGACATCCATGTAAAAGCTCTCTGGGTTGGTGGCTTTTCTTCTGACAGCAACAGTCCCGGGGATGGCTGCAGATGGCGAACAGAAGGGCAGAGTGGGCCTCAGTCATTGATGGAGGCTTGGCAGCCCTCCCTTCGCCGCTTCCTGGAAGGAGGCTGTTTGCCTCTCTTTGCCTTTGAGATAGCTAACTCACCTGTGCTGACTACTGCTACTGTGCCATCCAATGTATTTTGCAGACATTAATCTCATTCAGCCTCACAACAGTCATTGTTAAAAGTTCCATTTTCTAACTGAAGGAAAAGGAGGCTCAGAGAAGGCAAGTAATTCATCCAAAGACACACAGCTAAAATGACTAAATTCACACCCAGGTTTTGTATACTACGAAGGACTTTACTGCCCCCTCCTCTTCCCTTCCCAAGCTTGCTGTCACCCACCTGCACGTCTTCAAGAAGTTACAAAGTAGGGTATCTGGGAGAGACTGACTAGAGGCCTCATCTGTAGATCTGTGATTCTAGCTTCTGTAGCCATCATTCAATTTGCTAAAAACTTTTTAGACCAGGATTTTGGAAGGGACCCTTGCCTAAGCCAGCGCCATTTGTCATCTGGCCCATGTTTATTGCTCTCCTACTTTGTGCCAGGTGTTATGTGGGCACAGAGTACAGGGACAGGGGACTCCTAGGAGCAGGAGGTCAGCTGTGCTACTGGAAGGCCTTCACAGACCAACCTCTGCCACCCAAAGCTGTCCTCACTGACAGTGGAGTGCATCTGAGGTGTCTGGCCTTGAAGCTGTTCCTGGAATTTGATACCCAGTGAGAAGACAGCCATCCGTCCGTCCATCCATCCGGCTCAGCAGGATGTGTGCATCAGCAGATCAATGAAAACACTACTGCCTCCAGATGAGCTGGCCGCAGGAAGCCACTTTACCTGAAAGTGACTTGTGCTGTGAGAGATGTCACCTCAAGGAGGCCGTTCTCATTACGCTCTCAGCCACACGGAGGGGGCTGAAGAATACACATTCCTGGTGGGTAGAGTTTAGGGGCACGGGTCCCTTGCCCTACGGATCCAGCACTTCTTCAACAGGGTCAAGATCAGGTCTCAGAAAGCATCCGGGGCCCAGCTGGCTGGCAGAAGAGACTGGGAGAATACAGACGCCCAGCAAAGACCGAATACACAGCAGCTTCCACTCAGCCACAGATTGCTACCTGCCAATAGCGTCGGAATCCGAACGATGGCACACTCTAGAAATGAAATGGCTTGTAGCTTTCACTACACATATTCTTATAATGGTTCTTTTTGTTTGTTTTTTTCGTTCGCGTGTGTTCATGCAGGTGTACACGTGTATGTGGGTGTTTGTACATGTGTGTGTGGAGGTCAGAGGTCAACTTTCTCTCAGGCATTGTTCCTCGGGAGCTGTTTCCTTTAAAACAAATTTATCACATTTTTTAAATTAATTGATTGATTAATTTTGTTTATTTGTTTCATGTGTGTGTTTGTGTATGGCCCTGCTGGAGGTTAGAGGACAACTTTTGGGAGTTGTTTCTCTCCTTCTACCATGCGGGTTGGAACTCAGGTCCTCAGGGTTGGAACTCAGGTCCTCAGGCTGGGCAGCAAGTGCCTTTACCCTCTCACTGGCCCTGTTTTTTGTTTTTTTTTTTATGTCATTGGTTTATTTACAAATTTATTCAGTAATAAGAGTGCAAGAGTTTAATCCAATTTTCAGATCACATCTCTTAAACAATCTTCATTCTGTTAAAGGGGTGAATCAAATATCCTCATGTTTTAAGGAGCTGGAGCCTTACCATAAAGAAGGGAGCAGCAAATCCAGATCCAAAGTACACAGCCATCATAGCCCGTAACCGCCACTTATTTTCCATTGAAAATGGCAAATTCTTCCCCAGGCTCTCCTCATAGCAGCTGTGATGGGCCACATAGGTGGCGAACCTCCAGATACTCTGGGCCAACAGGGGGGCAGAGGTGGAAGGCAGAAGAAATGGCCACACCCCAGTCCCATTTCTTTGAGGCCTTGCTATAACTCACTGGCCCCACTTTAACTTGTGGGTGTGCACAAATATGCCATATTATTAGCTTGTGGAGGTCAGAGAACAACTTTCAGCAATTGGCTCTTTCCTATCATGTAGAGATCAGACTCAGGTCATTAGACTTGGTGCAAGCAACTTTATCTACTGAGACATCTCCAAGGCCCCACTTTGTTCTATGGGACAGAATTTCTCATGGGCCTGGAGCTTGTCTGTCCATCAGGGTAGACCAGTTGGCCAGTGATGAGCCCCGAAGACTTGCCTATCTACATCTTCCCAAGCTGGGATTACAGACCACACACACACACACACACACACACACACACACACACACACACACACACACACACCAGGCCTGGCTTTTGTACATGGGGTCCAGGTGTTGGGCTTAGGTCTCTATGCTTCAAAGGCAAGCACTTTATCAGCTGAACAATCTCCTCAGCCTGATTGTGATGGGGTTTTTGTTCTGTTTTGTTTTGTTTATTTTTGTTTTTCTTGTTTTTTTTTTTAGTTTTTCAAGACAGGATTTCTCTGTGTAGTTTTGGAGCCTGGCCTGGCACTCAATCTGTCTGGCCTCGAACTCACAGAGATCTGCTTGCCTCTGCCTCCCAAGTACTGGGATTAAAGGTGTGTGCCACCACCGACTGGGCCTACTATTTTGATGTTTGAAGACCAGGTCGCTTGTAGCCCAGACTGGTCTCAAATCACAATGTTGCTGAGGATAACCTTGAACTCTGGTCTTCCCACCTCTGCCTCCTCGGTGCCCTCCTGAATTGTTTCATTTTACTGTTACTAATGTCAGTCTCTTGGAGCATTTAATTTTCAAGGGAACTTTATCATGGATCTGCTCCTATGGGGGAAAGCATGGTGTGTATACAGTTTCACAGTTTCCAACACCCACTGGAAGTTTGAAACGTAGTTTCTCCTGTGGATAAAGGAGACCCTATGTTCCTCCATGAGCCCTGGATGATGGAGAAGCCTGTCTGTGGTGCCCGATATGGCAGCTTTTGAAGACCACCAGCAGCAACAGATTAATCCGGTCCAGTGAGGCCATGGTGGCACTGGAGAGAACTGGAGGCCAGGTGGGTCTCTGGAGGAAGGACCATGCCTGGTGTTGGCCTGTGGGCATCGCCACCTCTCACCCCACTCTTTCTTCCAGTTCCAGACTTCCTTTCTGTCTTTCTCCAGACAAACAGGAGGACACTATGGGAGTGGCTTTCTGCCCCCCCCCAATCCCCTCACTACCCAGGTTTTACTCCAGATCACCTGGTTAGGACGGAGGGTGCTGTCTCCCACCCTCTCTCTCACACCTCGTCTCCAGCACTAGAATCCAGTCTGACCCTTTTAATGGGGTGTCCCTGACCACGTCATCATTTCCAATTCCTTGGAGACAGTCACTGTGCTGGTAAATGCTTCAGCATTTTGTCTTGGACTGTGTATGGCGTTGGTCTGTTTCCATGATGTAATTTCTCCCACGGTGGCTACTGTCAAGAGGTCATCTCCAGCACAGCACTGCTGGAGGAACAACACCCGCACCCCCCCCCCCCCGAGTTACCTTCAGCAGTAACGATAAACAGTCCCTTATCTATTCTGAGCCCACGTCACGAACAGTGTTTTTGAGATAATAGTTCACGGAGTGGACGATGGTTAAAAGTGTTTCCAGCAAACCCAGGGAGGGCGTGGGAAAGTCTGGCATCTGTTGTGTCCCTGGAAAGGTCTGGTCCCCTCCGCTTACTCCCAGGCTGATGGGTGAACGCCACTACAAAAAAAAATGAAGCAGAAGCAGGGCCAGCCAGGGTCTTGCTGCTGTCTTCAGGGAGCACCCTCTTCTTCACACAATCGCACCCTCTGTTCCCAAGTTCTGACTCCCTTCCAGTCCCGTCGAAGGCCAGCCATCATAAAGGCCACCATTGACAGCTACTTCCTCTACAGGGAGCCACTCACTGGGCTAGGCCCTCCTATCCTTTTTCACACTGAATCCACATCACTGCCCTGTGGACTAAATGGGCGTGGTCTCATCCCATAGTTGAAGGTCAAGGTCAGAGGAATGGGTCTGAGGTTGGGGGTAGCAGAGCTGGTTTTTCTGGACCGCTGCTGAGGCTCCTCGGGCCACCCAGAGGGGCAGAATAAAGTGATAACAACGACCGTGGCTTGCAGTTTCTGAAAATTTCATTTCAAATGTTAAAATGGGTGGGTATAAGTGGCACACAGCTGAGAACCAGCTCTTGAGAGGCTGAGGCAAGAGGATTGTCTTGAGTTCAAGGTCAGCTAGGACTAAGATAACCCTGTCCGGAAAGAAAAAAAACAAAAACCAAAAAAAAAAAACCCACCACCACCACCAGCAAAGGATGGAGCCAGTGGGTAGAATGCTTGCCTAACTTGCCTAAAAACTGGACTGGCACCGCATAGGTGTGGTGTGGTGCCAGGAGCTTGTAATCCCCCAACTCTGGAGGCTGAAGGAAGAGGATCAGAAGTTCAAAGTCATTCTTGGCAACACGAGACTCTCTCAAAAAAAAAAAAAAAAAAAGGGAGGGGAGACATAACGCTACAAAGTGTATTTCTTCTTGTCTTCTTGAATCCACGCCCTCTCTGAAGGTGGTTTGGTAAAACTCCTGCTCTTTTCCTGCAGTCACAGAGTTCAAAGAAGGGATGTGACTTTCCTGGGGCGGCAGCCTCTCCCTTTTTGTTCCCCAGGGGGCTGGCTTTGGCTTCCTGCTTCCCCTTCTAATGGCCCTGAAAAGGATTGCTTTCCGGGGCCTTTGGGATAGATCCAAGATCCCAGTGTCCTTGCCACTGGCGCTGTCTGGGTGGTGGGAAAGGAAATATCTCACTTTCCCCTCCAGCCAACCTCCGGCTGGCCGAGCCGGCACCTGGGCGGGGAAGAAGGGAGAATAGAGCCATTCAGTCTTTTCCTGCTGCAATCACAGATTGCAAAATCCTGGCATCCTCCTGCACTTTATGGAGGGTGGTGACTGGGAGCCATGCAGGGAGCCCCACGCTTGCCCAGGTGCCAGAACCAGGCCCCTCAGGTCACTTGTGTGTTTAGGATAGCCACCCCAAGCTGGGGTGCTGTGAAACCCTTAAAACACCACAATGGCCCACAGTTCCACTCATCTGATCACCTCCTGGGTGGGAGGGGTCAAGGCAAGTATCAGTTTACGACTGGACATGGGTTTGCCCAAGGTCATGGGAGGATGACCCTCAAGAAAGTGCCAATCTGACTTTGAGACTGCAAGTCTGGTGCTCATATTTCATTGCTGGGTTACAAAGGGGCAATGGGGAGAATGTTGCCAGGGGGGTCTCAAGCAGAAAGCAAGAGCAAGAGGCCTGGAGCCAGACCGACTCAAGTATAAATCAGGGCTCTGTTAAGCCGCCTAACGTCTCTGCCCTTTCTTTTCTCCTCTCAAGCTGACGAAATTCTAGTCTTAAGCACCCGAGAACTGTCTTGGTGCCACAGACTTGTAGAATCCAGCTACTCAGGAGGCTGAGGCAGGAGACCTCAGGTTCGAGGTTTGCCTAGGCCACAGACAGTATATTCAAGAGTAGTCCAGGCAATTTAGATAGGAAACATCCTATCTCAGAAATTTAAAGTGGGAGGTGGTGGCGCACACCTTTAATCCCAGCACTTGGGAGGCAGAGGCAGGTGGATCTCTGAGAGTTCGAGGCCAGCCTGGTCTACAGAGTGAGTGTCAGCTACACAGAGAAACCCTGTCTTTAAAAACAACAACAACAACAAACAACAAAATGCTTGTCCAAAGGACCTGAGTTAGATCCCAACACCCACACGGAGGCTCACAACCACCTGTAAATCCGGTTCCAGGACACACAGTGCACAGACATACATGCAGGCAAAACATCCATATACTTAGAATAAAATAAATAAATAAATAAATAAATAAATAAATGTTTAAAACATTCAAAGAGGAGCTGGGCGTTGGTGGCACATGCCTTTAATCCCAGCACTCGGGAGGCAGAGGCAGGCAGATCTCTGTGAGTTCGAGGCCAGCCTGGTCTCCAGAGCGAGGGCCAGGATAGGCTCCAAAGCTACACAGAGAAACCCTTTCTCGAAAAACCAAAAAAACAAAAACAAAAACAAAAAAACATTCAAAGAGTTTATTTTTTTTTTTTAAGGACTGCAAATATACATGAGTCCTCATCTGTGAAATGAGCAGTTGAACCCCCATGTGTTATGTAAGTAGGGTTTTAGTACAGGCCTGGTATATAGAAATATTAGCCATGGTGCCACATACATGAATCCTAGGCATTCAATAGCAATCCAGCCTTTAGAATAAGACCCCATCTCAAAAAAAAAAAAAAAAAAAAAAAACATCTTGGGATAGGATGGTAGTTTGAATGTATTTGGCCCCCATAAACTCATAGGGAGTGGCACTATTAGGGGGTGCGGCCTTGTTCGAGGCAGTGTGGTCTTGTTGGAGGAGGCTGGATGACCAACGCCTCTAATCCAGACCTTGAGGCCGGAGGGGACACCTTTAATCTGGGCCGCGCCTTCTGTTGGAAGTGTGTCACTGTGGGGTGGGCTTTGAGGTCTTTTTCTCAAGCTTCACTCAGTGTGACAGTCAGTTGACTTCCTGTTGCCCAAAAGACCTAGGACACTAGGCTGTTTCTCCAGCACCATGCCTGTCTGTGTGCCGCCATGCTCCCCGCCACGATGGACTGAACCTGAACTGTAAGCAGACCCCCTCAATTAAATATTTTCTTTATGAGAGTTGTCATGATCGTGGTGTCGCTTCACGGCAATGAAAACCCTAACTAAGATAGAAGTAGTTCAGTAATAAAACACCTGCTTAGCATGTACAGGGCCCTAAGTTTGACCTCTACTACATACATACATAATACATACATAAATGCATGCAAACATATGTATATGAAGTACACATTTTAAAAGTTAACATTATTGCCAGAGTAAAGAAGAGAGTGTTTAGAGATTATAGAACAGCTGTGTGTGTGTATGTGTGTGTGTGTGTGTGTGTGTGTGTGTGTGCACACACGTGCGCGCGCGCACGTGCGCTCGCGAGCGTGCCCGGCCACACTCATGCATGCACAAGAGGGATCTCTGTAGATGGACTTTTCTGTCCCATCAGTCAGCTCTTCTGTCCCATCAGTCAGCTCTGTCCAGTCAGCCAGCTCGAACTCACAGAGATCCTCCTGCCTCTGCCTCCTGAGTGCTGGGGAGCATGTGCGCCACCAACGCCCGGCTAGAAAAATCATTTTTAAGCCTGAACAAGGGCACTTGGGTTTTCTGGCTTGCCTCTGTTGGAATTTGGGAATTTGGGGGTTGGTGGCACACTGAGGACAAAGCCAATCATAATCGTAATTCCATTGGTCTTTCATTATTGCAAAATGGTGGCTGTCACCGCAGGGATCCCATCCAGAAGAGAATAGTAATTTTGTTGGTGTCCACTCCCTAATCTCTATCTCACTCATAGAGATCTATTATTAATTATAAATGCTTGGCCAATAGCTTAGGCTTGTTGCTAACCAGCTCTTACATCTCAGATTAACCAATATTTCTTATCTGTGCTCTACCACATGGCAGCAGTACCTGTTTTCAACACGGTGTGTTCATCTCCTGCTTCTTCTGCATCTGGCTGGGACTCCCTCTCTTCATCCCAGTGTTCTCAGTCTGGTCCTTCTGCCTAACTTCTTCCTGCCAGGCTATTGGCCAGTGGGCTCTTTATTAAACCAATGAGAGCAACGCATCTTCACAGTGCACAAAAGGATTATCCCATAGCATTTCCCCCTCCCCACAATGAATTAGAATCTTCCAGAAAGGAGGAAGACACAGTAGATGAGAAGCCTGCCTGACCTTAGGCTGTTCCCTTGTGAAACTGGCACTGGCCTTCCCCTCTGGGTGCCCTGCTAATGCTTCCTGGGTTGGTTTCACTGCCTCCAGCCGATTCCAACCCTGGGCCAGGACTCTTGGAGGGCAAGGTCACCTCCACTTGGAAATCTTCCCGCCAGGGTTGTTAGAGAACAATGCAATCCCTTTGGCCTCAGGGTTTCCTAACTACCAGGAGTCACACCCCATTCACAGAAGACCTGGTCCAGGAGGTTAGATCCTGGAGCCAGCACAGGCATCCCAGGTAAAGCCTGTCCAGGCAGTCTCCACCAGAAGGATGCTCTCTGGTGGTGTATGCCGCCCCATGTCAAGGTCCAGAAGAGGCAACAGAATACAATGGGACTTGGGTCATGCTCCCCAGCCCCCCCCCCCCCCCGCGCATTGAGATAATTTGCCTCCTTAGCTCCTCCCCATGCCAGATCCTTCTCGACTGTCCCAGATGCTGGCAACTTGCCACTGCAAAGTTTCGTTTTCAAAACTAATTGGGGTTTATGCTCTCACATTTAAAAACCAAATTCAAGGGGCTGGCAAGATGGCTCACCCAACAAAGGCATGCCTCTCAGGCATCGAGACCTGAGTTCAGTCCCCAGGACCCACATGGTGGAAAGAGAGCCGGCTTCCAGAGGTTGTCCTCAGACCTTCACACAAATGCCTTGACAAGGCGTGCCCCATAAATAAGAAATACTTTTTAAAGAGAAGAGTGAGATAGTGAGACCCTGTCTCAGAAATAATTAAATAGAAGAGGAGGGGGAAGAAGAAAAATTATTTTTTTGTTTTTTGTTTTTTCGAGGCAGGGTTTCTCTGTGGCTTTGGAGGCTGTCCTGGAACTAGCTCTTGTAGACCAGGCTGGTCTCGAACTCACAGAGATCCACCTGCCTCTGCCTCCCGAGTGCTGGGATTAAAGGCGTGTGCGCCACCAACGCCCGGCTAGAAAAATCATTTTTAAGCCTGAACAAGGGCACTTGGGTTTTCTGGCTTGCCTCTGTTGGGATTTGGGAATCTGGGGGTTGGTGGCACACCGAGGACAAAGCCAATCATAATCGTAATTCCATTGGTCTTTCATTATTGCAAAATGGTGGCTGCCACCGCAGGGATCCCATCCAGAAGAGAATAGTAATTTTGTTGGTGTCCACTCCCTAACCCGTTAGTTATTGTCCTGGAAGCTTTTACTACAAATCCAGGGTTTTAAAACCGTGGTCGTGTATGACTGCAAAGCCTGAGTTTTGAGCATTTTAGTTTAGTTCCTGTGCACTGTGGCCTCCTGACCCCAGCCAGGACGCGGTCAGTCTGAGTAGTCACACTTCCGAAAGGGCTGGAGGGCTGGAGCCTGAGCCCTCTGTGGAACTGCTCTGCCTTGCCCGGGACTCCAGCTCTTTGCCAACTTCTCCCAGGAAACACTGGTCCGATTGTCGCTTTCAAGGCAGAAACTGGACTGAGTAACAGAGCTTCGAGATCAGATGGGGCTGCGGAAGCATAGTTGCAAGGGCACAGCCGGGGGGGGGGGGGATTGAAGGGATAGGCGATGTCACAGGTCCCCCTTCCAGCATTAGGGATATTTAATATTCGGAATGCCTTCAATGTGCAGGATATCGGGGACCCATTAGTGCATCTGGTCCCTTGTCAGGACTGTGGGCTCTTGACTGCACTCATGTACAGAAAGCCCAGGGTGCCATGCCCAGCCAAGAGACACAAGAGAAAGGAAGGGGACAGACAGCTCAGTGGCACAGCCAAATGCTACTTCCCAGAGTACTGGCCAAAACATAAGAGCCTCCTCGAGCATAAGAGAGCCAAACAACCTCTACCCGGCTTACTGCAACTCCCCCGCCTTGTCTTGTATGTCTTCTGCATCGGAGTCCTTGCCTGATGCTCTTCTTCCAGAATACCTCAGCTTTGAGCTGAAAAGATCCTTGCCCAAGCTGAGGAAGCTTGGTCAGCTGGTACCCCAGATCTCAAAGCCAAAGATTGCCTTTCTATATCACTGGCTATGCAACAATTCCCGGAGCCAGCAGGACCGGCAGCCACAACTGCCCCCTTTCCTGGTGTGGCCTCATCTGTTCTTTTGCTGTAGATGGGGCCCTGAACACTTGGCTCCTCTAGGCTAGCCCTCTGTGATTGAGCTGCACTATACTCCCAGTCTCTGGGAGCTCACTCTGTAGCCCAGGCTAGCCTGGAACTCATGTCTTCCCGCCTCCTCTGTCTCCCGAATGACGATGTCACAATGTGTTTGCTGACTGAGGAGAAGGGAGGAAAGTATGCTAAAAGAGAGAAGGGAAGAAAGAAGGAAGGAGAAAAGAAAGCTAATGGAGCTTATCCTGTAGAGCTATACTGAGAATCAAATGAGCCCATCTTTACAAGGGACAGAACGGTGCCTGGCACAGTAAGTCATATTGCTACAGTAATTAGCATGCTCATAACCGTGTTCATGGCGGCTTAGCATTTTCGTGTATTAGTGACATAGTCCTAGAACCCCAGGGCTCAGGAACTGATGGGGGATGTCCTTCCGTGTGCTGTGGATAGGTTTCTCTTATTGGTTGATAAATAAAGCTGTTTTGGCCAATGGACAGGCAGGATGTAGCCAGACAGGAAGTATATGTGTGGCTACCAGACTAGGAGAATTCTGAGAAGAGGAACACAGAGAGTGAGTCTCAAAAGAGTTGCCATGTCAGGAGGCTACACCCTATCTGCAGCCTATTGTCCCGCCCAGCCCTGCCATACCCTGCTGTGCCCCATCTGGGGGTGCTCTGCTCAGGGATGGGTTGGCAGGGCTGCATCTAGTCTCCCTGGTGAGCAGAGACTCAAGAAAACCTCTGGGGTCCTGCTCTGGTCATATGACCCCAGGGGGGAACCCTTGGGCATCTGTACAGAAGGGAACTGGGAGGGAGGGCCACACCCTGCAGTCTCGCTCTGCTGGTGTGCCAGGCAGCTCCCCACCCTAACCCCCACCGTGGGCTCCTGAGTCGGCAGATTAAGCATTTTATAAATTGTATTTTAACTACATGTTTTAAACTAAGAGAGAGAGAGAGAGAGAGAGAGAGAGAGAGAGAGAGACGCCATGTAGCTGCTGAGAAAGAAGGAGACCTGGGCATCACCGGAAAGCCAAGACCCATTTGGAGATACGCAGATTAATAGAAATGGGTTAATAATTAAAAGAAGCCCGAGCCATCAGCCAAACAGTTTATAATTAATCTAAGCCTCTGTGTGTTTATTTGGGACTGAACGGCTGCAGGACCAGGAAGGACAGAAATTTCCATCAACAAGGAACTCATCCAGAGGGCCAGGGGCAGAGGCTCCTAGGGTTGGAGTCAAGGACATTTCGATCACTGCTAGAATTGAGCCACGTTAGGGACCTGAATGAAGGCTGTGTCCTCTCTCACGGGAGGGAAAAGCATTCAGTGCGCCTGAGCCCCAGCCACCTGGGCAAGAGTCACCTTGGGTGTCAGAGTTTGTTCAGGTGCTGTGTCAGCATTGCTTTTTTCCTAGCAAGATCCGATGCTTCCTTTCATTCTGGTCACTCAACCTGACCTTGACTACAGAGTTATCTCATTCACTGCTTTGCAAACTCTCCTGGGCCCCTCACTGACTCCTGCCTGAACGAGTAGGGGCAGGGTCTTGGCTGGGGAGGTCTGAAGTCCCAGCTCTCAGCCCAGCTGCAGCACGGACTCACTTCTCACCTCTTGGGCACAGTTTGTTTATCTGTAGATCCAGAGGGTTACAGTTTGTAATGGCGACACTGGTTCTCCATCCAGACCAAGGAATGGGACCGGGAGATCCCCCGAGAGGTTGGGAGTCGGTCAGTTTGGACTAGGGAGTTGAGAGAATGCCAACTATCTTACCAAGTGGCTTATGGAATACTTGAGGAGACTGATGAGACCTGAGACAGGCAGCTGACTGGAGACCCCAGGACATGGATGGTTCCAATTTCAGCTCAGATCTGAAGGCCTGAGACCCACAATGGACTGTCAGTCAGTTCCAGTATGAAGGCCATCAGATGCAAGCCCAGCAAGACTTAAAGGTCCCTTTGAGTCTAGCTACAAGAGGAAAACCCCTCAAAATCTCAGCTCCACAAATAAGTTCCCTCTGACCTAGGATGAACGATCCACTCTGCCCTTAACTGATTGGATGAGGCCCACTCACACAAGGGAGCCTGGTCTACCTTGTTTTAAATGCTTTAAATGCTGAACTTTTCAAACACCCCCCTTGCAGAAACTCCCACAATAATGTTTAACCAAATAATCTGGGCACTCCCTGGCGCAGGCCAGGTGGACTATAAAATCAGTTGGCCTAGAAACTTTTGCAGCTTCTTTGAGATGGTTCTAAGACAGAACCTGCAGGGATAGAGGGGCATTGTTCTTTTCATTTACAGCAAATGAGAAAAATAATGAGAGTTAGTGGAGACACATATCTCCACTAACAAATGATGAATCTTTGGGGGGGGAGCTGCTAAAGTCCTTCCTTTCACAGAAATGGTCTCTCTCTCTCTCTCTCTCTCTCTCTCTCTCTCTCTCTCTCTCTCTGCTTATTAGATTTTAGACATTCCCTAAAGGCCCAGTTTAATCCTCTGTATATGGTACTGGGACGTGATGGAACTATTGAGGTGTAGGTCCTCACGGGAGGCATTCAGGACATTGCTCCCTTCTGCCTGACCGGGTGCTTTACACAGGTCCAAAATGATGACCTAGAGTGACTTCAGACTAGGTCCTCGAAAGCTATGAGCCAAGATAAACCTTTTTCCTTCATGAGTTCATTGCCTCAAGTATTTTGTAACAATGATGGCAAACTGATTAACAACGTCCTTTCAATCCAAATAAAAATTTAGTAGTAGTGGTCCAAAGATCTGAAGGGAAATGCCATTAATTAGTGAAATGAAAAACGTTTAGAAGCCTGGATGTGTGTTGTTCAATAAGAGGCCATGGAGCATGCGAAATGTACTTAGTCCAATGGCTGTTAAGCCTAAATTTGTATGTATGTAGTGTTTCAAAGCCTTATGTTAATAATAGAAAGTAAAATACCTCGCAACTATTTCTATATTGATTACATGTTGAAATGTTAATGTTTTAGATATATTGGGTTGAAGAAAATATATCACTAAAATTAATTTTGCCCGTTTTTTTATTTTTAAAAAATGTGGGGGCTGGAGAGATGGCTCAGAGGTTAAGAGCGCTGACTGCTCTTCCATAGGTCCTGAGTTCAATTCCCAGCAACCACATGGTGACTCACAACCATCCGTTATGAGATCTGGTGCCCTCTTCTGCTGTGCGGATATACATGGAAGCAGAATGTTGTATACTAAATAAATAAATAAATAAAATCTTTAAAAAAAATGTGGTAGCAGTCTATTAGAAATCACACATTTAGGTGGGGTGTGTTACATATCTGCTGGCCCTTCTCATTTACCAATCCTTCCTCAGGGTAGACGGCAGATACATCAATCAGCCTTTTGTTGCATAGAAAACCATCCCAAAATGTTGTAGAATATTATTTTAACTATGTAAAGATGTGCTCCCTTCGTTTATGCTGCAGAATATCACTTTAACTGTGTAAAGGTTGTTACATTTGTTTCTGCTGCCTTTGTTAATGATGTGTTTCATTTGTTTTTTTGTTTTTTGCTACCTTTGTTTAATTATGAAAAGATGTGTTGCTGTTTCACCTTGCCTGGCTAAGGCACCTGATTGGTTTAATAAAAAGCTGAATGGCCAATAGCCAGGCAGAAAGAGGGATAGGCAGGGCTGTCGGGCAGAAGGAATAAATAGGAGGAGAAATCTAGCCTCCAGGGAAGAGAGAGAAGAAGAAAGAAGGGAACAAGGCAGAAAGAGAGGGGCATGCCTGGGGCCAGAAGCCAGGCGGTTGCCAGCCAGATATAGAAACATCAGGAGAGCAAGATATACAGAAAGAAGGAAAGGTAAAAATCCCCAAGGCAAAACAAAGATAAAGAGAAACAGAGTAAAATAAGAGCATTCATAACTAATAAGCATTCATAACTAAGAAGAAGTCTCCGTGTCATGATTTGGGAGCTGGTTAGTGACCTACAAGAAAAAGCCTGGTGCACCCAAACATAGTGGATGATTACACAGCAGGCATGTATTTAGATAACTGCCCTGTGAGTCAGTGGTGTGGGCTGGGCTCACCTGGGCAGCCCCACAGAGCTTCACCTGTCCTACACAGCGTCTGGTCAGTTATCTGGTTTTGCTTCAGGAAACTGGCTGACTGTAGCTAGGGTGTCAGCAATGACCCCAAGGTCAGTGCCCTTCCTTACCATCTACAAGGTTAGCCAGGACCAGTCTCGGGATGGTCTCAGGGTCCCGTGGAGAAGAGCATAGATGCAGCAAGGCTATTGAGGACCGGATTAGGATATACACGCTATCATTTCCACCATCGCAGCTGTCCCGTTCAGGCCAGAGAGTCATTGAGACTCCGCAAAGTCATGGATCCTGACCTGGGACTCCATGTGAAAGCATTAAGAGGTGAGGATTAAGCCTTTGGGGGTCCTCTCGCTTACCCAGAATGAGCACAGAAGGGCCCGAGGGAACCAGCCTATGCCCACCAGTCCTTCCACTGCCCACTGTTCCAGACAACAGTGTTTGAAGGATGTAGAGGAAAGTCTCCCACGAGATGCCACACCTGCTAAGCACCTTCATCTTTGACCTCTCAGCTTCCAGAGCAGTGAAAAACCAAATCTCTGTTCTTTACGAATTATCTTGTGAAATATATTTTGATCTAGCAAGGCAAATAGACTAACGCGGATGGGCCTTTCCCTTCGTAAAATAAAATATTAAAAGATTATTTTGCAAGCCAAGTGTGGTGGTGTACACCTTTAATCTCAGGAGGCAGAGGCAGGTGGATCTCTGAGTTTGAGGTCAGTCTAATCTACAAAGCAAGTTCCAGGACATCCAAGGCTACCCAGAGAAATTCTGTCTCCACAAATCAAACAAAATCAAATATTTTGCAGCACTGCTGTAACAAGGAGTGCAATCCAGCCTGGGTTCATCACTGCATATCCATTTTGTTCCGTGCTTTTATTTCTTCTGCATTTTCAAGGAACTAAAAACCGAAACACCACCCCTTGGTGGTTGTGTAAACCACCAAGCACATGGGGGGGGGGGGGGAGGCGGATCTCTGTGAGTTCTAGGTCAGCCTGGTCTACAGAGCAAGTTCTAGGACAGGCTCCAAAGCTACACAGAGAAACCCTGTCTCATAAAAGCAAAACAAAACTGAAAGCACTCTGTGGAAGGCACCATGCTCTTGTGGCTGAGCAGACACGGGGACCTGGAGCAATGGCTTAGCCACCTGGGAGCCTTTTCAGGTAACAGAGGTCAGGGCAGCCATCCATCGAGTGTTTCCTAGGTTGACTGCATTTTAATTATCTTGCGAAGATATACAAAGCTTTTCCTGGGTTAAGTGGCGAGCCAGTGCTCTGTTCCCAGGGACCTCTTGGAAGCCACTGGTACCGTTCCTGTATCTACTGACTGTTAGAATCTGAGAGCAGCGCTCCTGGCTCCCCACCTTCCTGAAGCAAATGGGCTGGACACTCTTGTCTCCCTCTGCACAGATACCAACCGAGGCTCCGAGGTGTCCAGGTGTTCTGAGAGAGCACGCCCAGCTGGTTCGAGGAGCCACACAAGCACTAATGCTGAGGACCCGGGCTGGATAAGACAACCACAGTTTCAGCAACACTCTTAACCAGGCTTCCTGTGATGCAGGCTCTGTGGACACGTCAGTCACAGACTGATGAGAAAGTTTCTGAGAGGCCACAGGGATCGTGGAGGGCTAGGTGGCCCTTCAGACCCCTGACACTGTGGATGACAGGTGTCTCAGAATCACAGCACCCTTGGCATCTTCTCCCACAGGGGAAGGCGCCTGGTCTCCATGCTGTGTTGTATCTGTCCCCTCCACTCTCTGTCTGTTTAGAAAGCCTAATTGTGTTACAGCCTTAAACCCGTGAAGCCTCACCTCTTCTGCACCTTCTGGGAGGGTGGCCAGCCAGGAGGGGAAGAGGTTCCAGTATTTCCCTGCCAACTGGTTTCTCCCGTGACCTGGTTCCCAGCAATGTGGAGCAAGCTAAGGATCCCTGAGCTCAGACGGTTGGCTAGTGGGGATCATTGAGGAAGATAGCAAACTTTTGACCACCTCTCCAAGGTGTTCGCTGGGCTCAGAAGTCCACAGGGCAGGGAACTCTGCTGCTGGCGTGTGGTTTGCCCAAAGCCCCAGAGTCTCAGGCTATGCTGACCCTATTGCAGCCCCCAGAATCTGGAATTACAAGTACAGCCTCCCTCAAGCAAAGGCTGGGTGGAGAGAGTTCAGCCCTGCTAACACAGGGGTGGAGAGCTGTGGGAAGTCTCAGAACCCCCTAGGAATTACGCAGCGACCTCTGGGAAGCAGAGAGGGTTTGTCACTAGTGTCCAGAAGTCAGAGACCTGGATCTTCACCCCAATGTCTCCACGTGTCCCTGTTCCAGGAAGCAGGAACCCCATTCCCAGTCATAGACGACACAGGCCGTGTTGCAGTCAGCAAAGCTCTCCCAGGCCCTGCCTCATGCTAAGAAAACAACCCACAGTGTGTCACCACATGGGGATTAATGAAATAATTATGAGCTCTGACTTCTCCTGAGTAATACAGTCAGACTGATGACTGAGGCCACCAGAGGGGTGAGTGGAGTTGTCACCAGGTCAGTGAGAGGAGAAGGTGTCACTAGATGCCTCCCAGAAAGGCCGATCTCCGTGGGAACCCACAGGAAACCCAACCAGGTTCTCACGAAGGTGGCACACCCCTAACACAACCAGTTAGGCAAATGGGAGGCCACTAGCCAGCACAGCCTTCCTTGCACTCCGCTCCTCCTTCTGGAGCACACACCACTTAGAGCTGTGGTGCTCTGGTCTCCAGGGTCCAAGAGCAGTGCTACCAGGGGCAAATGAGAATTTTCGCAGTCTCTACATGCTGTTCCGTGGAGTCCTGCGAAGGACAGGCAAGAATGTAAAAGTTCAGGAGGGGTTGATGGTGTCACATGCACAGCAGGTTCAGGGGCTTTGGCTTTGAGTCAGGTTCAAAAAGCGCCATCCCCTCAGGAACCAGCTCACATCTTAGAGAGTTTAGAAATGAGGCTGGGAACGGAGACAACCAAGCGAGAAAGCAGCCTAATGAACGGGAGAAAAATCTTTGCCTGCTACGCATCTGACAGAGAATTACTATCTACAACATGAAGAGAACTCAAAAGAAGTTAAATGACAAGAAAGCAAACAAGCCAACTATGTACGGGCTAATGGAAGAGAGAGTTCTCACAAACTGGAGCACACGTGGCCACCAAGCAGGTGAAAAATGCTCAACTTCTCAAGCCTTCCGAGAAATGCAAATGAAATCTACTGGGGATTCTCCCCAGCCCCCAGTCAGAGCGGCAGTCATCAAAACAACAAGCAACAATAAAGGCTGGTGATGGCGGGGACAAAAGAGAATCCTTCATCACTGCCAACTAAGTCAGCTGCTATGGAAGTCAGTAAGTCATTCCTCAAAACACAAAAATAGATAGTCCAGGCTGGGCGGGTGGTGCAATCCCAGCACTTGGGAGGCAGAGGCAGGCAAATCTCCGTGAGTTCGAGGCAGCCTGGTCTACAGAGCAAGTTCCAGGACAGGCTCCATGGCTACACAGAGAAACCCTGTCTCAGAAAAAACAAAACAAAACAGAACAAAAAAATCAATTTAATGAATGACATTATGTCATTTGCAGGAAAATGAATGCAACTGGAGATAATTAACTGAATTAAGTCAGTCTCAAAAAGACAAATATTGCATGTTTTATTTCACTGTTAGGTTCTAGAGGTTATAGATACATGAAATCATGCGTGTACTGATGACAGTAAAACCAAGACTGTCTAGGAAACAATGATACTAGTGTAGGGGACTAACGGGGAGAGTAGCAGGGTTTGGGTGGATATGCTCAAACCACAGTTTATATCGAATGAAAATGGCTTCCTGTTACTCTGTATAATACAATTTTAAAAGCTTAAAAAAAAAAAAAAAAGAGGCCTGGAAAGACACCCCGGTGGTTAAGAACATATGCAGCTCTTCCAGAGGACCTGAGTTCAGATCCCAGCACCCACCTTGAAGAGCTCGTGTATAAACCCAGCTCCAGGAAAATCTGGCTTCCTCGGGCACCTGAAGTCGCATGCACATTCTTACACACAGATACGTAATTAAAAATAAAATATAGAGAGTAAGAAATGGGGGTTGTCTATGTAGCTCAGTGGCGGAGTGAGTGCTTGCCTGTCAGGGACAAAGCCTTGGGTTCAGCCCCTAGCACTGCAACCCCACACAAAGAAGTAAGTAAGCTCCCACCCACTGCACATTCAACCACTGTGGATGTTTCATTCATTCCGTGGCAAACACACACAAAACACTTGCCGTGTGCCACGTGCTTTGAACAGTACTGGGCCAGGAGGTAACCACCCAAACAGAGCGGCTGGGTGACAAAGTGACACAACCCAGGATGGGTAGTTCTCTGAAGGCAGGGATTGTGGGGATACCTTGTTTATACTCTAACAAATAAAGCTTGCCTGAAGACCAGAGGGTGGAGCTAGCCCCCGGCTAACCAGAGAGGTCTGCACAGATAGAAGTGAAATGGCTGGGCGGAGAGAGGAATATAAAACCGGAGGAGACAGGAGCTCGCTTTCTTTTCAGTCTGAGGGTTTGGTAGAGGTAAGAGCTCTAGTGGGGGGGCTGCTCTGCTTCTCTGATCTTTCAGGTTTCACCCCCTAATATTTGACTCGGATTCTCATGCTAAAGGGGCAGGGTTGCCAGAAGAAGCAGAAGGGAAGGTGTGTTGAAGACCCAGTCATGTTTGGACTGTGCTGGAGGGGTTCAGGGAGAACTTCCAGGCTATTGTAGACAAAGGCATACTCAGCTCTCACACTGAGTCTCCAGGCTCTACCATCTGCCTCTCTTATCCGGGGTGGGCTGTCTCGGAACACCCAGAGGGGTGGAATTGGACCAACTCAGGGCTCAGAGTATCCCAAACCTCCCTGCTGGGGGCTGGGCAGCCTACATTTCTTCGCAGAGAGGTCAATCTTGGGTATAACTGCCAGTTTCCTCTCACCTGATGAAGGATATTGAGCTATTTCTAGCTCATGGCCTTTACCAAAAAAGCCGCCATGGACCAAGTGCCTTCGTGGGTGGATATGATCGTTTCTCCGGAGTAACCTTCCAGGAGAATGGCTGCATCGGGACAAGGACTTCACATGGAATTTTGTGAGAAGCCAGCAAACTGTTTTCCAAAGTCCCAGGTTTTGTTGTCTCGGTTTTGGTTTTTAAGATAGGATTCACTGTGTTGCCCACGCTGGTCCTGAAGACTTGACCTCAAGAAATTCTCCAGCCCCTTCCTCCTGAGTAGCCAAAACTACAGACACATGATAACATAGCTGGCTGGTAGAACCATTTCATAGTTTGCTGGTGTAGGAAGGTTCTAGGCACTCCAACTCCTGGACAATCAGTGTGGAGTATGGTATTTATTTATTTATTTATTTATTTATTTATTTATTTATTTATGGTTTTTCAAGACAGGGTTTTTCTGTGTAGCCTTGGCTGTCCTGAAACTTACTCTATCAACCAGGTTGGCCTTGAACTTACAGAGATCGTCTGCCTCTGCCTCCTGAGTGCTGGGATTAACGGCGTGTGCCACCACCAGTTGGCTATGGCTTATTTCCTAACAGATTGTTCTGATAGCAGAAGTTTTTGAATTTTCACAAAGTGCAACCTATCTGTTTTTGATTTATTATTTTAGGGTCATATCTAAGAAATCTTTGCTTAGCCCAAGGCCAAAGCCACCATGTCAAGGTTTCCTTTCCCCCACCCCACCCCACCCTTTTTTATTTTTTAAAAAAGAATCCTTATAGTTTAGGTTTCACATGTAGACTTGTGAACTACTTTTAGTTACATTTTGCATGTGGCATGAGGCATGGATCCAAGTTCAGTTTTTAGAATATGGACACCCAATTGTCCAAGCACCATTTGTTGAAAAATAAAATCTTTCCCCACACATTTGCCTTTATATCTTTGTTTTTAAAAAATGAGTTACCACTGGGCATGGTGGCTCACACCTTTACTGGGTGCCCAGGAAGCAGAGGCAGGTGGATCTCTGTGAGTTCCAAGCCACTCTGGTCTACATAGCTAGCACCAGGTCAGGTAGGGCTACTATACTCCATGTCAAGAAAATAAAAACAAAAAATTAGGTAACACTGGGTTTGGTGGTACACACCTATAATTCCCAGCACTTGAGAGATTGAGGCTTGCTTGTGAGTTTGAGACCAGCCTGGGATACATAGAGTAACATTGTTTTTAAAAGCCAAGGGGCTATGGATCTCTGTGAGTTCGAGGCCAGCCTGGTCTACAGAGCTACACAGAGAAATCCTGTCTCAAACTCCCCCCCCCAAAAAAAAAAGTCAAGGGGCTGGGGAGAGGGCTCGGTAGCTAAAGAGCCTGACGTGCCAACAAAGTATGAGAACTGCAGCCCAGATTCTTAGAACCCATGTAAATTGAGGGCTGGGGCATAGCAGCCCAATGGATCCCTAGAGAAAAGTAGCTATTGACATTAAACATACAGGAGAGCTCTGGGACAAACTGAGAGACTCTGCCTCAAAGAACCAGGCAGAGAGTGATCAAGGAAGACTCCCAGAGCCTTCATACAAGCTCACACACAAGCATGCACATGAACTCCGTATGTACTTGTATACATGCAAGCATTCATATATGCACACAAATCACACACTCATGGAAAAGAAAAAAAATCCAAGGGCTAGTGCGTGGCTTGGTGGAGAGTGCTTGTCTGGCAGATTATAAAGCTTCGGGTGTGATCCCTCGCTTTTTAAAACATAAAATGTGAAAAGTAAAAATGGAATAGTAAGCTACCCACGTGTGCACAGCTGTTTCTGAACTCTGGTGTCCCATTGGTCCTTTTCTGTCTCCACCCCAATGTCACATGACCCCTGCATTATGCTACGAGGGCCAGCAGTGTTCTTCAGAGTCCTTTGCCTGCTTCAGGCCTTAGCTTTTACATGTGACTTTTACTAGCAGTTTATTAATTTATCAAAATTTATTAATTTATTAATTTATCAAAGTTTATTAATTTATCAAAAAGAAGGAGACTCTGTTTCCTTCTTTTTTTGCTATAGAGTCTTATGTCTCCCAGGCCAGGCTCGAATTGACTTTATAGTTGAGGATGAACTTGAACTTCAGATCCTCCTGCCTTCACCTCCTCAGTGCTCGCTGGGATCCTGGGTGCCTGCCATCACTCCTGGGTTCACACAGCACTAGAGGTGGCGCCCAGGACCTCTTGCTGCTAGGTGAGCACTGTACCAAGTGAGCTGCAGCCTTGGGCTTCAGTCTTGAGGAACGCTGTCTCCTCCCTCCTCCAGCTTTCTCTCCCTCCCCTTTTCTGTTGCTAAGGATGGAGCCCAGGACCTCACCTGTGCTATTCAAGCGCCCTGTGTCTTGTGTGGCAAGGCTACCAATCCCCTTTTACAATAGGGGAAACTGAGGATCAGAAAGGCTGTGATGGGCCATGGTGGTCAGCCAGCATTTATGTGGTTTCCGGGGCTGTGAACTCCAGTTCGTATGTTTGGGTTTGCACAGTGAGCTCTTTAACCACCGTGTGGGATGGCTTTTGCTCAGCCCCCTCGGCTTTCTGAGGCAGGCTTTGTCTCTCTATGCCACTCAGCCTGGTCTCAGACTTACAGTTCTTCTGCCACCGCCTCTGGAGTGCTGGGAATTCCAAGTGTGTGGCATTGTGGTCCCACGGCTAGTTCGTGGCAGAAATAAGGCGTTGGAGGGAGTGGGTGAGATGGCATGGGGTCTCTCAATGTCGCCCTGGCCAGATCCAAATGACCCCCCCCACTACCTCACCCTGGTGAATCTGGGCATGTACCCCCGTATGCAGCTCAGAAATAAGTCTGCACCCACTTGCGTGATGCTGCAGACCTGAGGTCTTCTCTGCTTCCCTGCCTCTCTGTAGAGGGGTCTCCAGTGTAGTCTCAATATTCCAAAAACTTGATAAGCTGAACAAAATTGAGTTTTTTTTGTTGTTTCCGGTAAACTTAAAGAAAAGAAAAAAATCAGCCTCAAAACCGGGTGCCACATAAGCGGAGTTCCGTTGCCCTTATTTGAAGGCTTCCCTCTGGCTTCCTTCACGTGTGGGCGTCAGTCTTAATAGGAAAACCATATGTCTTTGTTCCCTTTCAACTTTCTTTGCTGGCGAGAACACAGCCACATGAGGAAAAGGGGAGGGGAAGTAGGACATGTTAAGGAAGGAGGGAGTCTGGCTTTGAAGTGAGGAAGAACGTCAAGGCTGTCTGGAAATGCCAAGAGAAGGACGCTTTTCAAGTCTGGAAATCCTGGTGCCCTCTCCTCCCTGAAGGCTGGCAATGGCCTCCGTGCTTCCTGTTCGCATTAGAAACCAGCCCTTTGACCCTCTGGATGCATCCTTCCAGGTGCAAGACGGCAGACACAGGGGGTTCCCAGGCTAGCCTACTCTTCCCAGGGGACCCCAGTGGCCGTGACGTAAGCAGACATAGCAGTTATGAAAGACTGGTTTGTCTTGTACTCGTTTCCCTGGAAACGGTTCCTGAGATGGGGGTGCTCGTGTGGGAGGCCTGAGGAGCTCTTGGGAACAACATCCCTGTGGTGAAGGGAGCGGACTGGGTAGTGTGACTGCCACAGAGACCTCAGCAGAGGGCTTGGTGGCTTTGCCAGTCCCCAGCCAAGCTTCTTCAGTTACGCAAAAAGGCCTACTGCCGGCCCTCAGTGGTGTTCCTGGATGCTGGGGGAAGGAGCGCCTGGGTGCTGGTGCCACATACAGGTACCCTGCAGGCGGTCCCCCTCCCCCAAAAAAACGCACTCCATATCCCCCCCACACACACAACGCACTCCATGGGGCCCTGCAATGCACCCCATGGGCTGAGGGTCTGTACTCATTTCTTCTCACTGCTTGTGGGCTCCAACCACTAACGCTTCCTCACCCAAGGCAGAATTAGCTCTAAAACCTGGACAGGTTCCTTACGATGAAGAGGGTAGTACTGAAACAATAGTGATGCCAGAAACTTGTTCTTCTGGGCCCTTCACAAATCCCACCCACACCCAGATGTATCCCTTGCTTAAGACCGCTGCTGTGTGAGCCTCAGGAGGACAGATCACTTTTCATGCCAAGCACTTTGGCCAGTGTCCAGCACAAGCAGGGCCCTGGGAGCGATTGGTCTCTGAGGTAGGGTAGCTGCTCCTACCCCTCCAGCTTACTCTCCAATGATTCCAAAGCGATATGCTATGCTTCGGTTTTTGTTTTTCCCCTAGGCTACCAATATGCAATGTGACCCTCTCTGGTGGCACCGGGCAGTTCCTCGTCAGCCCTGTGGTCACAAGGGGACGCCAGGTATGGTGGGAGGGCAAGATGGAGACTGGTGACTACTCCAGATTTGAAGCCTGTCTGTCCTTATAGGAAGTCCCAAGTTGGAAGAGCTACATAGTGAGACACTGTCTCAGGAAACCAAAAATAAGATCAAATAAAAAATTAAGCGGAAGATGGAGAAGATGACTCAGTCGGTAAAGTTTTTGTGAGGTAACCATGGAGATCTGACTCCAATCCCCCATTACACATAAAGAAAAAAAAGACAACCATGGCAGCACACCTATACACCAGTGCTGGGGGCAGGGGTCAACCTGGTTGGTGTGGGAAGTGGTGGTGGTGGTGTGAGTGTGTGTGTGTCTGTGTGTGTGTGTGTGTGTGTGTGTGTGTGTGTGTGTCTGTGTCTGTGTGTCTGTCTGTGTGTGTGTGTGTGTGTGTGTCTGTGTCTGTGTGTCTGTCTGTGTGTGTGTGTGTAAAGAGCATAGACGAGCTCAGGTGAAGGAAACAGTACCTGCAAAGGCCCCAGGAACCCAGGACCTTAGTTTCTGAGACTTCCATTTGTCTGGCAGTGATGAGGACAGGGCAGGAGGCTGCAGGGGACAGAATAGTTAGGAAGAGGGGTCGGGGGAAGGGAACAATTGGGACCAGGCTATCACCAAGAAACACGCTCAGCATCTAAACTGATGAAGAACCAAACTGGGTGAGTTATCAGCTGGGACAAACCCAAGAGCCGCCCCAGCCTGGCTCAGTCTGTGGGCAGCAGCAGGCGATCTCGCTTTCCAAAGACTGAATGGCTGGAGCTTCCTCCGTCATTCCAGGTCATTGCCTACTTTTTTTTTTGTTTGTTTGTTATTATTGTTTTTTTTTTTCTTCTCCATTTTTTAATTTAAATTAGAAACAAGATTGTTTCACATGTCAATCCCAGTTCCCTCTCCCTCCCCTCCTCCCCTGCCCCTCCACTAACACCCTACCTATCCCATCCCCTTTCTGTTCCCCAGGGAGAGTGAGGTCTTTCATGGGGGGGGGGTCTTCAGATGTTTTTTTGATTCTTAACTTTATGGTCCTTAAGCACACACACATACACACACACACACACACACACACACACACACACACACAGTACTACAGAACATAGTTCCGTGTGAGCTTCTCTTGAAATTCAGATCGTAAGGCACCATTTACAACTCTTGTCTTTCTGATTTCCAGCCTTCACACAGTTCTCACTTTCTTTTAACCTTGAAGCTGGCCTGAGGCCAGGACGGGCCAGTGAGATCAAGGAAAGGTTTTTCCACTCAGTGATTTCCATGGAAATTCTCTCTCTTCCTCCATTTTCATTCTTGGTCCTCCTGGGCCCGCTTTCCAGCTTGCTTTCTTAGTGTCTGGACTCTGAAGAGGAAGTTGTGTATTCTCAGGTTGAGTGACCCACACCCCCTTGTAGCTGGCTCTCTCCTCCAGCTCCCTCCTGAAGTCATGGTTACCAGGTTCAGGGCCTCCTGTAGTTTATCTCTGGCCCTTCAGAGGAGGCAAGTCTCTGCTGGAATATTGCTTCAAGAGCTGATTCAAACCCCTGCACATTCAAGTTGAGAGGTCAGAGTTGCCAAAGTAGTGGTGCTGACCGTGGTCACTGATGCAAACGTCTGCTTGCAGGTGTGACCCCGTTTACAGGTGGATCTCTGGGTGCATCTTCTGGAAACCCGAGCATGGGCACACTCTCCCTGACCTGTTGTGGGGTGGTTCTCAGGCTAGCCCTACCTGATCTCTCCTGAACTGAACACCATGCCAAGAGTCTGGCAAAACAGGACGAGGGGCTGCTGGTGGAGCCTGGCAGTGAGCACTCGCTGTCTCCCTGGCGCCCACTCTCATACCCACTCCCGTGTTTAAGTTCTTGCCTGTGCTGACCCAAAGCACACCGGGCAGATGGTACATGGCCTTGCGTCCTCTGGACTCATGGCTACCCTCAGGCGTTCAAGAGGCCCTTGGACTCTCACCTTACAGGCAGCAACTCACTCCCACCGCAACGGCTGATCTTACAATGCCAGGGGATGCTACTCCAGAACTCTACAGTCCCAGGCTCTGATTTGTCCTCTGTGGTTTGAGAAGGACAGTTGTGCAGAAATGACAAGAAACTGTTAGCGTCTGTCCATCATGCACATCCTTCGAAGACTGCTCCTGCCTTGGTCCCTTGGTGCTTCCGACTCCTTCCTCTGGGTATGTGGGGGGGGGGGAGAGGCGGGGAGTGGGGGTATGATTGTCCTTCCTGCTACAGATGCCACTTCCTCTGTCTCCCATCTGCCACGGAGTTGGCTCAGGGTGGCTTTTCGTTCTCCTTGGCAGAGAAAAGGGCACTATGGTGTCGAATCTTGTTAGGTTGGTGGCACTTAGAATCTATAGAAACAGACTTCTTGGCGTGTGCCAGGGGTTTTCTAGATTAGGTGAGCTGAGGTGGGAAGGCCTACTTGGGATGTGGGCAGCCCCATGCCGTGACTGGGGCTCTGGAATGATTAAAAAGGGGAGCAGGAACTGAGCACCAGGGTCCTCCTGACTGTAGGTGTGACATCACCAGCAACCTGGCAACTCACACTCCCAAAGCCACGCCTTCCCCTCCTTCCTCAGCTACTCTGGCCAGGTATTTAGTCACAGCAATAGAAAAGTAACTAAGGCCAATGGTATAGATGACTCTGTCCAGACCCAACAGTGCCCTTTTCAGATTAGAAAAATTTATTGCATCTCTCAAGCGCATCTTCCTTCTAGATTTTCTGTGGCTTATCTGTCCTTGGGTCCTTTTACTTATGCTTATCTCTTCTCTTTTTTCCTCTCTCTCTCTCTCTCTCTCTCTCTCTCTCTCTCTTTCTCTCTCTCTCTCTCTTCCTCCCTCTGCCCCCCTCCCTCTCCCTCTCCCTCTCTTTCTCTCTGACAGGGTTTCTCTGTGTAGCCCTGACTGTCTTTGAACTCACTCTGTAGACCAGGCTGGTCTCGAGCAGACAGAGATCCACATGCCTCTGCCTCCCAAGTGCCCAAGTGCTGGGATTTCTGCTGCCCATTGTTTCCTAAATGAGCCAAGTGACACGTCTAATATTTCCACAGATCCTGAAGACTCAGACCGAAAATGTGTGTTCAGTGTCATTCCTGGGTCCTGCTGCTGGAATCCCCAAGAGGAACCTGTGTTCTCATTTATTTGAACTTTGCCCTTCCAATCCCCACCCCCCAGCAGCTCCTGGGCTTATGTTGGTCACTCCTACCTCTCCACATCTGTCCCTTTTCAGTGCCAAGTCAAGCCATAAAATATTTCCTGAGTACTGTGTCCTGAAGGGTTTCACTGACCTGGAAACACAATCTGACCTTTCACAATTATCTTGAAAGAGATCAAGTTGCATGCAAGAGCTTGCACATTTATACATAAAATTAACCTGGGCATTCACTTGTCTTTACCATAACAAAATACCTCAGACAAGCAATTTTATAAGGCAGAGAAGTTCGTTCCATTCAGGTCTCAACACTAAATGTGTAAACAGAGTGGGTCGTCCCTTCTCCACTTGGCTGTGCCTCCTCATCGTGGACAACAGCAGAAGGAAGGAATCACGTCTTGGCACAGGAAACAGGGAAGAGACAGGACACTCACAATTTCTTCTAAGGGCTGAAGACCCCCCCTTCAGGCATCTCTTAAAAACTGTGCCTTTTCCCAGTGAGCCACTGTGGGGACCTAGACTGCAGCTTATGCGTCAATCAATGTCCAAGTCAGACTGTCAGTATTCAGGCATCTGTACTGGCCTGTCCTTGGGGTTCTGACAGGACGCGCCCTCAGCTGCAGCCACTAAGAGCACCACCTGTGCACATCCACTATGTTCCCTTTTAAAAGGGCCCTGCCCACCCCCATCCTTCTCTCTTTCTCTCTCTCTCTCCCTCTCTCTCTGTCTTTCTTTCTCTCTCTCTCCCTCTGTCTCTTTCTCTCTCTGTCTTTCTGTGTCTCTCTCTTTCTCTCTGTCTCTGTCTCTCTCTCTTTCTCTCTCTCCCCCCCCTCTCTCTCTCTGTCTTTCTTTCTCTCTCTCTCCCTCTGTCTCTGTCTCTCTGTGTCTCTTTCTCTCTCTGTCTCTCTCTGTCTCTCTCTGTCTCTCTCTGCTTCTCTGCCTGTCCCTCTGTCTCGCCCCCATTATCACCTCTCTTTTTTCCTCTGCCATTCCTGTCCCCAGAGGCCAGTCTCCCCCCCCCCACACACACACACATACACACACTCTTTTCCCCATTCCCTTTTCCCTAATTAAAACCCCCTGCATATGAGCTCGGTCGAATGGCGTCTTTCTCGTGCCGCTTTTTAAATTACAACACTTTCCTCCAGTCCTGATTCCTCCCTGCCCACCCCCAAGTTATCCCGTTTTGAAGCACGCTGGTACTTTGCAGTAGTCTTTGCAAAGCTCAAGTGAGGGATGCCTGCTGTTTGAAAGCACAGTAGGGCTCCACTCTATGTGTCCCACCCAATTTCATAAGCCGTGCTCCAGAGATCCCGCCCTGTCTCTCCCGGTGTTTCATTCAACCTGGATACAGTTTCCAAGAGGCCAGCAAAGTAGAGGACCACCCGTCCGCTCACAGCTGAAAGCTCTGAGGTGAGAAGCTAACGGAAGCCACCTCAGGTCACCCCCAGTCAGGAAGCGAAACTGGCACTGTCCTCTGGCTGTCCAGCTGTTCCAAAAACACTCCATTTCCCCAAAAGCCTTGCTTCTGAGCATCTGAGCATCCCTCTCCACAGAGCTGAAGAGAGCTGGGAGCACGCTGTGGTCCCAGGTCCCACAGGGAACAGCCCATCTGTGGATTGGAGGCACCCCTCAAAATTCGCCTGGTTTCAGTTTGTCCTCAGGTGAATCATAAACCAGCAGCCAGCTGTCAGCACACCTTAGCTTGTTTTCTTTGGCTGGCATTAAACATCTTCCCTCAACATGGGGCTCTGTACAAGTCGTACGTTACTTCAAAGGCAAACAGAGCCACGGGGGAAAACAGATCTGTCGCCGGCAAGGGCTCCCGGGACTCAAGCTGTCTTGTCTTTGTGACGTGCCAGCGGCTGGCAAGAGATATCACCTGCTTCAATAAGGCAGATAGGAACATACTGGTGAGCTCGTGTTTGCTGGCTGGGAGGGTGTCTGAAACTCACAACCGAGCTCCGGTGGGCAATCCTGGGCTCCCTCACAAGGCATGTATGTGTCCAGCTTACACTTCTCATATGAAACTCAGACGGGTTGGTCAGCACAAACCACTCTTTGTGGAAGTCAGTGCTGAGATTCTGGCCACAGTGGGCGGTCCGGCACGCCTTGATGGCTAGCCAGAGCTTCCTCCCCACTGGCATCAGCAAGGGACTTGGTTTCGATGGAGGGTTGTGGGAGAGCCCTGGTGAGTGGGGAAAGCTTGGACTCCTAGAGCAACAGCCAGCGGGATGATGTTAGGTGGCTCAGAAACGCCAGACTGGAGTTGGAGCTTGGTAGACTGCTTGCCTAGCTCTCAGCTAGCCTTGGGTTCCTTCCAGCACTCCACAAAATCAACTGTGGCGCCGTACACTCGTAAGCCTAGCGCTTGGGGGGTTGAGGCAGGGGGATCAGAAGTTCAAGGTTGGCCCGGTGTAGTGGGACACACCTTTAATCCCAGCACTCGGGAGGCAGATCTCTGGGAGGCAGTCAATCTCTGTGAGTTCGAGGCCAGCCGGGTCCACAGAGTGAGTTCCAGGACAGCCAGGACTGTTACACAGAGAAAACCTCCCTTTAAAAAAACAAACAAAAAAACAAACAAACAAACAAAAACCAGAATCAATCAATCAAACAAAAATTTCAAGGTCACTTTTGTTTACAAAATGAATTTGAGATAAAACAACGCTATGGGTCCACCATGGATACTCTAAGACCCTGACCGGAGGAAGTTAAAGGAAAGCATTGGTTTCATGTGTATTGCCATTTAGGAGAAGGCTTTTAAAAAGTGAATGCTTTTAATGAAGTCAATAAGCCACACTTGGTGACAGGACGCTGAGGGCAACTCTCAAACAGCCGGTGTTTCAGAAGCCCCGTCTTGGACATTTCAACAACACGCATAACACACACCGAAAGAGTAGATGAGCCTCACTCCCAGCGGGTGGGTGACAGGAGGGCTCCTCATCCCTGACACACGGGAAGAAAGGCTTTGTTGGGGTTAAGAGTTAAATGAGTTTTACCTGTGCCCGGTGCCAGGGAAGGCATGACACCTGGGAAGGCAGCAGGATCATGTGACATCTTGCTGGGCCAGGAAGCAGGAAACATGGGAGGGAGGGAACCAGAAGATGTGGCCTTGGAGGCCCATGGCAGGCAGTGACGGGCTTCCTCCAGCCAGGCTCACTACGTGGGAGCCAAGTGTTCAAACACCGGCAGGAGCCATGTCACACTCAAACGGGAACACTGTTCACACTTCCACCAGGCAGGAGAGAGCCCCGTTGGTATGAAAGGTGTTTTTGTCTGTCCTGGTTTGTTTTCCCTGGGACTTCACTCAAGGCTGGGCCCTGAGACATATGAAAAGATACTGCCAGGGGGACCAGCAAGCTGGAGAAGACAGTGAAATCTTTTTGTTTTGTTTTTCAAGACAGGGTTTCTCTGTGTGACTGCCCTGGCTGACCTGGAACTCACTCTGTAGACCAGGCTGTCTTTGAACCCACAGAGATAGATCCACCTGCCTCTGCCTCCTGCGTGCTGAGATTGAAGGCAGGTGCTACCATGCCTGGCTACAGTGAAATCTTACACAGCCAAGAGGGCTCCATCAATCAAATTGGGATGGATCTTCAACTCATAAGAAAGAAGAAAAGAAAAAGTAGCCTCTAATCCCAGTACTCGGGAGGCAGAGGCAGGCAGATCTCTGTGAGTTCGAGGCCAGCCTGGTCTACAGAGCAAGTCCCAGGATAGGCTCCAGAGCTACAAAGAGAAACTATCTCAAAAAACAAAACAAACAAACAAAAAAACAAAAAAGAAAAAGAAAAATAAATACAGAAAGAAAGAAAGAAACGAAAAGGTAGAAGTTAAAGAAAAAAGAACAGGTATTGAATACTTCATATTTATCTAAGGTAGTTTAAAAAATAGATTATTGGCTGGGGGTGGTGGCACACACTTTTAATACCAGGACTGGGGAGGTAGACAGATCTCTGTGAGCCCCAGGCCAGCCATGGCTACTCAGCCAGACCTTGTCTCAAAACAACAAGCAAAGATTCTATTTTGTGTATGTGTTCTGCCTGCGTATGTAAGGGCACTGTGTGTATTCCGAGTACCCTTAGTAAAGGTCAGAAAAAAGATGTCGGATCCTTGGAAAATGGAATTACAGATGTTTGTGAGCCATGGTGTGGGTGCTCACAAGCAAACCCGGGTCCTTTGTAAGAGCACTAAGTGCTCCTAACCACTGGGCAAGCTCTCCACTCACCTACCATCTCTCTTTTAACACTGTGTAGACCTGACTGGCTTGGAGCTCAAAGAGATCCACCTTTCTCTGCCTCCCCTGTGCTAGGATTAAAGGGGTGTTCACCATGCACAGCTTTTTTGAGCTTTTCACTTAGAATATGATATTATATATATATATATATATATATATATATATATTAAATATAATATAATATATATTAAAGAAAAGGAGGCCACTAAAATTTGAGGGGGTTTGGGGGAGGCTGGAGAGAGGAAAGGGAGGGAAATGACACAATCATATTTTAGTTAAAAATAAAGTAGATTTAAAAAAATAATATGATGTCTAGAAAGCTGTGAGTGGCTGTCTATATATTTGGCTCTGTGTGGCTCTGTCAACCAAACATGAGCCCATCTAGGTGCACCTTGACATCACCTGGGAAATGCGATAGCAAGCAGAACCCTGGGTCCTGCCCCCAGGAGTCTGGCTAGCAGGACTAAGGTGGGCCTGGGTAGCTCTGCCTTGTAACCAGCACTTCAGGCGGCCCGTTGAGACCCCGGATCTTACTTTGAGAAATTGTAATGAGTTGGGGATGCTTGTGATTCAGATGGGGGATCACAGCTGAAGGAGAAAGCTGAGATGCCCACAAGAAATCACAAATTGGAATGGCCAGTGCAGGCGGTACAGGAGCAAGGCAGAGCACCAGAACTCAGAGGCGGGAAGGCCACATCCAGCAATGGGCGCCTCTCACTTGGTCCTTCACTCAATAAAGTTCAGAAGCTTGGAAATCGTAAAGTTATTGTTCCAGTTAGCATCTTGTCAACTTGAGCAAGCTTCACTGTTTTATGGGCCTGACCATCAGGGAATCCTTTAAGGTAGGGCCTGGGATGTTGTGTCTACCCTAGAACTGGCACTTGAGAGGCTCTGTCATTGGGTTAGACAGACAGGCAGGTGGAGGGAGGGAGAAGGGACGAGAAGAGGTTCTGACGATCTTATTTCTGACAGTGCTAATCCAGGGGACTGCTGTGAAGTGACACCAGGGACTGCGCTTTGTCTTTCAGGTGTCCCACAATCCCTTGGACCAAGTAGTCGTGGTTTTGCTCTGATACTTGGCAGAAGAATCATGTCAATGGTGTAAGCTCTTCTCTCCCCTTCAGTGACGGAGAAGTCCCGTTTCTTGTCTAAGATGATAAAGCAGGCACTGGTAGCAAGAAACGTGTCTTGGAACCTAAAGCACACAGCCTCACATTGTCCCTCTGTTAATCACAGAACCAAGAAGAGGTCCAGAAGGTCCAGGGGCTGAGGCTGGGGCATTGAGCTTCCGAGGCCAGCCTGGATTACATAGCAAGACCCCAAACAAGTAAGTAAACAAACAAGATTCCAGAAGGATCTGAGGAACAGTTATTGCCAAATGCAGGGCAGGGGGCTGGGATGTGTTCTCCTGTCTTCCATTCTTCCATTCCTCACCACCTGTGACTCTTCCCTAAGGTACCATGGATGGAGTTCACTTAAAAAAAAAAAAGAGGAAGTAGTCCAGAGAGGCTAGGGACTCCCTCTATGAAAAGCCTAGAGCTGCCGGGCACAGAGTTCCCTTAAGGGTTTTCCATATTTGTTTTGTGGTCAGTTCCACCCAAGTAGTTTTCTTCTACTATATCCTGCCTTAGAGGTGTGTGTGTGTGTGCATGTGTGTGTGAGTGTGTGTGTGTGTGTGTGTGTGTGAGAGAGAGAGAGAGAGAGAGAGAGAGAGAGAGAGAAAGAGAAAGAGAGAGGGTGTGTGTGTGTGTGTGTGAGAGAGAGAGAGAGAGAGAGAGAGAAAGTGTGTGTGTGAGAGAGCGTGTGAAAGTGTGTGTGTGTGAGTGTATGTGTGTGAAAGAGAGTGTGTGAGAGAGAGTGTGTGTGTGTGTGCGTGCGTGCATGTGTGGTCTAGCTCTAGCTCAACCCTGTTGCTCGGCCTTGGCCAAGGTGATTGTCTTGGCATCGTTTTCCTCATCTGCACCAGGGCTGTTGGATGAACAACAGAATAATGAAAACAGAATGTGCCAGAGGGTTCTCACTGATGCCTGATACTTCAGGTCTGGAAGAAATCTTACCAGTGCTAGTTACATAGTCTTCTGGTATAATCTACATTTTATTTTATTTTTTGGGGGGGGAGAGTTTCTGAGATAGGGCTTCTCTGTAACTCTGGCTATCCTGGAACTAGCTCTGTAGACGAGGAGGCTGGCTTCAAACTCACAGAGATCCACCTGTCTCTGCCTCCCTAGTGCTGGGATTGAAAGTGTGTGCCACCACCACTTTTATCTGTATATCTAAGGATATACTGTTGTGTGACCACAATTTTCCTGGGGGGATGCAATACACAGCTCTGCTCACCCCAGACAGGGATCCCACACAGACCCAATTAGATACCTAAATCACCAAATCCAATTTGATGAACCTATGCGTTTTACTGGGGATACTTACAGGAATATGGGAAAGGGGTTAATTAACAGGAGCAAAAGTGACTCCAAGACAGCTTATCACCAAAGCCCACCCCAACATGGGTGACAGCTCACAAAAGTCAGGAGACCCAAAGCACACTGCACAGCCTGCAGACAGCTCAACAGGTTGGAGATCGGCCTTTCCGAGTGATTCTGGTCTATACTTCTTCCAGGCAGCTCGGTGGGTTTCTGCTTCTTCCAGGCAGCTGGTCTGGTCTCAGAGCTGTCTCTGAAGCTTTTCTCCTCTCACAACTATGCAGCTCAGTCTCCTTTCATGGGAGATGGAATCCCATCTTTTATTACTGACTCTGGCCTGGAGGAGCCTAGTGAATCTGGTCAGTTTCAGGGACTTCCTGAAACTGTTTGGAGTTGTTTACCTTCCTGAGTAAGGGTTTTCCTGAAGGGTGGGATGTGTTAATCTCAGAGGAAACTGTTACAGAACATATACACAGAACGTTTATCTCCCCTACCCAATCTTGTCTTAATTCTTTTCCTGTTTCTGTGACAAAATACTCAAACAAATGTGTAGATGGAAGTTTCTGTCCCACCCAGTCCTGTAGCCATTCAGTCCCAAATAAACACACAGAGGCTTATATTGAGTATAAACTGTTTGCCCTTGCATTGAGTATAAACTTGTTGCTTCTTATTGGCTAGCTCACTCTTAATTATTAACCCATTTCTATTACTCTGTGTATCTCCATGTGATCTTGGCTTACAGGTCTCTTGCTTCCTGCTACGTGGCGTCTCTCTGATTCTGCCTACTGCCTTTCTCTCTCTGTTTGGATTCCTGCCTGACTAACTCCTGCCTGTCTGTTGGCCGAAACAGCTTTATTCATCAACCAATAAGAGAAACATACGCTCACAGCATACAGAAGGTGATTCCCCATCACAAATGTAATTTAAAGGAGAAAGGCTTTGGGTTTTTTGTTTGTTTTGTCTTTTGGCTCACAGCTCCAGGGAAGGCGTGGCGGCAGGAGCATGAGGGAGCAGCTGTTTGGGCTTCATGAGACACTGTTTAAAAATAAATAAAAATATCATAGGCATCGTCTTACAAGGGAATATGTTATATTGAAGATAGAGTTACTGAAACACTCAAGGGAAGGCGACTTGATAGGAGATGATTTTTGCAGTAAGATCTGGTAGCCACTTTAATAGATACTGTATTTGATTTCTTCAAGCATTTTGTTTTGTTTTGTTTTGTTTTGTTTTGTTTCCCTGTCTTCTCTGGGAAGTCCAAATGTAGGCTGCCTGGAGCACCAGGGTTCAGTGGCATGCTGTTCTCAGGCTCTGACTCTTCCCCGGCCTCTCCACTGCGTTTCAGGGTGGTGTTTCCATTACAGAGGCACCAGTCCCTTCCCCTTTCGACCTTGGGAGCTAATCTGCTGTCTACCCCAGCGTCCTATCCTGTTGCTGTGCTAAACACTCCCATGAAAGCAACCCAAGGAAGGAAGGGTTTATTTGGCTCCAAGTTCCAGGTTCCAGACCATCGTAGCGAGGACTTCAAGGCGGCAGGCAGGAGCTTGAAGCAGCTGGTCATGGGGCAGCCGCAGTCAGGAGCAGACAAGGATAAATTGCTGCTTGCTCTGCGTTTATGGAGTCCAGGATCTCCCGCCTCGGGATGGCGCCAATGCGAGTGGGAGGGTCTCTCCAGTTGTCAAGGTGATGTTCTTCAGATGTGTCTGACAGCCAACCAGATTGCGACAATCCCTGGCTAAGACTTCCTGTAGTCGACAATTACAACTAACCAAAACATTCATCCAAGGCGTTTTCATCATCGATATCCTTTTTATTTCTAAAACTTGGAGTTGAGTCATTTTTTTCTCTCCCTGCATTTCCTCGTTCTCACATTTTTCTCTATATTTATGGACATACCGTGTCTGCATCCAGTAGCTGCTTGCTGTCCTTATTAATTCCATTGCTTGTGTTATCTCATCATCTATTTCTATCGCATATTTTCCCTCATCATGGACTGTATTTTTCTGTTTCTTTGCATACCTGGAATTTCTGCTTTGATAGCAGATGTTGTCTTTTTTTTTTTTTTTTTCTTTTTAGACACTTGTCCTGTGTCTCCAAGATTGGCCTTGAACTTGATGTGTAGCAGAAGACAACTTTGAACTGCTTCCCCAGCCAGCCCTTCTGATGTTGGAGATTACAGGCCTTAGAGCACAGGCACGCTTATCCATTCAGACACTGTGTATGTGTCCACACTAGCTGCAGCAGTCTCTATGCCTGTGACTGTCAACGGGCCGGCCCTCCTCAGTTTACTGATTCCTGCCTTTGAGGCCATCTGTAAATATTGTTAATAAACACAGGAGCAGAGCGCATCCTCTATTCCAGGGCTTCCTTTGCCCACTCTACCAGTGATCCACGAATGACAAAGTTTCCTCTCTGACAAGTAGGGAAAGGAACTGTTGTGGGTGGCTCGGGAGTCCAGCTTTCCCCGGGCTCTTCTTGCGGTTCCTTCTCCAGCCTCAGGTGATTTCCTCACAGGCCATGCTGGTGACTCACCAGAAGGCCATCAGACCCTCTGTGCATCTCCGGGGCTGGCCCTCCTACAAGCAGCTCTCTCCTCTTGTGCCTGGAGTTCTGGGAGTTCTGGCCTCATGACTCCTCAACTGGGCAACGCATTCCCACGATAAGAGGTTATGGAAGCTCACAGAGTTGTGTCCTCTGTTGCTTGTGATTATATGAAGGACCAGAGAGAGAGAGAGAGACAGAGAGAGAGAGAGAGACACAGAGAGAGAGAGAGGTGGGTGTGGTGGCGCACTCCTTTAACCCCAGCACTCAGGAGGCAGAGGCAGGCAGATCTCTGAGTTCAAGGGTAGCCTGGGTCTATCAAGTGAACTCTAGGATAGCCAAGGCTACACAGAAAACCCTGTCTGGAAAAGCAAAAGCAAAACAAACAAAAGACGGGGAGGGAGTTTTCATTGTTGCTTGTCTGTGATTGCTAGAGCAAGCTATGTGTTGTATTTAATGTTTGCATGTGTGCCCATGTGCGTGCATTCACGCTGCTGGGGTTTGAACCCAGGGCCTCCAGCATGTGAGGCAAGCGTTTTACCACAGGTACAATACTGAGTCCCTAACTGATTATTTTAAAGACGAAATCCTCGTAAACGTACCTTCACAGCAACAGAATGTGACATGAAAATATTTGTAATTTTGGTGGTTAATAAAACGATAGGCGTTGCTAAAAATCACACCTTGTCTTCTTAGGGAAGGTGAAACTCCAGTTCCTGGTTAGTAAAGTGGAATTTTTCCCATACCACTATAACTTCCTAAATCTTATTACAGTTTCCAAAGTCCCCTGCCCGAGAACCCCCACGTTTTCCCCCTAAGAATACTAATGGCCTCCTTAGCTGGTCCCTTCAGGGCTCTCACCATTATTTTACACAAAATAAGCCCTCACCTCAGGCAAAAACAAACAAAAAATGAGTAGTAGCCGTGCTTTTCTCCTAGGAGGTGAGGCTGTGGCGGATCCCATGGTGGGGACAAACATGCCATCAGGTCGAACTAACATGGGAAGGAAGTTTTATTGGGGAAGGGAAGGGAGTGGGGGAAGGGAGAGAGAAAGGGAAGAGAGAAGAGGAGAAAGACAGACACACACACACACACACACACACACACACACACAGAGCGAGCAGAGAGAGAGAGAGAGAGCAGAGAGAGAGAGAGAGAGAGAGAGAGAGAGAGAGAGAGAGAGAGAGATCTGCCTCCTCAGAGAAATTGGGGAAAGAGAGAGAGGGAGTGGGTGGAGCTTGCCTCTTAAAGGGACCTGGGCTGCCTACCATTGTGCAGGGGTGGGCACACTTTGTCATGTCCCCAAGGGGCAGGGCCAGGTGTGCCTGGATTACAACAATCCATGCTTCATCACCATCCCCACTTGTTTTTACAGTCCTCTGGCCTAATCAGCACCTCTGAATTCTTTGTGAGCTGGGGACCATAACCAGCTGGCTGCCCAGCTTGGGCCTCATGCAGGCCCGATGGAGGAGTCTCTCAGGCCTGGAGGAAGGCCATTCTCAGGTAGTCCCAGGCATGCAAGGCTCTTTCCTAATGCAGCTGCCCTCAGGCTTGTGCTATTCATGACTGTAAGATGGTCCCTGAGTTGCTTCCTTGCATAACTGGCACACTAGTTTTTGGTGTTTTTTGTTTTGTTTTGTTTTGTTTTTGTTTTTGAGACAGGGTTTCTCTGTGTAACAGCCCTGGCTGTCCTGGAACTTTGTAGACCAGGCTGGTCTCAAACTCACAGAGAGTCGCCTGCCTCTGCCTTCCGAGTGCTGGGAATAAGGGCGTGCACCACTGCCCAGGCCTGGTTTTGGTTTTTAAAGCCAATTCTGAGGCTGAGACTGTATCTCAGTGGTGCTATATAATTGGGCGTAGTGACAGTCACCTGTTATCCCTAGGCTCCAGGGCAAAGTTCAAGGTCATTTTCAGCTGCCTAAGGAGTTTGAGGCCAGCATGAACTACTAGAGACACTATTTCGAAACAACTAAAAAAACTCGTCTACCAATTCTGTATTTGTTCACAAAAAAATAGTCCCCTCTAGTAGTTTCTGTCATTCCTTTCTTAGGCTCTGGTTGTTCTGCCATTTTCTGAATGACGAAGCCGTCCCCTGGGTCTGAGTTCAAACTTCCTAAATGACATTAAGAACACAGAAGAACTGTCAGGTTGTTATTCTATTACAGTTTACATGCCCATGTGTGCACGCATGCCTCAGACTCAACAGAAAACCAGGATTATACTTCCGATACCCCTGTCTGTACCTGCTGAGTGCCAGTGTGCGATACAAGTCTGCACCATCAGCAGAGACCCATGGCCAAACATTAGGCAGAGCTCGGGGACCCTGCAGAAGAGGGGGAGAAAGGGTCGATTGTAGGAGCCAGAGGGTTGGAGGACACCAAGAGAACATGGCCCACAGAATCAACTAAGCCGGGCTCTTAAGCTCACTGAGACGGAAACAGCCGTCAAGAGACTTCGAGGGTCTGTGCTGGGTCCTCTGCATGCACGCTGTGGTTTCCCTTAGCTTGGAGGTTTTGTGGGACTCCTGACTGTGGGAGGAGTGGGGGTGTCTTTGACTGTAATGCCTGCTCATGGGACCCTTTTCCTCCTCCTGGGCTGCCTCATCCAGCCTTGATGTGAGGCTTTATGCCTCGTCCTAATGTAACTCGTTACGCCATGTTCCGTGGATGTCCCTGGGAGGCCTGCTCTTTTCTGAAGGGAACCGGAGGAGTGGATCTGGGGGAGAGCGGAGGTGAGGAGGAAGAGGGGGGCTTCTGTCAGGATGTAGTGTATGAGAGAATAGCATTTTAAAAAACGTATAACAAAGCAAGTGGGCACCGTCACAGCCTGTTTCCGCTCTGCTGGCTGGAGATAGAACCCGGATCCCGTCACAGCGGGCAAGTGCTCCATCAGCCAAGTTCCAGTCAGCCTTTATTTTTATGTTACTTTGAAAATGAATTGACTTGTCCTTTTATTAATGCTGGGTATCCAATGTAGGGTTTTTAGCGTGCCAGGCAAGTGCTCTATCACTCGAATTGAATTGTTTTAGTGTCTGTCTGCTCCAACTAAGAAAAGCCCTTCAGAAGGGGAATTGAAGTGCCATTCCAGACTAGCACAAAACACGGCATAAAGTAGGCCTTGCAAATATTTACTGAATAATAGTCAAGGATCCCATGCACACATTTGCTTCAAATGTACTATTCTAAAGTCCCCGTTAGCCTGCTTTCCCTCCAAAGGCCTGAGGAGTTTCCCCAAGACCAATTCATTGTAAATGTGACACAGATCTTAGAGCTGTTAGAAAGAACTTAGGGAACTGTCTAAATCTTTGATGTTTACGGATAATCGGAAGGCTGGGATGGAAAGTGATATGCCTGTCCCTGGGGAGGTAGTACTGAGGACCGACTCCTCCTGAAAGAAACTGCCGTAAGTGGAGGGAACTGGAATTTGGGAACACAGTAGTGAAGAGTAGCAGGTCTGCAGGAAGATGCCCTTATCCAATGGGGACTCAGAAGACTAACACGGCTGGGGCAAGATTAGAATCTCCGGGAATCCAGTTCCAGAGAGGGAGGAGGGAATATATGAGCGGGGAGGTCAAGATCACGGTGGAGAAATCTAGAGAGACAGCTGAACCAAGCTCAGGGAAACTCATGACCTCTAGACCCACAGAGGACTGAACTGGGCCCTCCACATGTGGGAGGCAGTTGTGAAGCTTGGACTAGCTGAGGCCCACAACACAAAACTGGGACATGAGCTGGCTTGTTGGAGCCCATTCCCTATGGTGGGATACCATGCTCAGTCTTAATGCATGGGAGAGGGGCCTGGCCTGGCCCAAAGCTATTGTGCCAGACTATGTTGACTCTATGGGAGTCCTAACCAGTGAGGAGATGGGCTGGGAGGGTGGGGTGAGAGACCTGGGACGGCTGGTCAGTAGTCAAGGGAGGGCTGTGAAGAAAGAGATGGGAAATAGAGAACTCCCAGCTTCATTAAATTGGAGGCTAAGTAGAGGGCTGGGGCTTGGGGGCGGGGCTGATCTCAGAAACCACTGTGAGGGAGATAGGAGACAGAGGTGGCCATCTGAGGCTCACTCCCTAGAGGCACAGAGCCTTGCTTGAGCCGTTGCTGCTCTGTTCCAGTGTGGGATTAACCAAGCATAAGGTTGTGGCCTTGGGCAAAGGACAAGACTGAGCCTCGGTTTAATAAAATGGAGTGGTAACAGCTATCTCTGGGGCTACTGGATGACATCCTGAGGCAGTGGCCTCATTGGTTCCCTTGAGTCCGTAAGTTTCCTGTGTCTGTGGGGCATCCCTGATGGGACGTCACTTGCTGTAGGAGCAGTATCTAGCTGGACCCTCTGTTTAAGTTTCCTATGGTGAGTGAGACATTGTCTAAGTTGTTGGCTTTTCTGGTAATGTTTAAGGCTCACCAAGCTGCAAGGTTCTTCAAAGAAAGAGCTAGCAATAAAAACATGTCACATCCACACATTTATCCACATCTGAGTAATACCCCAAAGATTCAGCTAGAGGGGCCAATCACAGGTCTCGCTCCATCACTACTGGGACTTGGGCTGTCCTCAGAGAGAGATGAAATTTTCCTATCTCATCTGTAAGAACTGTTCCCTTGCTGGGCGTTGGTGGCGCACGCCTTTAATCCCAGCACTCGGGAGGCAGAGGCAGGAGGATCTCTGTGAGTTCGAGACCAGCCTGGTCTTCAGAGCGAGTGCCAGGACAGCCTCCAAAGCCACAGAGAAACCCTGTCTCGAAAAACCAAAAAGAAAAGAAAAAAAAGTTTCCTTTAAGGGGGATTTATGTACTGGATTTTGTTGCTGCTGCACCAAGTCTGAACCCACGGTGTGAGGTCACGCAGTGGGCAGTACGTGCTCTCCTGCCGGGATACTCATCCAGTTCAGTTTTTACTTTATTGTGAAACACGGGCTTGATAAACTGCCAGGATGGCCTTGAACTTGTGTTCCTCCTGACTCAGCCTCCAAACTGATGGCATTTCCGAGACGCATTCCATTCTAAACAAGAGTCTTTCTCCTCTTTCTTTTTCAGGCAGGGTCTCATTCATTAGGACGTGGTCCCGGGCTGGTTTGCAACTCCCATGCAGTAATCCTCTTACCGAAGCCTCTCAAATGATGGTATCACAAATAGGTGCCACCACTCCAGAAAACCACGAAGAAGCTATGAAGCAAAAACTCCAGTGTTTTTGAAAACTTTTGTTACCAGATTTAATAAATCAAATTGAGACAGACAATGAGGTTCTAAGGAAGGTTGTCTTTAATCCCAGCACTTGGAAGGCAGGGGCAGGAGGATCTTTCTGTGTTCAAGTCCAGAGATACATACATAATGAGGAAGGAAGGAAGGAAGGAAGGAAGGAAGGAAGGAAGGAAGGAAGGAAGGAAGGAAGGAAAAAGAGAGCAACCAGTGCAAACTCCACATCCTACAACCGACAGAAGTACAACTCTTGCTAGGATACAGCCTGCCACGCCGGTCCACGGAGGAACGGTGGTATTTCAGATTCTTTTCCAGCTGATAGAGAATTCTCTTTGGAAAGAGCTAGAAAGATGGAAATCGAGTCTTGGGCAAGCCTTGTGTGCTGGGTCCTATCTGTGAAACCAAGTATTGCACAAAGGAGCCACATTCCAAGAGAAGCATGTTTGTTCTGGCTTAAACATCATCATTTCCTCAGGAAAGCCTGATTCAGATAAAGCCTATTAGGAAACTCACAATCTCCCAGTTTGCAGGAAATGGAATGTCTTTATTTATTTTGCATCCTAAGAAAATGCGTGAGGCATTGTGCCCCTATCAGTTAGAGCATGCTTTTAAACGCACAGAGCGTGTTTACAGTTCCTGGCCTTGACCTTGAGGTTGCCAGGCCTTTCTTGAGCGCGTTTTAACCAGGCTTGCTTTCACTCACAAGTGCACTATTTATTTGCAGAGATTTTCATTTTCAATGCGGCTTTGGATGTTTCCATTTATTAACGTCTTCTCAAAGTGCAAAGCCATGGTGTCTTCACACACTTCTTGTCTGTCTTACCCCTAGCTCTCCTTCCTCTGAATACATTTGCAGACACTAAGGAGATATTTAAGGAAGAAAGGAGCATGAGATTAAGAGTCCAGAGCTTAGCCGGGCGTTGCTGCCGCACGCCTTTGATCCCAGCACTCGGGAGGCAGAGGCAGGCGGATCTCTGTGAGTTCGAGGCCAGCCTGGTCTCCAGAGCGAGTGCCATGACAGGCTCCAAAGCTACACAGAGAAACCCTGTCTTAAAAAAAAAAAAAAAAAAAAAAAAAGAGTCCAGAGCTTAAATTCTGGTCCCAACCCAATCCCTTCTGAGCTGTCAAACTCTTGACAATGTCTTTGCATCTTAGTGCTGGAAAGTGGGAACCGTGGCCGCTCGGTAGGCTGGGGGGTTATGGGAGCCGATAGGCACAGAAGCACCAGGGCCTGGTACACACACTCAGTACTCAATCAACGCCAGCCGTTGCCAGCCATGCTTGCTTTCCTGGTGCAGAGGATGATGCTTCCGGGGCTTAACTAAGCAATCTAGCTGATTGAAAAAAAAGTGCTGTGGGCGTCAGCAGACTGGCATTCTTGACACAACCAGGATGAAACGGAGGAGTCTAAACTGTCATTCGTCTATTCCCGTAAGACGCAGGCTTGCTAGGCGGCCTAGGCAGGTCTCCAGCTCTGAATTCTCCTGAGTACTGGGATCACGGGTGTTTATCACCAGGACCGGCTCTCTCTGTCAAATACGTGTCCCTGCTCATCTTAGTCCTGTCGCTGCTGAGACTGGCAGGGCTGGGACAATCTCCCTTTTTAAAATTATTTTTTACATTCCAATCCCAGTTTCCCTTCCCTTCTCTCCTCCTGCTCCTCCCCCCACACCCCCACCTTCCCACCTTCCCACCTCCCATCTGCTCCTTGGAGATGATAAGGCCTTCCCTAGGAAGTCTACTAAGCCTGTCCCAACATCTCATTGAGGCAGGACCAAGGCACCTCCCAACCCCGGCACCCCTGTGTCTAGGCTGAGTAAGGTGTCTCTCCACATACAATGGGCTCCACTAAGTCAGTTTGTGCATTAGAGTCAGATCTTGGACCCACTGCCAGTGGCCTCATATATTGTCCCTATCTCACCACTGTCACCTATATTAAGGGAGTCTGGTTCGGTCTTAGGCAGGTTCCCCATTTATCAGACCTGAGTCAGTGATCTTTCACTAGCTCGGGTCAGCTGATTCTTCGGGACAATCTCCTTAAAAAACAAAACAAAACCATTAAAATATAGTTACATCATTCCCCCCTTCTCTTTCCACCCTGCAATCCTTTCCATGCCCCCCACCTTCTCCTCTCTCAGATTCATGGCTTCTGTTTGTTATAGTTATATCTATGTATGTATTCCTAAGTACATAATTACAACCTGACCAGCATCCCTGGTGGGCATATGATACCACTTGGCATAAGATAACAATTGGAGAACCTTTTCCTGGGGAAGACTATTTGTCCTGCTCTTATCGTCCCTTAGTTGACTAGGTTTTTTGTTTGTTTGTTTGTTTTTCAAGATAGGGTTTCTCTGTATAGCACTGGCTGTCCTGGAACTAGCTCTGTAGACCAGGCTGGCCTTGTTTTTGTTTTTTTCGAGACAGGGTTTCTTTGTGTAGCTTTGTAGACCAGGCTGGCCTGGAACTCACAGAGATCCACTGCTTCTGCTTGCTCAGGTCTTCCCTAGGCAGCCCTCTTGGTGAGACTTCCTGGGTGTACCTTCTCTGACATTTCTAGGAGATGCAATCACAGCAAACATCTGGTTCCTCTGGCCTTTACACTCCTTTTGCCCCCTCTTCTGCTACGATCCCTGAGCCTTAGTAGGGATTGGGTTGTAGGTATCGGTTGGTGCTGGGTATACTTATTCTCTGTGTTTGGATTGGTTGCCGTTTTCTATAATTGTCTCCGTCTGCTGCAAGGAGAGGTTTCTTTGATAAGGTGTGAGACCTTTACTTATCTGTGGGTATGAGGACAAATACTTAGAAAGTAGTTAGGGGTTATTCTGGATCGGAAGAGTGGCAGGTTTATGTTCTCACCAAGATTTATGACCTGACTAGCCCTGGGTAGTTGGCATGGTTACTAGTGCCAGGCATGATGTCCTTAAGTCCAGTTAGAAAGCTGTTGGTTTCTGCTGACACGTGTGCCACTATTGCATCCTTAGGGATTTTGTGGCGTGTTGGAGCCAGTCCTACAGCTGGGTAGGACTACTGGCTGCTTCCCTTCCTGGTACCACTTGCACAGTTAAACACAACCAGTCTACTGAAGAGGAAGCTTCTACATCTGACAGAGTATTAATATCCAGACTATATAAAGAATTAAAAAAAGGCAAGAGTCAAAGATAGCCAAAATGAAATACAAATGAAGAGGAAAATGAAGAGAAACGAGGGTCTGGAGAGATGGTTCTGTGGTTAAGAGCACTGGCTGCTCTTTCAGAGGTTCTGAGTTCACTTCCCAGCACCCACATTAGCAGGCTCCAGGGGTTCTGACACCCCCTTCCGGCCTCCATGGCCACCTATCCATGTGGTAATAACCTGAACACTGACACACGTACACAATTAAAAAAACAACGAAAATAAATCTTAAAGTAACGGAAACAAGAACAAACCATTGGAAAACATTGGGTTTGGAACCTGAACAGAGTGCCCTCCAAAGAAGATAAAAGACGGCTAAGAAATATTTCAAAAGGTGTTCATTGTCCTTCACAATTACAGAAATATCAAATCAAAACAGCTTTTGGTTTTCATCTCCCTCCAGTCAGAACGGGGAAGATCATAAAACAGCAGACAGAAAATGCCGGAGAGGATGAGGGGAAAGGGAAACCCCATTTTCTGCTGGTGGGATTGAAACTGTAGAGCCACTCTAGAAATCAATGCGGAGAACCCTAAAAGAGCTAAAAGTAGATGTGCCAAGCACCCAGCGACACCACTGCTCAGCATCTGCCCAAGGGATCCGACATCCAGTGCCACAGACACTCAGCACTGTCCACGGCCGGCCCATCCCCTATACCCAGGAAATGGAACAATACAGCCACCCTTCAGCTGAGGAACGGAGTGAAAATGTGGCGCATGTCCCCCGTGCGATACGATTCAGCTGTAAAGAGAAAAGTGTAAGCTGAAGGTCAGTGGGTGGATCTAGAAAATACCGTTATTAATCAAGAAAGACAAACGCAGAGTGCTCTCAGTTGTGGCTCCTAGCTCCCAATCTCCAGATGTGGGCATGCAACCTGAAGTAACTGCAGAAACCAAGAGAGTGACAGGGGCCCACGGTGGGGTGGGGGAGGGGAACAACAGAGAGAGGGGGAGGGGAATACAGGGTGCAGTGACTTGAGGGAGGAAAAGGGAACAGAGTCGGAGTAGGGAATGGGAGGAGATAAACACAGAGGAAACAGAGGGGCACATGACAGAAAGCTTATCTAAAAAAGTCATAGGAATCACTATCTGCCTACCGAAAAATGCATAGAGGTCTGTACACACACACACACACACACACACACACACACACACACAGTGTAAGTGAAAAATTTCCATCTGGGTTGACAATGGCCCTCACAAGAGTCATAAAGTAGCTAACAGAAATCCCAGCAGCAGGCACCAGAAGGCTCTTTGAATTGTCAGTCAGGATTATCCAAGGGACTCCCAAGACATGTAGGCTATTGCTATTGCCCTTGGCTGCCCCCAGAAACTGAAGGTTAAGTCCCAGTTGCTGAAGACACCCTGTCCTGTAGACACAGGGCCTAGAGGGTGACGTCACCTGCAAAGAGCATCCTGCAGTTAGTTGAGTCTAAGGATGTGTTGGCTGCCAAGTGATACCCGATGCCCTCCTAGGGATGCAGCCAAGCTTACATTATGGGCAGTACTTATAGTTGCCCTGGGGAGTGTGTCCCTGGAACATTCCATGCCATTCAGAAACTCACGACAAATGAAACCATTTCCATCCCCAGCGCTGTCAATCACGCCAAACAAACAGAAGGGTCTGCTGGCTTCCATTCATAACCAGATGCTGCTGCTGTTGGCTTTGCTCACACGAACGGCTGCTCAGCTGGCGCGAGTCTCTGCTTTTTCATTTTAATTATCACCCCAAAGACACTTTTCAGTTGGAACAACTAGAAAAACCATTTGGAAGCAGGAGTGAGAGAAGATCTGTACCTTGGGAACCCCTTGATCCCCGGGGAGAGACACAGACAGGACACACTGAGGCTTATCAAAGTTGTATTTAAAATTTCAGAGCACTTGAAAATAAAGAATATAATGTTTTCGTGTTTTCATTCTGGAACTTGAAAAATGCCTTCAATTACAACTAGCCCTCAGGTGTTGCCCCGGACACAGTGTGCCGCTCAGCTGGCCCTTAACTTGTTTCTAACCTCACTCTTGGGTGGCTGGGGGGTGGAGGTAGGGAGGCTGACAACCCTGTGGGCAGGCAGGTGGCTTGTTCCTACTCAGAGTGGCGCTTTTTCTTCTTGTTGTGGCTCTCGATTGCCCTCCTCAGGGCTTCGTCTGGAATGAGGTCGGACATTCTCATGTCTGTGTGACTACAGCCAATTTTGGGGCAACTGCGGAGGAGAGAGAAAAATGTCAGTCCACCTCACTTCCGTGGCCTTGAGCAGTAACGTCAGGGTCGGGCACTTTAGGGAGAACAGTTTTTACAAAAAGAACGAGAACAAAAACAAAACGGCTCAAAACTCAAGAGTCATGCACGCGTACCCACTTTTTCACTGAGGGTCGGCGGCTTGGTTTGGAGCTGGGGATGCAAGCAATGTGTGACAGCTAGGAGCTTGCTTTGTCACAGGAGGCAGGCAGTCAGTCACCAAGGAGCCACAAACCATGCCACAATAGCAGCGAAGCAGAGCAGGGTGGAGGGAGCATGGGATGGCAGAGCCGGGAAGGAAGGCTGGGAACAGGCTTGTGTGTGGCCTAAGGCCGCCCAGAGGCACGGCCAGGTGTTCTGCAGTGAAAGCTAAGGCATTTGGAGCTGAGATCAGGGGCAAGGGGACACGTTGGACTATTATCTTATGTTGTTATTAGTTTTTGTTTTGTTTTGAGTCATAGTCTCACATAGCCGAGGTTATCCTTGAACTTGCTATGTAGGGGGGAATGAACTTCCTATTGCCTCCATCTCCCCTGTGCTAGGATTACAGGCATACACCACCACCAAGACTTGGTTTTATGCCATGCTGGGGCGGGGGTGGGGTGGGAGGGGGGTGTCAAACCCAGGGCTTCATGCATGACAGGCAAATGCTCTACCAACTACTAAACCACATCCTTAGGCCCGGATCTCATTCTAAATATGGACAGAGCCCCTTGGAGCTTTTTTGAGATAGGGCTGGGGTGTGATTGAGTTTCCTTGTAGAAAACTTCACTCTGGCTACCAAACAGAGGCTAAAGGGCAAAGACTGGAGCAGAGAACAGCCGGTGTTCCACAGAGGTGCAGCAAGAGTGAGGCAAGGCAGTCTGGCTGAGTGTCCTGGCAGAGACAGGCTCTAGCCCACACCGGGACGAGAGGTCTGCAGAGCCTGTGGATGGGAGCAAGAGGAGCAGAAGGAAAGGGAAGACAGATGGGCCCTGGAGTGTGACACAGGATAGGCACGGGGCCAGCAGTCCTGCCTGGACTATGTCCCTCTGAATGCCTCTAAACCTCTCGATGGAGACACAGAGTGGGGAGTTAGGGACTGGCCAGAAGCCTAAGGTGGGAGAATTAAGAACGTGAGTCACTTGCAAAGGGTGGGGAGCAAGACCTTGCCCAGTTAGTTTCCCATCGCCTTGGAGGCAGTGTTTGCACTGAGTCACCTGACTCCCCTTTACCATGAACAAGATTTGGGCAGGGCTGGAGTGCCCGGTGTCTGGAGCCAAATGCATCTAGGTCCTGAATTCTCCCCACCACCTCCTGGCTGGTGGCCAAGATAAACTTTCTGAGCCTGGGTCCCCCTGCTTTAAAATATGGTCGGGGTGTCTCCATTCCACATGGTAAGAGTCCCCGGCAGTACTCCACAGAGTTCTTCTACTTTACTGTCTCCTAGACTGGCCACTGTTCTCTTGTAGGTTATCTGGTCTGTCTGTACTCGCAGAGATCCAGTTCATACGGGCACCATTCATGCATTCACGGTGCTTTCTGTGTGGTCAGCTCTGGGAGAGATTCTAACTACACAGCCTGAAGTACAAACATGGCTCGGGCCCCCACCAGGCTTGGCCCCATCACCCGAGACAGCTCTTCTAAAGGCACAGCGAACACAGGGAAGCAAAGCTGACCCGGGAGCTACAGATCATCACGTCATAGGAAATGTGAGGGTAAAGTGGGAAAGAAAGGGTTTTCTTGGCCTTGCTCTTGGGACCAAGGAGTCTTCGAAGCATTGGTGGCAAGCTTAGGAATGGGAATGAATTTGGACATATGCTGAGTGTGCCCTGGACATTCAGGCACATGGGCTTGTGTGTGTGTGTGTGTGTGTGTATGTGTGTGTGTGTGTGTGTGTGTGTGTGTGTGTGTGTGTGTGTGTGTGTGTGTGTGTGTTTTGATGGAGTCTTGGTGTGTAGCCCTAGCTGCCCACCCCAGCTTGTGCCTTGAACTCCGAAATCTCTGAGTTTAAGATGATGAAGACATACACGTATTAATTTTAGAAACGGAGACTGCCACCCCCTAGGCTTTCCTGATGTTGAAATGCACGACAGGAGGTCCCTGGGGTACACTTCCCCGGGGAGCAATCCCTGAGCCTGTTTCTGACTGCAGGGCCTTGGGTGCGCGGCCTCCTGAGAACAAAGTCTACCTCCATCTGCCAGACAGTGAACAAGCATTGGAGAGGGACGTGGAGAGTGAGTGGGGAGGACTTCCTGATGACGTCAGTGGCTTTAGTCAGTAAATGAGGGCATTCTGAGAATGGCTAATGGAATTAACCACACCACTGGGCTGCCGAGGAGGCGCCCACACTCCTCTCGATGGCTGGGGCTCAGTGAGATCTGTGTCATGCAGAGACAGGCTCTGGGGACAGTGATATAAGTCGGGGGGGGGGGGGAGGTGACCTGATAGCAAAGATAAAACTCAAGCGTGGAAGAGCTGAGACAATCCAGCACTGGGGAGGCTGAGGATAGAGGGGGATCCACTGTGCTAGACCAGAGTGAACCACACAGAGTTCTAGGCTAGCCTGGGCTACGCAGTGAGGCACCTCCACAAGAGTGGCAGACAGCTCCCCGGGTGCTGACACTGTACAAAGGACTGTACAAGGTTGTTCCTGCAAACAGGGGAAGCAGAGCTCCCCGTCTGTCTGAAGGCATTCTGGTACCTCGAGCATCAAGCAGGCCGCTGAAGGCCAAGGGCAAAGGATTATGCTCCAGGCCTTACCACACACTAGTTGCTGTTCTAGACCCTAGCTACCAGTCCCATCTCCTCAGACAAGACGGCTCAGCCAGTGACGGTGCAAACAACCCTGAACAGCACGAATGAATCTCTCGGAAGACTTCCTGGAGGTGAGGCCAGCAGAGGAACCGGGTACAGTCTTGTCTCCCACCCCACCCCGCCCCACCCCACCCCACCCCACAGAAACTAACAAGTTTTTAAACTAAAAAGGCTAAGAAAAGGCCATGATGCCATGGGCCTGAAATCAGGGCACTCCTGCCCTGAGAAACAACACTGCCCAAGCATTAGGCCATAATCCCCAGGACATCCTGGTGAGCAAGTCAGGTGTGGCGACACCCTCAGCCCTAGCATCATCTTCCCCAGGAAGGGCTCAGACCCACAGGCCTGGAAGGAGAGGCTGATTCCAAGCCTGGGTCAGCCACAGGGCAGAGCATGCCTAACAGTGCGGGGCTGCTGGGTGCAGGGGTCCCACGGGGCCTCGGACTCTGGGCCTCAGCCTCAGCTTGTGATGATGACCAGCCTTGAGTTTGGGTCTCAGGTTGGGGTCCTAAGAATGCCCAGGTCCAATCCATAAGCCTCAGGAAGTGGGTGTACAGTCGCCTCTGGCAGCAAGAGTTAGGTGGATTCCTGTCATACCTACACACAGGAGCAATTAATCTCGTCTGTCCCATGCCCTCCGAGTCTAGGGGGACGTGTCACGGAGGAGCGAGGGAAGTGAGATGACGGGCAGCCATAGGGCCCATAGCTGCGTGCTCATGCGGTACACCAGTAAGCTTCCTGTCAGGGAGGCCCTTCTCCCTGTGTGAATATGCAGCTGTGTACATGCTGAGGAGGTCAGAGGTCATCCTCAGCTGTCCTCAGGAACTACTGCATTTATTTCTTTTTGAGACAGGGTCTTTCACTGGCCTAGAGCTTGCGAAGTATACACTAGGCTGGCCTGGCCAGCCAGTGTGCCCCAGGCTGCCTGCCGGTGCTGGGATGACACACACACACACACACACACACACACACACACACACACACACACACGGTCATACTTGGCACTTTCATGTGAGCTTTGGGGATCAACTTAAGCCTGTCTGAGCTAGATCCCTGTCTTCCCCACAGCCCAGAAACATGCTAAGACAGACCCGGAAGGAATTCCCTGTTAGCTCTAGGGTCCCTGGAATTTTGAGTTGATGAGGTTATTTCCACTCTAGAGATAACGAGTCTGGTTGAGCGGCTCGGTGACTTGTTGCTAGGTGAATTCTGCTTTGACATCACACATTTCTGTTCGCTTTGTCTGGCACGTTCTGAATGACTGTTAAGGATCCCGCTCAATCCCAGAAAACCAAACAAATGGCTGGGGTCAAAATCAGCCGTAGCTCATTAACATGAAAACCAGCAGGCAGCTCTATTTGTGAGATAATAGCTTTATGATTAAGAGATCTATTTTAGGAAATGACTCTAACAGTATACTTAGGGTGAAAAGCTCCTCCAGAATATTCTGCCTCAAGCCAGTGGAGAGGCCTCCAGGGACCGAGGCATGCTGGGAAAGTTCAGATGGTACCCAGAAACACAGCGTGCCTGGGGCTCCAGTGACAGAGCGTAACTGGAACAGGAGAGAGAGAGGTCTCCGACAGGATGTGTCACAGACATTTTTTAAATACCACTTCATGGGAACGGACACCACTTCATGCTGAATCAGAAACCCATGCGGCACACGGGTGTGCAGACCCTGAGTTCCAATCTGCTGTCATGTGTGCCCTGCATTTGACACCTACTGGCTCCCGTGACTGTAGCACCTTGTCTTGGGTGTGGTTTGGGCTGCTTCCCACTGGGTCTTCTACCTCTGACGCTGTAACTGATGAACAAGAAACTGTTTGGAACTGAACGCAGGCTCTGGTGAGGAGGGCTCCTGCCAGGCCAAGGCTCTGTCTTGCTCGCCTCTCCAGAGCTGTGTCTCAGGTGGTGACAGTTACCCCAACTCTATAGTCAGAGCCACACGATTCTTCTGGGCAGCTCAGTCACCTTCTGAGGGCAAAGCCCACATGCCTGGACCTCTGATAACTGCAAGGGGCTGTACCACTGTGACCTCAGACTTGGATGCCCTGAGCTGAGGCTCGTAGAGCCTCTTCTAGACACTTTCCCCTCTTCTATCTCTCTTTAGACCAGTGACAGCTAGCAACTGCTTCTTGACACGCAACAGAAATGGCAGTCATCGTCCCCTCCTCCTCCTCCTCCTCCCCTCCTGCTTACAAGTCCGTTGCCACATTCTGTCTGGGGCACTTGCACCCCCTCACGCCCAGGCGTGCCCTCACTCTCTGTGAGAGAGGCCACTGTGCAAGCGTCAGGACAAGCCTTTGGCACCTCTCCCCTGCAATGCTGCTGGGGTATCTTTCTCAGCTCCAGGTGGGCTCCTCCTCTAAATCCCCCTTCTCTACAAGGTCCCCCGGGCCTGTGAGGTAGAGCTGGTAGATGTCGGTGAAGATGCTGGCTAAAGCTTGAAGCCAATGATGACGGGGTCATGGTTCGAGTCCTACCGTGTCTGTGCTTGGTACTTCAGCTACTTTACAAATATCTGACTTAAATTTCAATCACACCAATGAGAAAGCTGCGACGCTCACCATCAGTTTGCAGATGAGGAAAAATGCAACTGACGTTCATGGCCTCTACGATAGATCTCCAGCCTATTTATTTATTGTTCTGTCATCGACAGAGCCGTCCTGTTTTCCTGCAGCAACAGTAACCACCAGCAGGTGGACTGCCCACCAAGTGACAGCTGCCCCGATGGGCTGAGGCTCTTGTTAAGAACCCAGCTTTTGATGGGTGTCGCATGCCTTTAACAGTAGGAAGGGGCAGGCGGATCTCTGCGAGTTCAAGGCCAGCCTGGACTACTATTTTCTATGTGTATCAGTCTTTTGCCTGCATGTATGTCTGTCTCACCATGTGTGTGATGTTATGAAAGCCAGGAGAGAATGCTGGATCCCGGAGAGCTAGAGTTTCGGGTGGGTGCTGAGAACCGAACTCGGGTCCTCTGGAAGAGCCGGCAAGTGTTTTTAATGGCTGAGCTGTCTCTTTGCTGTCCCCGCTCATCTGTGTTGCACCGTACAATTTCATGGTAGCTTTGGGTCTGAACACTTACCATGAACACATGAACATGTGACCATGTGTGTCACAGCACACAGTGCCACGGAAACACCTTGGCTCAGATTTGAGGCAACTGTATGTTACAAATTTCTGTGATTTTTTTATTCTTTTTTTTTTTAAATACATGTTTTCTACTCTTATGGAAACAACGATTTAATGGCAGAAAAGACAGTATTTTCCTACAGTTATTCCACAGATTGTAGCAAATCACCGTGTCTTTGCATTATAATATAGTAGAAAGTTTGATCTTAGAAACTGCAGTGAGTCACTGATTTAGGTTTCATCCAAAACGGTAAAACGAATTTTGGCTTGGGATTAGGACAACATTCCCAACAGTTTCTAAAATGGCTGTAAACATAGTTCTGCCAATTTTTGTATTTATGTATTTATGATGTTCTCAGCATTGACAATTTGAAAATCAAAAGTTTCGATCAACTCTGAAACACATACTCTATTCTGCAGGATCAAACATTCGACCAATATTCAATTCTTTATGTAATATTAAACATATCCATCTCATTAGTATATGAATTTGCTTTCATCTTTAACAAGTGGTAAATATGTATGTTGAAGAACTGGTTTATGATAAATTTGTTAATCACTTATTATTGGTGTGGAATGTTTAACTTGCGTACCTATTTTCTATACCTGTGTACTCAGGCTGCCCAGAAATGTCTTGGGTGAGGGGTTGGGAGGATGGTGCGGTGGTTAGAGCGCAAACAAGCGAGCTAGAGGTCAGATCCCTGAGCCCACGGTGGTCTGCCTGTAACTCCAGACTCGGAAGGGAGAGACAGGGATCTCCAGGGGGACACACTGGCCAGTGAGAGCAGCCATGTCTTCAGGCTTGGGGTTTGAGAGATCCCACCTCTAAGAGCCAAGGTGGAAGGGAAATCAAGGAAGATTCCTGAAAGCAACATCCCACCTCTACATGCATGCACACGTAACGTACATGCATCCCGCCCTCCACATGTACACCCAAGGTATGAATACACACAGACACATGCAAACACACCACACACAGGTACACATGGAAAGGAGAAAAGGGGGGAAATCTGACCTAGTAACAAGGGTTGGTTACCAATGGGAAAACTTAAGAGGACTGGCCCACAAGCGCCCCCTCATTGGTCCCTGCCGTCTTCCTCGGTTTGCAAGGCCTGGTAACAAGGCCACTGTCATTACCTCTAGCCTTCTTCCACTCCGACTCAATGGCTGCTATTAGACTATAAGCATCTGCAGGCTGTCTGCCACCCAAGCTATGGAAGCATGACAGCTAAAGGAGGCATCTCTGGAGGGCAAGTGTTAAGTGCTTGCGAGTACTGTGTGCAATTCAAACCGGCAAAGGGCCTCGGAGGGTCCCAGCGTGTAGCAGAGGAGGGCCGTCTAAGTGTGGGAGCACTCCGCCGCCATCCCTGGGCTGCGGTGGGGAACGGAACCATGCTTTGGCCTTGTCCCTGCCCTTTCCACCCCCAACTTGAGAACAGCCAAAGACGGGGAACTCGGAAGCATTCTTAGCATTTCCGTTGACCCTTCCTGGCTTGTGAGAGAAGGCAGGCACACAGGGGACAACCGGGTAGAAAGGCAAGGCTTGGAAGTCCAGGAACAACATTATGCTCATAGGAAAATGTCAAGATCATTAGGGAAATGCGACATTTGGACTAGGAGGAGGAAATGCAAAGCAGATAGAAATGAACTAATGGTTTACATTTGGCAGCCATTAGGCTGCAAAACTATCTTCTAGAATAAATACTGTGAATGACTTGACCGGATGGCCAGGGAGCTATCCCCAGTCTCTAGCGGCTATTTCTCAGCCCACACCCACATGGAGAGGGGAGGGGAATTCCAATTCTTGGTCTGGATGATGCAGAAGCAAAGCACACATCAAAGGCACTGCTATCAGAGCCTGAGAACGGTCACACCTGCCATTCCATTCCTGCGATAAGAGCTCAGGAGATGCCAAACCCAGTCAGCTCCAGTGTGGCCCACTGAGGACTCTCGTCACAGGCACAGAGCCATGGTCCTGGGGTTGGGAGGTAGGGAGAGAAGGGACGGAAGATTCGGAGTTAACAAAATTTCTCACTGGTGACTTAGCCATGGCTTTCTTGAAACCACCTGGGCAGTTCTTCGCGTGATTAAATGAAAGCATTTCTCTCATAACGCAGTCTTCCTCATCAAGATCACTGGATATGATTCTTGTCTTCAAATGTTTATGTTATTGTGTTTTAAACCAAAGTGCTATTGCAAAAAGCAAAGAGTAAGGTGGTTTCCTCTTGGTTAAGTGGACACTGAGAAAGGTGGTCTCTCTTAGAGTTCTGTAGATTCTCAACTACTCTGCTTTGTTGTTGTTGTTGTGTGTGTGTGCGTGCACGTGCGTGTGTGTCTGTAAGAGAGAGAGAGGGGGCAGAGAGAGAAACACATACACAGAGAGAAACACACGCACACAGAGAAACAGAAGAGAGAGAGAGAGAGAGAGAGAGAGAGAGAGAGAGAGAGAGAGAGAGAGAGAGAGAAAGGAGAGACAAGAGTATCAGTCCCATGTAGCCCAGGCTGGCCTCAAACTGTGTGGCTGAGGATAGCCTCTGACGTCTCATCTTCTGTCTTTACCCCACCGCTGGGGTTACAGGCCTGATTTGCGTGCTGCCTTGGATTGAAAGCAAGGCTTCCTGTATGGTAGGTGAGCGAGCGCTCTCCTCGCTGAGCTGGCCCTTTCAAACAACACAAACTCACTAGACTCCTGTAATCTACTGACAACCCGGTCTCCCCTCCTGTTTAGATGGTGTACCTGGGGAGGGGGCCCTTCAGTGTCTCCTGAACACTGCTCTTCCCAGAAAGCCCGTTTCCGTGTTGACAGTCCGGGCAGAGCCATACCTAGGGAGACTGAGCAGCTTCCGCTGGCACGCACTGAGGACCGCCAGGCCGCCCTGCTCCCCGCAGCACCCACTTACCAGGCTTTCTTCTTCCTCTTATGCTTGGATTCTATCATGCGGACAATGGCGTCCTCTTCGTACGTGTGGCCACACACTTTATTTTTCACTGGTTTCTTCATTTCCAGCTACGATTAAGGAGACAGCAGGTTTTCAGGCATGCACACCATCCGCTTCCTGGTCGTCGACCCCCCATGGTCAGGAAATGCAGGGCTTCAGTGGCCCTAATCCCACTTGGCCTCTGGGCTATGACTTTATTCCCAGGTCCCCAAGCATATGACTGAATGGCAGTGCTTAAAGCCACAAAGCTCCCAGGCATACAACTCCATCTCATCTCTTTCCTTTCTTGGTTTCCTCCATCCCAGTGGGATATCAGAGGGCAAACAGGAACCCTTCTGGCCCTGTGAAACTAACCTAACTGCCTCTCCTTGGAGGGGAAGGAGGAAGCCATACCTGGGTTATGGGGCAGATGAAATTGGTCTGGCTTTGGGTCACAATCATATCTTCATCAATCCCTTCCGTCCAGTCATACTCTCTGTCTGCAGGCATACCATCTACAGGAAGAAAGGGGGGGGGTTAGTGAGCTTCCTTGGCCCAGCAGCCTGCCAGGGAGAGGTGGGAAGGGCGGGAGGTTCCTCAGCCCTGTACTAGGCACTTGGAAGATTCATGCCAACTCTTCAGCTTTTAATAGAATCCTCAGGGGTACTACAGAATTTAAAAATATATTTATTGCTTCATTTAAAGATAATAGCAACCATCCATTGTTACAATAGTCCTTCTGCCAAAAGCCGCTGAGCCCCACTGCCACGTGTGAGCTTTACGCCAGCCGCCCGCCCGAGTTAGGCCCAAATGAATACACAGAAACTTGTATTAGGTTCAATGCTGCTTGGCCAATGACTAGGATTCTCATCTGTTAGCTCAGTCTTAACTATCATAAATCTATATATTTTATAAGACTTATATTATGGGACGCCTTATTGGCGTCCCTCCTTGCCGGTGGATCACATCGTGCCGCTGATGCAGGAGCCGAGGGGAAAAAGGAACCCTTCCTGTTTCTCCTTCGCTTAAATATGAGTCTCCTTGCTATGTCACTTCCGGCCTGGATCAGCACTGGTCTACTACATTTCCCAGAATCCTCTTTGACTCCTAGTCCCGTCTAACTTGCTGTCTCATTGGCCAAACAGTATTTTATTAATCTGTAAATCAATAAGATAAACATACACAGTACATTCCCCATCAATCCATCCTATTACATGTCAATAAAAATAACATTTTTAAAATTACTTTATAAAACTTTTTTTTTTTTCAAGACAGGGTTTCTCTGTGTAACAGTCCTGGCTGTTCTGGAACTCACTCTATAGACCAGGCTGGCCTCTGCTCCCCAGTGCTGGGATGAAAGGTGTGTGCTATCACACACAGCTCATATAAGTAACATTTTAAAAGTTAAAAGTAAATATATTTCCCAGAACAAAACAAAGTGAGGAGAATGGCATTGTTTTCTGGTTTTACAAATATGGCCAGTGTTTGGCTTCACAGGACAAAACTCGCAGGGGACAGACTTCAGTATCTTTCTGGCATCTGGCCCCTCACAATATGCTGGGGAGGCTCAAGGAGCAGGTATGGAAGGATGAGTGACGAGGGAAATGACGTCATATTGCTATTGTGAAGACAGCTGACCTGGAGGCCACCCAAAGCTCCTGGCCTGCACTGCGAACCGCTGAGCAGCGACTATGAGGCTGTGAACACAGAGCCATCTGCTTCCAAATTTCCTTCTTTTCATTGGGTCACACTTGTCCTTCACTGAGGAAAACACTGGTGACAGGCGACTTCTGAATGGGACCATGGGTGAATTTCTTTCTGAAGAAGAGCTACAGGCTGACTCTCTCTAAATCTGAGTCTGAAATCCACAATATCCCCAAACTTACAACATTTTGCATACTGATACGACATCAGATGTGGACTACCCAACCATGACACTTTGCATTGTGGATAAGGTTATTTAAAATACTGTATGAAATCAGAGTCCACTTTAGCTCAAGTGGTTTTCTCTGGTGAGGACTTCCATCTAATATATTATATAAAACTGCCTCCAAGCTGTGTGTAGAAACTATGTATGGAATATAAGTAAATTTTCTACGTGTATTAAATCCTATTCTCAAGATATCTCACTATGTATATGCAAATGTCTTAAAACCCCAAACCTGACTCACACTGGTCCCCAGCATTTTGGGTAAGGAAGGGCTACTTAACCTATACTTTTTTTTTTTTTTTTTTTTTGGTTTTTCGAGACAGGGTTTCTCTGTGGCTTTGTGTCCTAGAACTGGCTCTTGTAGACCAGGCTGGTCTTGAACTCACAGAGATCCGCCTGCCTCAGCCTCCCAAGTGCTGGGATTAAAGGTGTGCGCCACCAATGCCTGGTTTACTTAACTATACTTGTCAGATGTCTGTCAATGGCCTATTCCTTCCTCTCTCTCTCTCTCTCTCTCTCTCTCCTCTTCCTTCTTCCATTTGGTAGCATAATATAGATCTAAAACAGCTTTCCTACCAAGGTGTGGGAGAGAAACCCTCGACTCTCAGTCAGATGGTTTTGTAAACCTTTCCATTATGGAATTACTTTCTGGCCTTTCCTCAGGCCGGGTGGTCTGTCTGTCTGAAAAGATGCTACCAAGGCAGGACAAGGGCATGGAGTTTTTGTTCAAGGCCATCTAGTGAATGAATAGTCAGAGGACTCTGCCCTTTCTCATTTATAAGGCAGCTGCATGTCCCTTAAACCAGTGCTCGCTCTCTAAGAAGGTGAGGACGAAGATGTTGGGTTCCCAAGCCAAGCACTTGAAACCACCCAGCATCCGGGTGCAGTGCTTGGGACCTTACACCTTTTCAAGGATGAGACCTTGGAAACCACTTACTTACTGGTGGGCATCTCTGCCTCAAAATTTGAAGTCTTTTTGAGTGTCAACACCACACTTTCAAAGGTTCAGAGTTTGGAATATTTACGATTTCAGCTCTTGGATTAGGGATGTTCAACTGATCTCATCTATCCAAGTGTTCCTAAATCCCAAACCGGAGGCATTCTGGTCTCAGGTGTTACAAATAACAGTCTTTACTCCTTTATTCTACAAAGGTAACTGTCAAGTTAAAACCAACTCACACGAAACGCCTACAGATGTATGAATTAACAATATTTCAGTTGGAATCAATATAAAGGCTAGATCTATTATTTAACTTAATAAAGATTCTCAAGCATGCAAAGAGGACTTCGGAGAAGCTAATGGCCAGCGACAAATCAGTTATCTGCAGCTAATCTATTGCCAAAGCAAAATCACAAAAACAGTTAAAAAAAAAACCTGTCAGCAATAAAATGGCATTTAATTATGGAAGGTGCCACATTTTGGTGTGTTTACTGTGATATGAGGTGGGGCTTTTGCAAACAATGCTCACACCTATGAAGGGCTGCATGCTTCCCGAGCCTCAGGCTTGGCATTCAGATGACAAGGATCCTCTAGCAAGCAGCGACTCAGGAAAAGGAGCAGGCAGTGTAAAAGGGCAGAAGGCAGGCTGCAGCCACACCGCCTCTGGAATCCACTTTGCAAAGGGGCTTCCTGAGGGCTGCCGCCTCCTAGTCTGATAGTCAAAATAAAAGGAGCTCCTCGTGAATTTCTTACAGAGCTTATTCTGGACGGATGGCAGATTTCTGACTATAAATATTACAGCGTGGAATTTACCGGAAAATCTGTTAGCTGTATAACAGAGTTCAGCCCATGTGAAAGACTGTGGGCTTGTTGGTTCTTTTCTATTTTTAAATTTCAAAAGGTGGAGGAAGCAAGAAAGCACAACTCAAATGCAGAGCCAACCGCTGGGGAGGGCTGGATGGGGAACTGGGCGAGGGCAGAGATGGAGAAAGGGGGAGGTAACAAAGGAGAGGGGTGAAATGCCAACAGTTGTAACAGCCCGCAGGCCGGCAGGCAGGCAGGCCGAGAGACTAACAGGGGAAAGACGGCAACAGCAGCATACTTCTCCAAAGAGCGTTTCCTCACCCACACCTGTATTTATAGACGATGACGTGAGTGCTGGGATTCTACAAGGTGCCCACGAAAGGTCGCATCTGGCAATAAATATCACCACGGAGGTTTAGCTGATCCAGAGCACAAAACTGAACGGTGCGTGTGGTAAAAGGCGGGCGAGCCGGAGAGAAAGATAAAGATCTGCTGGAACCACAGAGATTTTAAAAGTGGGATTAGCTGCTGTCTGAAGTCTCATTTAGCCAAGGAGCCAAACAAAGTGTAGATTCTGTTGAAAACGGGGTGGGGGGGTGGGGATGGGGTCCCCACAGGACTATTTGAGTGCTGCAAACAGCACGCTGGTTCTAGAGTGACCCTTCACCAAGGTGTCTCATTAATACTAATAATAGCTCACTTGCTGACGGCTCCAGTAACAAGATATTATTCCATTTAATACTCACGAAACACCCGTGAAGGACTGACTGTACTGATTTCTAGTGTACGGACAAGAATGAGTTTTAAGTTCCATGATATTTCTAAGGCAACTATAAGAACCAGACATATAAAGAAGCAACTGGATTAAGCCAATGCAATCTGCGGAATCACAAGGCAGTCCCGATTATGCCCAGGTGAGGAGACTATGCATATGCAAATGAGACGCTTTATTTTCTGTACTGAGCTCTCCACATCCCTGGGTTCTAGACACAAGCATTAAGCCAGGCATCAGCGAAAACTATTTGAAAGGCCACCGTGTCTGTACCGAACATGCACAAACATTCTTGTTAGGAGTCCCTAAATAGTGTATCTCCTCCTCTTTACACAGCATTTACACCAAGCTGGGTACGGTGAGAGACCTGGGCAGACCCTCCAGGCTGATGCCACACGACACACCACACATGGTCACGTGTGTGATCCCAGCCCTCCAACCTAACGGCTGGCCACCAGGCGCCCATCACCGGCCACATTCAAGTCTCCCTGGCCATTTCGCCGTTTTTGGGAGCATGGCAAATTCCTTCTTGTCTTTGGGTCTTTCCATTAATCTGCTGGGAATGTTCTTCCTGCCCTTTGCTTGGTCCACTCTTTCTTGTCATTTAAAAATGTCAGCTTCAGTGTCATCTTGGAGAGGCCTTTTCTGGGGTACCAAGCTGAAGAAGTCACTGACGCCTAGCACTGTGCTGGTGCTCGGTGGGCTCGGTGGGCACACACCTGTATGCACTGTGTGTGTGTGTGTGTGTGTGTGTGTTTCCCTTCCTCCGTCATCTCTTTGGGGAAGATAAGGCCTTTGTGGTCTTATTATGGTTCCTAGCATCTAAAACAGTCCTTGGTGGATAGTAGTTGTTCAATAAACATTAGATTGGTAAAGTGCTTCGTCCAATAAGGCAGAAGCTTATTTGTTCACAAGATTATACTTGCATATTTTTAACAGACGTGAACACACACACACACACACACACACACACACACACACACACACACACACACACACCCTCTCACTCAATAATTTTACACGCTGTAGCCAAGTAAGAGAGAACTTCACTGTAGGTCTGGGTGCAGCCCTGGACCCTGGATTAGATGTCAAAGGCAGGAAGTAAATATAAGTTTTACAATTACAGTAGGCTGTGTGGTAATTACAAAGGAGAATCCAGACATGGTCTTGTGGTCACAAAACACATTTGGTTCTGGCCACACACGGCCCTAGCATTAGTCACTTGTCTGTCTTCAGGCATCCCAAATTTGGCTACTAGTTAGACAGTTTCATGCTACTGGGGAATAAATGTTGATTGCCATGTACTTTTTCAATTAGGCCTGAACATTTTCTGAAAGCACTTTTCTCTCAAAAATACTACCGCATGGAGGAAATGCTATACAAATATTTGCTGCCTGCTGGGATTTTCACTTGCACTATTCTGGGACAGCATATTTAGACCGGAAGAGCTGTTGCACAGAAGATGGAGGGACTCCAAAGGTCTCTGGTTCCAAGTTGGAGACTCTGCAGTTGCAACGAGTCTCTCTTTGACCCAGCTATGTCTCAGCTAGAGGGGTCCTACCTGGATCTAAGGTCAGCCTTAGATCCTAATGAGAAGGTGCCATGAGAGCAGCAGGATCAGGGTGTGTGTGTGTGCGTGCATGCGTGCGTGTGTGTGTGTGTGTGTGTGTGTGTGTGCGCGCGCGCGCGTGCGCGTGTTGAGGGACCGCCTATGACTTTGGACATCTAGTTCTGTACCTCAGTTTCTTCTTGGGGCAGGTGGTCTGTTCTGAATACCAGCTTTTTAGCTAAGCTGCCGTGTCCCTTCGGGAAGGAGCTCAGCCCTGGCTCCCAGCACTTCCTGTGCCAACACAGCGCCTGCTGTGTGAAGCGTTTCTCACAATTAAGATGAGCATCCCTTTCAGATAGGGCCTACGGAACAGAGGATCTGCTACATGTTGTAGCTCTCATAGGATGGCAAAAGTCATCAAAGGTAAAGTTCAACAAAGATAATCAGTGAACAAAGGGTAACACAATGTAATCAGAGCAACAGCTACAATGTAAGATGGATCCAGCAACAGCTATGTATCAGGTGTCTGTATCTATGTGTATAAAGGTTATAGAATTAGAATGTATTATGACTAGGAAGATGACTATTGCTAAGACAGGGTCCTGCTCAACAGTCCAGGCTGCTCTCAAACCTTCCATCCACCTACCCCAGCTTCCCAAGTGCTGGGATCATGGACCAGAGCCACCATACTTAGCTGGTCATTATGACTATTTTACAACCACTACGGACTGGGTATTGTCCTTACATTGAAAAAAACCCTGTCCTGGGGGAGCCCAGCCCCACGGGAACACAGACACAAAGCCGAGCGGCTTCATGAGAGCTGTTCACAGACTCCCGGAAAGCAGATCCCGGTTTAAAGTAGGGCCAGCCTATTAAGGGAGCTGCTTTCCTAGGAGTGTCAATGATGAAGATCATCCAACCACAATACTCACATGTATGGCCTGGTTTTGAGGCAGATCTCCATATATATCCCACTCTTGAATTCACAATTCTCCTGACTCCACCTCCCAAACGCTAGGATTATGGACGACCACCATTGTGCCTGTTATGCCCGGCTGTAACACAACTCTACTGCCTCCTTGAATGTGAGTGCCTCCTCCACGACCGCCTCAGCTTGGCGTTCTCCTGTTGTCGGCATGGCCATACTCTACAGTCCCCTCTGGCCCATGTGCTTGGAGAAGCCATCTCCACCGCGTCCCACTCACCCAGCCCTCTGTAGCCAATGTCCTTTCTTTGCCTTCTATGTGCACTCTTAGCTTTAACTTTCTCCTTTATGTGCTTTTATAGGAACGCGGCTGCTTCTCAGGGACCTCGAAGGTTCCTTGTGGATGAGCATGTGTGATGCAATCACAAGGTGAAACCTGATACAGACACTGTTGTCACGGCTGTGTGAGGAATGACAGACGACATAGGTGCCTCAGACAAAGCACTGAAGCGTCGTCCCTAGAGATGAGGGGAGGAGAGCTGGACAGGTGACCCTCCTGCTGAAGACGGTGATTAAGCCACGCTCCCCAGGAAGGTGTGATAAGAGGGAAGGGTGCCAGGCAACAAGGATTATAGTATTTAAGGACATGGGATCTGGGAAGAGCATGCTTGGACCTGCCTTGCGCAGTTACCAGGTGTTCCTAGGCAGGTTACCTCAGCTTTCTTTGCCTCAATCTTCTCAGCAGAAAGATGGACTAACAGTGCTGTTTCCTTCATGGAACTATCTGAGGGCTAAATGAGTGGATGCGGGGGGGAGGTGTTGGTGTTGCTGGTGCACAGATTTTGAGACAGGACAGTCTCAGGCTGGGCTGGCTTTGAACACTAATAACATTTGTTTTTAGATTTTGTGTGTGTGTGTACACACCTGCACATATTTGCAAGCGTACACACACACACACACACACACACACACACACACACACACACACACACGTGTGCGCATACAGTCCATGTGGCTGTCAAAGCACAACTTGTAGGAATTGGTTTTCCTTCCATCATGTGTGTTCTGGGAGCTGAACTCAGGTCATCAGGCTTGGTGGCTGAGCCATCTCCCTTGCCCTACCCTGACCTCTCGATCCTCTGCCTCCATCTCCCACACACTGGGATTACAGGCATGGGATATCATGCCCGACTAGGAAAGGTTCTCAGTATGATGCCCGACCAGAACAAGGGAGCTGTTAACAGTGTGACAATGCTTGTTAACATTACTGCCAGGATTCTCAGGCAGTGGGCATCCAGGGTGCACCTGTAACACATACTCGGCCTGTGAAGTCATCCCAAAGAAGCTTCGAGGGTTTTCCGGGGGTTCTGCAGGGGACAAACCCTTCCATGCCCCTGGCAGCAGGGAGGCCTAAATGAGCCTGGTGTGTGCAATTTGCTGACACAGTACTGTCAACATCTTCAATTGGTTGCCTGACTTCCCTTCCCTGGCTCTTTCGACATATGGCTGATTATCTTACAGGGGACGATCGGTCCTAGGAACGAGCCAACATTTTAGTAAAACACATTTTCCATTTACTAATTTATCAACGATTGGTTTAGACACGTCTTTTGTCTTCAGTGGATGTCACCCATTAAATTGCTCTCACCTATTAAATACTGTCCAAACCATCAAAACCCAGTGCACTTAACTGGTAGGGGAAAGGCCATTTGGGTGAGACTGGGCTGGGTTATCACCTGGCAATAAGTACTGAAAAATACCACCAAACATGTGCTTCCTTATACTTCTTTTTGGAGACAGGATTTCTCTGTGTAGCTCTGGCTGTCCTGGCACTCACTCTGTAGACCAGGCTGGCCTTGAACTCACAGAGATCCGCCTGCCTCTGCCTCCCCAGTGCTGGGATTAAAGGAATACGTAACCACCACCTGGCACATTTGTGTGTGTGTGTGTGTGTGTGTGTGTGTGTGTGTGTGTGTGTGTGTGTGTGTGTTTTGAGACACAGGGTTTCTTTGTGTAACAGTTCTGACTGTCCTGGAATTTGCTTTGTAGACCAGGCTGGCCTTGAACTCACTGAGAATCACCTGCCTTGGCCTCACATTTGAACTTCTTAGAAGACAGGTGTGGTGGTCATCCCCAGGTCATAAAGCAAAAGTAGAAAAACAATGAACACATTCAAATTCCTGGTTTTAAGCAATTAACAAACCCCATTTAACAAGAAAACTGATCAGCTCTCAACAAGAAGGTGTAACTCTCGGTTCTTTTCTCACAGAAAAGTCTATTGAAATGAAAGAGAGGGAGAAATCCCCTTAGGTTTATCTTTGTTGCTGTGGAGACAGTTTCTTGCTGTGTAGCTCGGGCTGGCCTCCTCCTTAACATGTAGCCCAGGCTGGCCTTATGTCCACTGTGATCCTCCACCTCCTGAGGACTGGGACTACAGGCACGCACACCATACCCACTTCGTCTTTCCATCCTTCCTAACAGTAGGGTAGTGAGTACGGATGCCAGGTGCTGCGGACAGTCCACACGCCGCCGCCATCTCTCCTGGCTCAGCCTCTTCGTTCCAATACAAGCCCCTACCTATTGTTTCCTGACCCCCTATGACACAGAGCTCTTCACTCACCTAGTTTCCCACTTTATTCTTTCTGCCCCGGCTAGACGGCTCTACAATCGTAGTCTCCGGCAGGACAAGGTGCTTCATTGACACCTCCAGAATCGTGGTCTCCCACAGCTTCTCACCTCAAACCCAAGCCCAGCATCCGTACCACACTACCCGGATTTTGTCCAAACCTGCCACGTTCTTGCGTCCGTTACCCCTGCCATCTTTCTCCAGCGATCCTTGACCATTCTTCAAGGTTCAACTCAAGTCTTGTGTCTGTGTGGTCGCTCCTACAGCAGAGGTTCGAGCTGCTTCAGCCTCCACTTTCTTACTTCCCTACCAGGCTACAGACTCCTTTCCACGGGGGACTCTGCCTCCTTGGTCGTCAGGCTGTCACCGTGACAGGAAATGCAGGTGCTTCAGGGAGGTTCAGTGAAGGCCTGGCTGTCTGGCTGCTGAAGCAGGAGCTGCTTTTCTTACGGCTCTATGTAAATGATTCTCTTCAACCCATGCAGGGATCAAACCCTGGGCCTCAAGCCTTCAAGGCAGTGCCTGCCACTGAGCCACATAAACCCAGCCACACTGAACCTCTTAAAAGAGAAAGTGGGAGATACCCTTGAACGAATTGGTACAGGAGACCACTTCCTGAACATAACACTGGTAGCACAGACACTGAGATCAAGAATTAATAAATGGGACCTCTAACAGTGGGGCCAGTCTTTATCCCTAGAACACAAATGGACTTTGCGAGCCCATTCCCTATGGAGGTGTACTATTGCAGCCCAGATAGAGGAAGGAGGGCCCGCCCTCCCTCAAACGATGTGACTGACTTTGATGGTCCTCTGTGGAGGGCCTCAGTATCCCAGGGGAGTGGGTAGGGGGTGGGTTGGGGGGTTGGGAGGCAGCATGGGAGGATGGGAGGGCAAGGGAATGGGGAGATGGATATGTAAATAAGAGTAGTTCTAAAATGAATTTTAAAAAATGCTTATTAAAAAAAAGGGACCTCCTGAAATTGAGAAGCTTCTGTAAGACAAAGGACACAGTCAACAAGACAAAAACAGCAGTCCACAGAATGGGGAAAAGATATTCACCAACCCCATATCCGACAGAGAGCCGATCTCCAAAATCTACAAGGAACTCAAGAAGCTAGTCTCCAAAACACTAAATTATCCAATTAAAAAGCGGGGTACAGAACTAAATAGAGAATTCTCAATAGAGGAATCTAAAATGGCTGAAAAGCACATAATAAAGTGCTCAACATCCTTAGCCATCAGGGAAATGCAAATCAAAACAACTCTGAGATACCATCTTACTCCTGTCAGAATGGCCAAAATCAAAAACACCAATGACAGTTTATGCTGGAGAGGATGTGGAGAAAGGGGAACACTCCTCCACTGCTGGTGGGAGTGCCAACTTGTACAGCCACTGTGGAAATCAGTATGGTGACTCCTCAGGAAAATGCAATTAGTCTACCACAAGATCCAGCAATTCCACTCTTAGGCATATACCCAAAAGAAGCACATTCATACAACAAGGACATCTGTTCAACCATGTTCGCAGCAGCACTATTTGTAATAGCCAGAAACTGGAAGCAGCCTAGATGCCCCTCAACTGAAGAATGGATAGAGTGTTGTTTGTTTGGAGAAAGGGACTCATACGGTCCGCTCTGGCTTGCCTGGGACTTGCTACATCACCCAAGCTGGTCTTGAATGTGTGACTCTTGACTGCTAGGACTGCAAGTGTGAGCTACCAAGAATGGCTAACAAGGCTGTTCCGAAGGCAGTTACTTTAGAGGACAACGACTTGGTCTTGATGTGTTCTCAGTTTTCCAGAGTCCTAGGTAACCATCCAGGCCACGTCACTGCAGGTTCTCCATGCCATGCCACTCTGCCAGATGTCACAGTTCAAGAAATAAACAGCACCAGAGTATGGCCTTATATAAATCCTGATTCTCTTGTCCTCTGCCCCCAAGCACTTACATCCAGAGGAACATAACAATCAGTTATAAAAATGTATCCACAGCTTTAGCCTTGTTGACTCTACCAAGGTAAGGAAAGCTGCACTTGTAGACACTTAATCACAGCAGCTTTTGTAGAAGCGCTGGGAAACAGGTATCTGACAGACTGAGAACTAAAACAATGTCATTTTAAATTATGTGTATATGTGTATTTGAGCATGTGAGTGCAGGTGCCTGCAGATTCCAGAAGAGGCATCAGTCCTGCTGGGACTGGAGTTGCAGATGGTTCTGAGTTGTCCAGCACAGGCTCTGAGAAATAGACTTGGGTCCCCCGCAAGGGAAGATCATCCTCTTAATCACTAAGGCCTCCCTTCAGCCTCCAGAGTAAGGACTTTTATTCTTGGAGGTGCCAGGCAAAAGCTCTAACCCTGAACCCCACCCAGCCCCAGACTGATGGGAAGTAACCCACAGCATTGTTACTTGTAATCCCCGCCCCCCATTTGGAGGCAGGTCTCCTGTGTTCCAGTCTGATGTTCTGAGCTAATTCCCAGGAGCCCACGTGCTGGAAGAGGAGAAGTAAGGCCCACGAGATGTCCTCTGATATCAACTTATGTGCTGTGGGATACCCGTGACCCTCCCAGCCCCAAAGCACACGCAAAAATACTAAAACTGAAATAAGAATTAAACGGTTTACATAGAAAATATGATCAAATGTATGACCCATCGTGGGCAGGTAACATTATTACTAGAAATGTGGACATCAGCAGAGGACTCAGCCACAATTTCGGAGTTTTTTTTTTTTTTTTTTTCATGACATCAGGTAATATGTATGAGGCACTGGTGGTCACATCTGTTCCATTTGTCAGACTGAAACAGGTGATGAAGTCAAGTCCAAAGGTCAAGCTATCTGAAAAAGGAACTAAGATTTATAAATGCTGAACTTTACGAAAGCTTTATGACACTCTTCGAATACCTGATACTTTCCAGATGGTCTATCCCGGAACATATGGGCTGGCACACTGGAATTTTATTAATGTCATTAATTAACTGAATCAATCAGTTCATCCGTGTGTGTCTTAGTTACTGCTGTATTACCGTGAAGAGACGCACGCCACCAGAAAGCATGTGACTGGGGACTTGCTGACAGGTTCAGAGCTTTAGCCCTTCATCACGGTGGGAAGCATGGTGCTGGAGCAGAGCTGAGAGCGCCATCCTGACCCACAGGTAGAGAGAGCATGACTGGCTTCGGAACCCCAATGCCTACCCTCAGTGACACACTTCCTCCAACAAGGTCACGCCTCCTAATCCTTCTAATCCTATCAGACAGAGTCCCTGGTGACTAAGCAATCAAGGATAGGAGCCTACAGGGGTCATTCTTATTCAAATCACCACACCCTGTGTTTTATTTATTATGTATACAATGTATATCTGCACACCACAAGAGGGCACCAGATCTCATAACAGACGGTTGTGAGGCAACAAGTGGTTGCTGGGAATTGAACTCAGGACCTCTGGAAGAGCAGTCGGTGCTCTTAACCTCTGAGCCTTCTCTCCAGCCCCACTCTGTCTCTTCTAACTTTGGCACCTTCTGGACAAAACATTGGTCCAATAGCTGTACAGACTGAGAAGTGAAGAAGCGAACGACGCTAGCCCCCTTGTCACGGTTTGTTTTATAAAGCTTCTCAAAGGAAAAGCTCAACTGTAATCCTTAAAGGTGGCTATTTTGGGAAAATGTGCCTCAAGGGAGGAAGTATCTGTGTTACCAAGATCACTGGTGGCAGAGCCAGCCAGTCACGCCTGTCAGTGTCTGGTGCAGTCCTGAGGCTAACAAGACAGGCAAGCATTTCCCCTTGCAGATCCCCAGATTTAGTCAGGGATCCTTAGCAATTTTTCAGTGTGATACTTGAAAAATGCCACAGATCTTTAGTAGTAACTTGTAAGCTTCTATTTCCTTTAAAAATATTATGATAATTTATTATTACTATATTATTATTATCATTATTATTATATTTTGCCCTCATGTATGTCAGTGAGTGCCTTGAGCCCACAGAGGTCAGAGAGGGTGCTGGAGCCCCTGCAACTGGAGTTGTGGACAGCTGCTGACTCTCACGTGGGTGCTGGGAACTGAGTCCAGGTCCTCTGTAAGAGTGACAAGTGCTCCCAGTCATAAGCCCCTTATTTCATGTTTCCCTTTGATACCTTTTTGTTAAAGAGTATCAAGACTGATTTTTGAGTGAGGTGTGGTGGCTCACCCCTGTAATCCAAGCACTCTGAAGGCTAAAACAGGAGGATTGCTATGAGTTTGAGGCCAGCCTGGGCTGCCGTATGAGACTCTACCTGAAAAAAAAAAAAAAAAAAAAAGCTTGTAATCCCCCCAGGACTCAGAGGCTGAGGCAGGAAGGTCAGGAGTTGGAGGCCGAAGGGCTGGGGAGACGGCTCAGCAGTTAAGAATACTTGCTGCTTTTGCGAACAGCCAGGTTGGACCCAGAACCTACATGGTGGTCCATAACCATCCTTAACTCCAGTCCCAGGAGGGCCCAATGCCCTGCACTTTTATGACCTCCAAGGGACCAGGAACACATAGAGTATACACACATATAGAATCAAAACACATATATTAAAAGAAAAGTCCAAGGCTAGCCTGGGCTACAAAGTAAAGTTCTGTCTCAAAACAACCCCCTCACAAAATATAAACAAAATTAGCAAAACCATAATAAACAAACAAACAAACAAACAAAACCTCCAACTCACTAAAGCTGGCACAAGGCACCTTTTTTCTTTTTAAAGCCAGGAGGTCAACCCCCAGAGTATATTCATTATGGAAGAAAGGTTTTATTTTTCATTTTTTTAGCCAAGCTCTGCCTGCCTCTGCCTTCATGAGTGCTAAAACTGGCTGGCCTAGGAAGAATTTTGAATGGTCAAAGCTTGAGAAGTCCACATCTTGAGAGGCTTTACAATCCTGTCACGGTAATATCAGCAAAGCTACCCAAGGAGTAGGTTGGCTCCTCACTGGCCAAGTGGCCAGGCCATCAGAGCATCAGGACAGGGTCTCCCGGGCTAAGGTAACATCCACAGAGTCTGCGTTTAGTTTGTACAGCTCTGTCTGAAGTTAGGCTGACAGAGAACATCCCCCCTGGAGGGAAAATTCTGCTGACTGGGAGAAAAGTAAGAGGAAGAAGGAGCTGGGGCGATGGACTGAAGAGGCCAAAGGCCCCACTGGTGTGTCCCATGTCCCACCCCCACTTCCGGGCCTCTTTCAAACCCTCCTCACACCTGCAGGGAGACATGGGGCTTCCGCTAAGGATCAGCTAAGGACACGGCACTGGTCAATGTATACAACAGATGTGAGTCATCTCCTCATTTGTAAACATGAAGAAGTCACACTTAAGACTACATGACATTCTCGGGGCTTCCCAACATGCTCAGCACGGGACGTTTGGTCTTTTCCGTACTCGCTCCCAGAAACGCCAGGGAGGGCGGACTTCTTGTTCCCCGAAAGCTTACATATCCCAGGCAGGAGACGGTATGGCGGCAAGCATGGGAACATGGTGGCAGCACTGACAGGGGCTGTGGAGTCTACGAGCCTTGCCCGTGCCACACAGACGGAAGACACCAGGAGGGCCCAGGAAGGCATCCTATCAAGGCTCTGCCTTCTCTGCAGACCTCATTGGGAGTCCCCAGGAGACCCCATCGTCCACTGTGGGGAAGTAATGGTATAGGCCACCGCTCCTCCTCATCCGTAAGCGTCCCAAGGCCAGCTTTCATACATCTCCCGTCTCCCATGAATGGCACATGGGCAGGATGTGGACTGTGCTCTTCCTGGGTCCTTGTGGCTTCCAGCTGCTCTCTGCTCACTCTCTAGCTCTTGTGCAGAGATGGGAGTTACATTTCCTGTAGGCATGCGCAGAGTCCAGGCCTCAGAACTACTGGCTGGCTCTGCCACCAACTTCAGACTGGTATTTCCGCATGCCCCTCTTCTCCATCTCATTAGGCTACCGTGAAGACGAATTAAAACATCTTCCCCTCATTAGAGAGGGGGGAGGGGAACCCCAGAAAATGGATAAAGGGTAGCAGCAAAGCCAGAAACAACACGAGGACTCTGGGAATGGTTTCCGAAGAACAAAGGAGATGACGGGCTGGCCCGTCTTTGTGTTTCCAAACCTGTGGTGGTCTGAGTCTTAGATCTGGGTGCCTGTGGCCCTATACCACAGAAGACAGGATTGCTGTGAGTGGAACAGCTTGCTGGTAGGTGGGGGAACCCCCCAAAAAAGGAGTAAGGAAAGAGAAAGTGAGAGGAGACGTCCCCCAACACAGCAGAGGACACGGCTATCCCATAGCCCTCAGGTTCCTCAGACTACAGATCCCTTCCTTCGCTATAACACGAGATGTTTGTTCTTGTCGAAAGCAAACCAATCTGAGGAGGCAGCTGGAGGCAGTGGGAGAAGCTTCCCCAACTCCGAGGCCCTGAGCTACAAGCCCTGTGGGGGACAGGTAGGCAGGGGCTCCAAGAGCAAAGAGGCACACTAAAAATAAATGAAGGCTGAACATCAAGGCGGTAGAGAAGTTTCGCAGGGGATGTAATCAGCACACTAATTACAGGGTCATAATTAGGAGCACTGGCATGAAATTAAGAAGAGGGAGATTTTAATTGTCAGGAAGAACTCTGAGGGAAGAGATGGCTTCTCACACTCACAGGACGGAAGGCCGTTCATCTCAACAAAGCTGGGCCAGAAAACCTGGCAAGCATTTCAAGCGAATTTATTTTTGTTACCCAAAGTAGGCTAGGTTACTTGATGACACACAGAGGCCTCTTGTATCTAATTTTATCATCTTGTTCTTATTCTAAATTAAATAGTTAAAAAAAAAAGCTAACGATAAAGAAGCCCATGACTATTTCATTCCAAAAGTATGATTCAGCTTCTAAGGAGATCAAAGTAGTAAAGCCAGTACAAATAGAACGAAACAGTCGAGCATGTTCCCAAGGATGGGAGTGATGGATGAGGAAGGAATCCGAAAAATACAGTTTTGTTTTCCAGAATTGATACCTAGACAGAACTAAACTTAGTCAACCATGACCAGAGGCTGCACAGAATATCTGTTTTCTTTCTTTCTTTTTTCCTTTGAGATGACAGGGTCTTGTTGAGGCTGGTTGTGAACTCACCACGTATTTGAGGCAGACCTTGGACTCCTGCCTCTGTTTCCCCAGTACTCGAAGCACAGGCTTGTGGCATCACACCTGGCTCCAGTTTTAGTCTAGTTTCACGATGAGTCTTGCAGTATTATCCCCGTGAATGGGTAACTGAGACTCAAACCCTGAGTATAGCCAAGTTTCATGTGTCAAAGACGCCGGAGGAGCCGGGCAGTGGTGGTGCACGCCTTTAAAGCCAGCACTTGGGAGGCAGAGGCAGGTGGATCTCTGTGAGTTTGAGGCCAGCCTGGTCTCCAGTGCAAGTTCCAGGACAGCCAGTGCTACACAGAGAAACCCTGTCTCAAAACAACAATAACAACAACAACATCAACAATAATAAAGAAATTAAAAAGATAGTGGAGGTTTAGATTTGTAAGATCAGCAGTAAAACACAGAAAACTGATTTTCTCTTCCTCATGCACCTTTCATTTGGCAGCTGTCTAGGCATGGAGGGGAGGCAAGTCGTCCTGTGGGACAGCCCAGTGTGGGGAGCACACGGGAGAGGCGAGCTCCGGGAAGAGGGAGCACTCAGGGAGGCCTCGTGGAATGATCACAGAAGGGACAGAGATGCTGGGAGTCACCCCAGGGAAAAAGAGATGAGGGCGTACAGGCAGACCTGTGGGGCAGGTGCCACCACCCTTCCGTTTTCCACAGAGGGCACAGGGACGGCCATTCCCATGACGTGCACAAAGCCCTCGTGTCCATTACACCAGCAACCAAAGCACCTGGAAGGAGGTTTCCTCAACATCACTTGACATTTTCCAAAACTGTGATTATTTAAATGCCCTGGGAATGTCAGCACATAGGATCATGCTTGACCTGCTACTGAGGTAAGTTCCTGCCAGGCCCGGGAGGCCTCGAGCACACTTCGCTAAGACAGACAAGTGCTCACTGCCTTGTGCTGGGACAGGAAGTGCCAGGGCAGCATGTGGCAAGTGCTCTGTGAGCACCAGCAGGACTCCTGGGAGGGAAGGCCCTGTGGGGAGCTCCAGGGAAAGCAGGGTCCCTGGGAGACATCTGAGGCTGGGGAGACAAGCCAGAGAACCGACAGGACAGCAGGCACCGCTGAAGGCCTTTCTCGGGCAGCCGGGCATCAGGGACCGACGAAGATGTACCTCTGCTTGGGAGTCACACAGAACATTGTGACAGGATCTCCCTAGGGTCAGTCCCATCTTGTGATGAGGTACTTCGTGTTCCCCCAGCCTGCCTGCTTCATCCTTGACCTTCACGTCAATCGTGAATCTCAGTCTAGAGCTATAATTAGCTTTTTGTGGGAATCTCTGTAAAACCCCTTTTCTGAATGCAGATACCGAGGTGTCTGAAGCCACGGGATGCCCTGAGTCAGGGCTTAGCATAAACTCTTTCATAAACCTCACTTCTCATAACGCTCTACTGCTGGAGTAAAACCCCTCCAACACCCCACTCCTGCCAGCAGGCACTGTGTTTAGAAAGAACAGACAGTCTGCAGGTGGACTCAGAAGTCTGCAGCACCCGGGATATTGTAATGCAGGCTTTCATCTTGTACCATGCTAGCTATATAACTATGTAATTGCTCACTTGCTTTTCCCTCCCTGTCCCACCTCTAAGGTTCTGGTGAAATGCTCACTGCCGTTGCTAATGGAGTCAGAAGCGGTTCATCACCGGGCTTTTGTTCTACTTGGGAATTTTCATGCAATGGCTGTTTGTATGCTGCAGGTACAATAAGCCAGGCTTTCTTCCTAAGGGGAGAGGGAACATGGCTTTTCAAAAGAAAAGTGAGAAACAAATTCAAGTTGAGGGGACTTTGGGAGACCTTGCCGGAGGAAGCCTGTGCTCAGGTGACCCCAGTATGTGGAGAAAGCTTTATTTCCCTCTCTGTACAAACACCATCAAGAGCTAGGCCTCTGGGTCTGGTGTTCGCATTGGAGGAAGAAGCACAATGACCCAGAAGCCCTGTCCCTAACGGCTTTGTGACCTGGGAGGGCAGGCCATGTGTACCCTTGGTCCCATTCCTTCTCCGATTAGGAAATTAAACTATGAGAACAGACAGGAAGGTTTTAAACCTCTTTATAATCACCGTCAGACCATCTTTAAAAACAAGCAGATGAAAGTTTTCGTAGCTACGTGGCCCAGTCAGCCCAAACAGCTCCCAACCCTGAGCCCACGGTACGCCTGGGACTTCAAGAGTCAACCTGCCTGCAAGCCAAACTTGCATAACATCCTAATTTATATTACAGAAATAAATGGCCATTAGTAACCTGGCAAATAAAATCTGGATTTCAAGTGATGAAAACATGTTTCACTGTGACCAATATTAAGTAAATTGAGCAACAGAGGTGGTTACCCAAGTCTAGCATGTAGGTGCAATGTGGTTATTACTACCCTCTTGGAAACTGTGTTACAAGAGTCAGGGGACTATAGAGAGGAATTGTGTTTAGACCTGTCACATACTTGGAGGGGGAGCAGGCTTGCAAGTCAGCCACAAGAGTACAACTCAACTCAGGGGCTGGAATGTGTGTTCCCAGGGAGATGAAGCACACTTTTGCCTACTCTTGGAGCCAAACCTTTGCCCATCTGTCTCTTCTTACCTCAAGGTGACCCAGCTTTCTCAAATTTAATTGTTTTTGCAAAGACTACCAATTAGTTGTGATTCACAGGAAGCCACAGTTCATCAACGGCAGGTGGCCCGTGTCACTTAAAAGGGGAAACAGACAGGATATAGGGTGACATGTGGGACATTTCTGGACACAGTGGCCAGTACTAGTTCAGAGGGACAAGTCCCATCATTCCCAGATGACCTGGGAATATTCAATCCTCCGCCTACCAGGCAGTAAAATGCCACACATGCCATGGAATGTGAACCCAACTGTGTGGATTTCCTTGTGGCCAGCTTCAGCCATTTCAGCCCTGCAGTATTAAGGCCCCAGGCTCCCACGGGTTCTTGGACCTCTACTCTATGGGTTCTCGGACCTCTACTCTATGGGTTCTCGGACCTCTACTAGTCCCATCTTTTCACAGCGTCTGGCTCTGTACGTATCTATGTTCCTTGCTCTTCTCATGTCCATCTGAGACATTGGGGACATAGAGGCCATGGTTCAGAGTCAGGCCTGGAGAAGCCTGCTTCTCCCCTACTTCACCCCTAACTCTTACCTCACCCCTGCGTCTCCCCTGTCTGCCTGCCTCTCCCCTACCCACTCTTTTCTTCATGTGTAAATGGGACACTTAACTGTAGGTCTATGGAAAAGATTTAAACTCACACACACACACTCTCTTTCTCCCTGCTCTCTGCGCTCTCTGGTGTTCTGAGACGGTGTTCCTCTGTGAAATAGTCCTGGCTGTCCTGGCACTCACTCTGTAGACCAGTGCTGGCACTAAAGGTGTGCGCCACCACTGCTGGGTCTTAAACTAGTTTCTAACCTAATGAATAACTGAGCACGGAAGTGATGCTGCCTTTCTTCCTCCCCTCCCTTGGATTCTAGGGGGTACCAATGTATTTACTTTTGTTCCCTGACTAAAAGCTGTCTTTCCCATCTTTTTAAAAAAGCATCTCAATGATCCATTCCTACAGGGAGCTCTCTCCATTGCAAGCCTGGCACGGTAACACACAGTCTCCCTGAGTTTGCAATTTTCCATCCCTCGTTGTAGCCATTCACACATTCCAATACCAGATGCACACAGGCCTGTGGCAGATTTAGTGAGGCTCCAGGTCCCTGGACACTGTGCTGTCATCTGGCGAGGTGGCGCATTTAACATTCTAATCTGCTTTACCCTTTCTCCTTTGGTTGTGCACTGTCTATTCTCCAAGTTAACCACCCAGTTCATCATAAACCTGAGTACAATGACACCTTCTCTCTTTTTGAGGAGCCCCCCTCTTCTCTTTCTCAACGGGTCAAGCCACCGTGTCAAAGATCTGATAAGTGAGCAGCCTCTGGTCATTTTCCATTTGTCCTTTCTTAAGCATCATTAAGTTCCCTGCTCCTCCTACTCATTATGGCCCCACCCTCAGCCACCATTTTGATTCTCTCATTGCTTGCAGGCCCAGAGAGAAACTTTCTGCGACCTCCTATTCCGCTATCTCTAACATCCCCCTCAATACTCTAGAGAGGCCTCAGGAAGGAACCAGCAAAAGCGCGAGTACTGCCTCCAGAGGGAAGTGAGCTTCTGAGCGAGCCGCCCAGTCTGAGTGGGTTTTCACTGGCACACGTCACTGGCTTGGAGGAAGCCACTTGTCTGGAAAGCTGTTCTGAGGGAAAAGACATTTTATGCAATATGCTAGACATGGGACATGGCATGGAATAGCTTTTCAGGAAGGGTGGCAGTGATTTTAACCCCCCTGAATCACTTCCCAACACCCTTTCACGCCATCACGACCCACCGAGACCCTGTCGTCATTGGTAATCGTTTGGTGGTTTTTGGCATCTTCAGATTCCTACTCTGCTCTCTCCATGGTATAAACCAGTTCTCTCCACTGCTCCACTACAGGGTCAACGCAAGAGACTACGTGATCTTTACTGGGCACAAATCTTCTCAGACATATGCCCGTGGTCACCTGAGCTATGGACTGGCTTCCCAGATCTCATCTCCAGGTGTCCTTGAGATGTCAACTCCCGATGACTGCCTTCCTGGTTGTATAGCGGAAACTCACTTGAGGAAGAAGCCCATTCTGTTCCACTGTGCTCTACCATCTGCTCCCACGTTCCCATGTGGCCTGGAGCTAGGCACATGCCTTCTCTATGTCAATCCGGCAGGTAGGACACATCCAAGCTCTTCCCGGCTGGGAGGTCGGACTATTGGTGCTCCCTGATATGTGGCTCCCATGTCTTCTCCTGCCCCAAGAGTAACCTTTGGTGGCCTTCCTTGATGTCCTCAAGTGCAGAGCCCATTATCTGGGCAAGTCCCTTAGTACAGCCCAGCACACTGCTGCACAGGACTAGTGCGTATTTAGATGACAATGATCAAAGCACCTCCAGTGAGGCACCGGCAGCTGCCACTAGATGACTCAGACCTCTCTGAAAAATGGCTTAATTTAGCACCCTTTCAGCTGTCTACAGAACAGACTGTCAGCAAAGGACACAGTGAACCGAACAGCTTTTAACCCGCTTAACACCACAGGGGCCTTTGAGGTCAGAAGGCTCTCAGGAGCAGAGGGACTCATTTGCCCTTGCTCCCCAGCCAGTAGAGAACTAGGGAACAGGGGCAGCCTGGGAAGACCCCGTACTGGCCAGCTGAGTGTGTGATCTGGACCTAAGGTTGGCCTTGGGAGTGACATGGGGGAATCGGGAATCACTTCTCTTGTTGGGCCTGTTTTTCCTCATCTGGAAAATGGCTGTGCAGTGGCTCCCCACTCCCAGGGATTCTGACCCTGCTGGTCTGGCATGAGCACAGGACACTGTTTTCTGTATGGTTTCCACTTGGGAACGAGGGTGGTTGGCAGCCATTTGTATGACACTGGATTCTCAGTTTGGTGTTCCCCTGAGACAATCCTGTCTCCTCCAAGTTCCCAAACCAGTGAGATCATGTGAGCCCCGTCCCTCCTCCCCTCCCCGTCTCTAGAACCAAACTGGACAGTTTCCAGGGACACTGCATGGCGGCTCACCCCATGCATGAGAACCCAAAGGATTTGCAATCAAGAACTGGTTCACAGGACTCAGCAGCTACTCCAGGGTCCACCAAAGAGGTAATCTCATTTCGACAGATGCACACCCACGCTCAAGTGCCACAATTCCCCCTGGAGTAAGCATCTTTACCAAACAGGAACACAGAAGGGCTCCACAACACACGGACAATTCTTCCAAAATGAACCTGCGGCTGCACATGGCAGCTCAGGTCCTTTTAGCCCCAGCACTCAAAGCCCGCTGAGGCAAGAGGATTGCTGTGAGCGTGAGACCTGTGCCGGCTACCCATCTCAAACCAAAACGGGACCAGTGGGATGGCTCAGCAGATAAAAGCGCCGGCCACTGAGCTAGGCGAACTGTGTTTGAACCCGGGACTCTCAGGTAGGAAGGAGAGGACTCCTTCATGGTCACTTCTGACCTCCGAACGTAGTAGACAATGCATACGCCTCCCCCAATAGATAAATGCCCAAACAAACAGACAACAGCGACAAAACACCACCTGGACATCTGGACTCACTTATCAAGAGCTTAAACACCCAGTGCGAGTCTGACCAAAGTCACTACTCCAAGAACCTGTTTTGTAATGAGAGCTATGATGCACGGAGGGCCATGGGCCAGCCCTCTGCTGTGCATATTGTGCAAATTACCTCACTCAATGGAGGCAGGCAACGCGGATGCTGTTAACCAGTGCTTTCCTGCGTAGTTCGTTCATTCTACAAACCATACAGCGCTTTACGGCGACCTTAGTACCCAGTGAGCTTTTGATAGATACTTCTAGAACATCTGTGACTATGAAGGCTTAGCAGATCAGAAATTTTCTAAGCATACAGGGGTTTCCCCGAATTTTCAAGTCACTTTCCTGAGGGGAGTGTGGACACATGGAAGACAAAGTAAACCGTGGAATCTAGCTCCCACTCTTGGCGATGATTTCCTCCTGTGTGTGACCTTGAAGTTAGTTTTCATGTCTGTGGTCCCATATCAACCGAGGATGGCAGCGGCTACTCACACGGCAGGGCTGTTGTGAACACTGAGCAGATTTGAGCCCACAAAGCAGCTTTGGTTTCCTCATAGGAAAGTGCCCAATAAAACCTGCAACTACCGTTTGCCCTTGCGAAGGCTGCAGCTCGCTGATGTTGCCAAGAGCAGCCCGGTGTCCAGGCTTCCGCCATGGCCCTCTAAACTTGGCTCCTCCGTGCTGCGGACTGTAATCACATGACTGGTGATAGGGACCGGAAATGAATTAAGCTCGTCTCAAGTTTGTTGCAAGAGGATTTAGGTTGTAAAACAGTGAAATAACTTCCAGCAACTCACTCTGGTATTGAAGGCACTGCCCCAAATTGTGTTGAGCAGTTCCAGTTAACAGGGAAATACAGATCAGCATGATTGAATCTGTTAAAATCCAGAGCATAGGTTTTAAACCTCCGTGGGGGAAGAATGCCCACTTTCTGTCTTTCCCATACTGCCTTCCTGCCCGGTGTGGTCGTCCTATGGCACAACATTTCACATGTACAGAGCTCTACACTCTCTGCATTATCTAGCTACTCTTTCTAGTACTTTTGCACGAAAAATAAAAGACCCAGAGACTGATACTGGGGTTCAAGCTTCAAGCTGAAGATCAGAGAAGCAAAGCAGCCGGTCACTAGCTCTTACTCTACCCCAGAATGAAAGGACATCCTGGCTCCATCAAACACCCTCAGTGTGGCTGGAGAGAATCCTGAGACTCCAATGTCTTCCTATCCTCAATGTGGCTGGAGACCGAAAGCCAGCTCTGAGACCCTGCTCCTGTCTTATATACCTCCCTAATGCTGGGATTAATTAAAGGCGTGTGATCCCAGGTGCTGAGATCATCTTTGTGTGAGCTGTTTCTCTTTAGGACTGGATCAATCTTGTATAGATCTATCTGGGTGGCCTTGGATTCACAGAGATTTGTCTACCTCTTAATCCTGAGTCCTGGGATTAAAGGTGTGTGCCACCACCTCCTAGCTTCTGGCTGCTGGCATTAAAGGCACTGCCTGATTGCTATAGCTTGGGGCTGACTTGGCTTTCTGAATCCTCAGGCAAGCTTTAATAAATCATAAATAATATATCACCACACAGCATCCTATGACTGAGGGCCTGGGGACTAACGACCACCTTGCAGGAGGAGACCGCCACAGTCTAGTGTGCTGCTCAGTGCTAGGACAATGTCTTCTTCGTGAATGCGTGGCTCTATGTCCACAGTGCACAGCACAAAACACAAGGGCCCCATGTGTGAAGGGAACAGCATGGGGCTTTTAGTGGACTTGGCATTGCATCAAAACTGAAAAGGCTGTGGCCATCTAGTCCAAGACCTGATCTACACCTGAGCCCCTGGAGAGGCAAGATCTCCAGGCCACTTGTCCCTACCTAGGGGACTCCATTCCACACGGTTTCCCTTTCCTTGACGCCATGTTCTAGATCTGAAATCTCTTTTCTTTAGCACCTGATATACACCCAAGGCTGAAGGAATGACTCTCGTTGGGTGTGTAGGATGTGTGGAGCGTTCCCGGTGTGAGCTGACCCACCGTGTGCAGTCTTGGGTCTATGGTGTGGAGCTGTGTGTCTGTGAGGCTAGCTTCACACTTCTTCATGGTGCACCCCAGGTGAGTTCTGCTTTCACCGACCCAGAGGTGGCTCACTCTCTCTTCCCCTCAGAGCTTCTCCTTCCCTCTCTCTCCTAGGTTATTACATCCTCCCCTTTGGCTCAGACTCCCACTTCCGTGGTCTGAGTGTTAGGGGCTCTAGGTAAATGGTGGTTCACTTGGTTTGGGTTTAAATCTCCCACCTTAGTGAGGGACGTCTAGGCAAACGGTGGCTCTTCAGTAAGAGTAACAATTACTCTTCCCGGTACCGTATGAGTGAGGACCTGGTCACCAATAACCGACCTGCAGGGAAGGAAACACAGGAGTCTACTGAGCTGCTCAGTGCTATGACGATGACACCGCCACTGCCAATGCTGCCGCCACCACCACCTACTTTTGCTGTTTGTTTCTCCTGGGGCCATGGAACTCATAAGCAGACCAGGCTGGTCCCTTGCCGCTGCCTCCCCAGTGCTCTGGGATTACGGATGAGTTCCATCGTGCCCAGCACCCATCCACTTTACCGAGTGCTGACTGTGAACGGAATGAATGCTGTGTATGTATATCAGTTGGTGAGAGGGTGCAGGCTATCACGTTATTCCCAGCACAGACAGGTGAATCTGCCTGATGCCACACTCTCTATCCTATAACATAGGGCCAGCAGATCCTCAAAATTGGTGAAGCCTACGGGAACACACCGGACAGATGTGTTGCTAGGAATACGGTCAGGTCAGGCTGTCTGTAACCAAGGCAGATGTGGATTTCTCCTGGATAGCAACATCACCTATGTGGGGGACAGTGTAAGCCACGCCTGCTAGAAGCTGGCCACAGGTGTGCCTGACCAGGCCTGTCAGGGCGTGGTCAAGGTGAGGTCAGGATGATGCGTGATAGGTTTTTAAGGGGCTGCAAGGCACATGGGAGCCCCTTCTCTCTGGCCTCCCTGCCTTGCTGCCCCTGGCACGCTCTGGCTTGCGTTTGGCTGGTGTTTTTCTAATAAAGGATATCCTTATCGTAAGCTCCTTTTATATCTCAATACACCTAACTCCTTTTTTTTTTGGTTTTTTCAAGACAGGGTTTCTCTGAGTAGCTTTGGAGCCTATCCTGGCACTCGATCTGGAGACCAGGCTGGCCTCGAACTCACAGAGATCCGCCTGCCTCTGCCTCCCGAGTGCTGGGATTAAAGGCGTGCGCCACCAACACCCGGCCACCTAACTCTTAATAAACCACGGAAGACCCAGCTCAAGGAGCTGCCTTGGTCCCAGCTGAGGCTCAGACCAGGACTTTACCACACTGCCAGGCCTCACCTTGGTAGTGCTGTGACAGGGATTCAAGAGTGGCTTCCATTGTATTAGAGCTAATCAAATGGCTACCTTGGTGACAGCTCGGTCGTGAGTGAGTCTGGACATAGCCATCCCAGTCCGAGGGCCTGCAGATGGGTAGAGAGACCGGAGACAATGTGGCAACTGGAGGCTCAGGGAAGCAGTAACTAGACGTTTGCTCCAGTGCGTTGGGACTGCATGACCGCGGCTATTATTTCCAGCTGTGACGTTTTAAGATTCTCACTCCCTTGGCACCGAAATGAAAGAGCGAGAGAGTGGAAATCCAGCTGCCCTCGATTGGAGCAGAGGCTGACGGTGCTTCTGAGGAACACCAAGTCACTGATTCATGCTGGAGACTCAGCCCCAGCCCGCAGATGCTATGCACCAGCCTGTGACCATCTTTGGAAAAGCCTGGGTTGGGCTCTCACAAGAGGGGTTGCTACTCTTGCCGCCTACCTCCGGCCAGGAAGCGGGGCTGAGCACCCAAGCTCACCAGTGTGCCTCAGACACTCGCTATACTGCCACAAACCCAACCCAGGCTCTCAGAGTGTCCCGGCCTTTACACATCTGGAGCACTCCGCGTTCTTATGACACGTTTACTTTACCCTCCTCCTGGCAGAAGGTGATGAGACGTGGAAACCAATCCGGAAACAAAGGCGATTTCACTTAGCCCTGCCCACCTTTCACGGACAAGATCTCGTGAAAAAACTGGTCAATCTCTTCCAATCACAAATAAACACGAAGCCTCATAAACCAGGGGTAGACTACTGCCACTGATGGATGTACTTCTGACTTCTCTTCGTGACAAGTCAGCAGGAAGAGGGAATTGGATAATGGACCCCCACGGTGCACACACCAGGTTCTTGCGGAATAGCCTTGAGTATCCTGGAACTCACTATGTAGACCAGGCTGACCTCGAACTCATGTGTGTGTGTGTGTGTGTGTGTGTGTGTGTGTGTGGTTACAAGTACCTAGTGTTGAGGGTGTAGCTCCTCCTGCCTGACAGGTGGGCCCTTGTACTTGATCCGTATCACAGAAAAAAAAAAAAAAAAAGTGCATGGAGCGATCTCAACCTTCTGACAAAACCTACCCTTAGGTGGCTGAAGATCCATGCCTTGCACACACAGTTATGTATGTACACATACACATTCATACATTCTCATTTTTACTCAAAGGTGAACACAATGCTTTGCTTTGAGATAGCCCATGGAGCACTGGATGGCTTTGAACTTGTGATCCTCTCAAACTGTGGGTCATCGGTCTGGCTCCACCTACGTTGTTTTGCACCTTGCATTTCACAGTGAATCGTTTATTTGTGGGATCCTTTCACACTGGACACACAGATTACCTTGCTTTTAAAATCTGGTTGCATCGTACTGTTTCGCAGCCACCTGGAGTTCACTGAGCTAATCCCTAACAAGGAGCATCTCAGTAGCCGCCGTCCTGCGCTTTAATGAGGCGTAGCTGAGACACAAAGGCCTGGGCTTGGTAAGGCTGACAGGTGCACACAGCCATGCAACCACCACTGCAACCAAAACAGGGAACAAATGCAGCGTCCCAGAACTTCCTTGTGCCCCGTGTCGTTTCCTCTTCTGGTCTCTCGGCTCCCCGTCTCCTCCCCAGGCAGCAACGGGGTCTTCAGTCACGTTAGGCCAGTTTGCATGGCAAAGAATTTTATCAAAGTGACAAGACACAAGCTTGTGTTCTCCTTTGGGCTGGTCTGGCTCCTTGCTGCACGTGTGAAGTCTGGTCATTTTTCTGTTCTGGGCAGTACTACATACGGCGTAGACAGAACATGTACAGAGCCATCAGTTATGGGACGTCCGGGCTGTTTCCAACTCTGAACAACCCAAGTTGATGTGGACATTAGTCTTCCTGTGGTGTATGCTTCTAACGCTCTTAACCAAACACTCTTGAGAGGGCTGCCTTGCTCAGATGGTCAAAGTAGGCCTGATTTTGAGACTGTTGAATTGTTTCCTAAAGATTGGTATCACCTGACATTTTTCTCTGGCTTAGGTTATTTTGTTTTCAAAACTTCAGCCACTCTAGTGGGCGTGTAAGTGGTTTTAATCTGTGTTTCTCTGTGTACAAGAGAGTTATGGGCTTGCCACCTATAAATCTGCTTTTGAAGTAGCTGTTGAATATTTTTGTCATTTTAAGACTTTTCGAAACCCTTTTGAAAAAATTTTTTAGATTGTTTTCTTGTGACTTTCTAGAGTTCCTTCTGTATTGTGGGTACAAAATCTTGTATTTCTGTTTTGAAAATAACATTTCCAAGCCGGGCAGTGGTGGCGCATGCCTTTAATCCCAGCACTGAGGAGGCAGAGAATCACTCCGTGAGTTCAAGACCAGCCTGGTCTACAAGAGCTAGTTCCAGGACAGGCTCCAAACTACACAGATAACCCTGTCTTGAAAACCAAAATGAATGAATGAATGACATTTCCTAGTTTGACACTAGTTCTTTCACACCTGTTAAAGCAAGGGCAGTTTTTCCTGTTTTTTTTCTAGGACTTCTATAGTTTCAGATTATATATATATATGGCATAAAAACCCATTGTAAATGAATTTTTGTATGCAGTATGAGATACAGGTCATTTGAAATACAAGTGTGTGTGTGTGTGTGTGTGTGTGTGTGTGTGCACATGTATGTGTGTGCACGCATACATGCATACATGCTTGCCACACCAGGGAGGTTAGAGACAACTTGCAGCAGTCGTTTCTGTCATTCTGTCACGTGGGTTCCAGGAACTGAACTCAGGTTGTAAATGTTGGTAGCAAGTGCCTTTTTGCACTGAGCCATCTTGCCAGCTCTCGGAGTTTATTTCCTGTATTTGTAGATCCAGCTGGCACGCACACCATCATTTGTTGAGAAGAGCTATTTCTCTCTCAATGAACTGTCTCTACACGCTTGTGGAAAATCCTTGATTCCCCCTCACACGTTTGTGGAAAACTGACTGATTGACTGCCTCCAAATGTCTGTTTTGGATGTCATCATGATTCACAGACTTTTCTTGATTTTTTACTAATTAAATTTATTCTTTTATTTTACACCCTGACCTTTCTGTTCAGAAAGGGACAGGTCTCCTATGGGGGTCAACAAAGCATGGCACATCAAGCTGAGGCAGGACTAAGCTCCTCCCTCCCCTTGTATTAAGGTTGGGCAAGACAACCCAGTATGAGTAATAGGTTCCCAAAAGCCAACCAAAGCCTTAGGGACAGGCCCTGCTCCCACTGCTAGGAGTCCCAGAACGTGACCAAGCTACACAACTGTCACATATATGTAGAGGGCGTAGGTCAGTCCCATGCAGGCTCCTTAGCTGTCGGTCAAGTGTCTGTGAGCTCCTACGAGTCCAGGTTGGTTGTCTCTGTGGGTTCCCTTGTGATGACCTTGGCCCTCCTGGCTCATACAATCCTTCCTTCCTTTCTTCTACAGGATTCCCAGAGCTTGGTCCAGTGCAAGGCTGTGGATCTCTGCGTCTGCTTCCATCAGTTATTCACAGACTTTTTTATTGCTGCTTCTCACACTATACTGTCATGGCTATTACTGCTCTGTAAGTCTCAGAGTCAGGCAACACTCTGTAGCTGTGTTCTCTGTCAGTTATGTTTGCCCCTTCAGGTCTTCTGAATTTCCCTACCAATTTCAGAATAACCTTTTTTGTTTTGTTTTGTTTTGTTTTTCGAGACAAAGTTTCTCTGTATGACATCCCTGGCTGCCCTGGAACTTACTCTGTAGACCAGGCTGGTCTCGAACTCAGAGACCTGCCTGCCTCTGCCTCCCGAGTGCTGGGGTTAAAGGCGTGCGCCACCACCGCCTGGCTAGTCTCCTTTCTTAAAGCAATGTTCAGTTAAGTATTTCTTCTTGATCCCATTTAATTTTCATTATGGGGCAGTGATTCGCAACCTTCATAATGCTGACAACTTTTTCATGCAGTTTCTCATGCTGTGGTGACCCCCCCCCCAACCATGACATTATTTTCATTGCTACTTCGTAACTGTAATGTTGCCACTGTTGTGAATCCTGCTGTAAATATTGTTTGGAGACAGAGACTTCTCAGAGGGGCCTCGACCCCCAGGTTGAGAATCACTGCAATAGTCTTCCTAGTAAGAAGATTCTGCTGTGGAATTCAGTGACCGCATAGTTTGTAATACCCATTTTTTAACATGTGTACCTTCAAGTTTCTTTTTTTGCCCTTTAAAAATAAATTGATTTTTATTTCATATGCATTCATGTCTTGCTTGCATGTGTGTCTGTGTGAAGGTGTCGGATCATGTGAGACTGGAATTACAGGCAGCTATGAGCGGCCACGTGGTTGCCGGGAATTGAACTCAGGACCTCTGGAAGAGCAGCCAGTGCTCTTAACCTCTGAGCCGTCTCTCCAGCCCTCCTTCAAGCTCTACTACACATGTACTCGCATGCACCACTTGAGGTCAGAAGATCAGGAGGGAGCTTTAGTTACAGGTGGACATGGGCGCTGGGAACCAGATCCGGGCACTCAGGAAGAGCAGTCTGTGCTTTTAACCATCACAGCTTCTCTCCAGCCCCTGTTTCATTTTTAATTATATAATTAAATACTTTATAACTACAGTCCTGTAGGTTTTATCTCTAGATTTATTGGGCTGGTTGTCTATGTGTCTACCTTTCAAGCTCCTGTTATTTTTGTTTTCTGTTTTTTTTTTTTTTTCCTATGTGATACTGCCAATCTTTTTTTCTGATTGAAAACAGGAATGCATGTGTGTGCCTGTCTGTGTGCACTTAGCTTGCTTGGGAGGCACATGTAGAGGTCAGAAGACATTCCTGGGTTTTTGGGCCTGACCTTTGACCTTGCTTGGGATATGGTTTGTTGACTTACTTTTGAGACCACCTGGATTGGACTTGAACTTATTATATGGCTGAGGTTGGCCTTGAACTGCTTGCACTCACTTCCCAAGTTCTGGGAATACAGGCACACATTACCACACCTGGCTGAATTCTTTAACTTGCTGTTGTCATGTTAAAGGATGGTGCGCTTTAATTATGAATGTTTTAACATCCATGTGCTTACTGATGGCTGGTGTTGCCTGTTCTGGAAGTATCTGTTTATGTCCTTTGACTTTGTACAAAATCGCCTTGTCATGTCTGAACTGGTCTCTAAGGTTTGTGAAGTAAATGAACACTGCCACACGAGTCCCAATCCCCTGCTTCTCTCCAGCCAACAGCTGGTCTTCTGACTTTTCTTCAGGGTGTTGGTTTTTGGAATGAATAACTTTAAAATCCTCGCAGTGTCCTTCCTTTCCAAATGGTTTCTGGGCGTCCCGCAGCTTAGATGCACAGGAGCGAATGAACCAACAGGGATTTCTTCCCTAAATTACAGTAAGATGGGGCCTTACTTCTTGTTCCTTTTTCCCTATCTACAGGAATCAATAGCGCTGCTGGGCTGCATTCAGGCGACAACGAGGATCCGCCGCTGTATCTCTGACTGACAGCCGCCTCAGATTTACCAGACAAGGGCCATCACAGTTACTGCGCTGAGATGCAGTTTGGCTGGGAAGAGAAGCATCGCACCAGCACTTGGCTTCAGGAGGCAGCCTTTCTCCTCAGGTGGACTTGCAATTGTGGTTTGACAGGAAGTGGAGGCGGTGTGTGCAGGTAAGAAACGACGGTTATGAAGACCCGATGGCTGCCCCTAACAGTCCCTGAACACTTGGGTTTCTTTGGGTTCCCTTGGATGACCAATGCACTCACTCCCAGGGCCACTGACAGACCTAGGGCAGGCTTTTACTCATGGTTGCTCCGCTGTTTTTGATTAGTTCTGTTTTCCAAGGTCGTGAGAGGGAGGGGGCGTTTGTTGTATGCTTTCCACACTGCTGAGTAAGTTATCCTGAGCTGAAGTGTGTGCTACCAAAGGCAGGAACTCCCTACAGAAAGAACCTCAAGTGAGGAGGCTAGACTCCCAGGGGAGAGTGTGCCATTCACTTGCTTGTCCGGAGATGATGGCGGCATTTGTCATCATCAAGCCTGGAGGTGAACAAAGACAGCACTCGGTTGAGCCTGAAGGGCCCACCTTCCCAGGGAATGCGGCTCAGCACAGCTACGGTGGCTAAACTGCCATGGACCCTAAAATGTGCACCTCAACACATCCTCAGGTCAGAGCTTCTCAACCTTCCTAGTGCTGTGACCTTTTCATACAGTTCCTCATGCTGCAGTGACCCCAACCGTAACATTATTTCCATTGCTGGTTTATAACTCTAATTTTGCTACTGTTCTGAACTATAAATAAATATCTGACATGCAAGATACCTGATATGTGACCCTTGTGAAAGGGTCATTTGACCCCCAAAGGGTTGAGACCCACAGGTTGAGAGCTGCTGCCTTAAGCGGATGGAGCGTCCAGAGCGGGTCTGCAATACCCACCGAGAAAGGAGGCAGAGAGCCAACATTTGGTACTGACTGTGTGGTCCAGCACTAGGCTAGCAAGCGCCTCTCAAGGGTGAGCTGAGTTTTGGCATGTCCACAAAGAAGTTTTATTCCTTCATTTTACAGTGGGGAACACTGAGCCTTTCGACCTGCGAAACCACTTACATTGAAAGGAGGTCTGGCCAAGATGCTACCTGGGGTCACAGGATTGAGTGTGGGGGCTTCTGAACCACCCGGTAACGGTGACGGGCGTCTGAACATCCGGTGATCGCTGGCTCGGCAAAATCAGACACAGCCAGTTGAAAGGGTTTCCTGTGATTTCACAGCAGCCTGGGTTCTAACCCCATGGCACGTGACCTCTGCCCTGTCGGGGCCGTTGCTGTGTGGTGCCAGGGAATGCTGCCTGCAGCACCCTGATGTACACTCAACAGCAACTGCAGTGTTTTTCTGCTCTGACAGGAAACACAACGGCTTAATTACTCAAAACAAAGGCTTTTCCTATTTTCCCACTGCCATTCCTCTGCACGTGAGTATCGAATTAGCGGTTTTCAGATTGTATTTTACTGGAACGTTTGATTCAGCTCTGAAAACCACTGAAGGAACTGCACGCTCGGCCAAGACCTCATTCTTCATGTAAAAGTAAACAAGTGCACCCCCCCAACCAGCTCGTATGCAAATACACTTTCATCTTTAATAAGTGGTAAGATTATATGTGTGTACTGAAGAAGTAACAAGAACTGTTATTGATTTACGAGCTGCAAATGATTTGTGTGCCTATTTTCCATATCTATATGATACCTGGTTTCGAGCTAAAGTTTCTTGAGAGGAGCCTTGGGTGGAAAATGCGCAGGCAGCCCGGGGCTGTGACTCACAACTCAGCCCTGACTAGGCTACCCCAGTTCGTTTCGTCTTTGAGCACTGGAGAGACTTTGTCTCAGCGTGACAGCAGACCCTGGACTTGGAGGAAGAGGAAATGCCTGAGGCCACCTAGCTCTTTCTGAGTCTCCAGCTCTGCCACCAGGAGACTCATTCCCTAGTCCTCCCCAGTGCCACCCGTCCCTTAGCCCTAGAGTGGCACATGTGACATTCCCTCCCTCTGCACCGCCTCCCCTACCCCCCCAGGAAATGAGAGAGCAAAGAAAGACGCCAGTCACAGGAGGAAAGCCGGAGAAAGGCCTAGCTCATGTAGCCGCCTGTGCCTAACCGCGACTCCTTACCCTCCCTGGAACGAGTCCCTCCCCCGCCCTTATTCATTCTGCTTTGTTCACACCTCTGCTACACAACAGGCTCCTCATCCTTTGCCGCCTCCCCATCTGGACCCCCAGAGCCTCAGTGACCCACTGTGTCACCAACACCTGCAATGGCACCCCACAGATGCAGCCCGGCTGTGGAACGCAAGTCTGTGGGTCCAGACGCAGCGTTTGCCGTGGAGAAAGAGTCTTACTTCCAGGGTCACCGACCCCACTTCTAGAGGTGGGAAGAGAAGAGAACTGGCATCCACCACCCGCCCTTGGTTATTTCCGGGAGTGGTCCTGAGTCTAGGAAGGAGATGGCAAGCCTAAAGAGCACGGTCTGACTTCCCGGCTTTGCATAAGCTTCTAATGGTGGCGAGGAGGAGTTGGCCTGCGGCTCCCACAGCACTTCCACATTAAAGACTTTGCTTCTTCTGGCTGCTAAAGACCTTTGAACAAATTATCACCTTCATCCACAGCGCTCCCGTCTATCTCTGCGTGTTTCCACCGCATTTGATTACCGGTCTTTGAAGGCCACAAGCTAGACTCACTTTCCATAATCTCAAGTCACTGCCCTGCCATCCATGGACGGTGTGTAGCTGCTCACTCTGGGGGCCCAGGAGGACTTGGGGGAGGGTTGGAAGCTAAGGGGAGGAATGCATCAGGAGTGCTCCACTGTCATCTGATGGTGGCCTGCATCTCACCTCCACCATGTGACTTCCTGACTCTTCAGTCTACTCTTGAAGGGACCAGCTCCCCATTTCAGCAGCCAACAGCCAAACACGCACTTGCCTGACCTTGTCTTAGTCACTAAGGTCAGACGCCTGCCTCGTAGCAAGGAACCCATCAGAAGTTAGCTGGTGGCACTATGCTTTACGACCCTGGGTGTGCTTTACAGACAAGGGCACAGCAATGACGCACAGAGCATAGCAACCACCCTGGGAGGGCCTATGGGCCATAACAACCAGTTGACCAATCAACACAGGGCAAGCCCTCCAAGCCTGGAGGCACACCAATCCTGAGGCTGTGCGTACCCCTAGACACTCCTCTTACGCTGCCCTATAAGATCTCTATGCAGACTCTTCGAGCTGTCTTTCCTAGCCATCCACCATGGTGGATGGATGGAAGGCCCGAGCTAACATGGGGTTAGCTTGTTAAACAACTGTAATAAAGCCTCGGGCAGTTTGCATCAAGCTTTCGACTCCGCATGGTGATTGGGGTGGCTGTGGTCCTGGGCTGAGATCCTGGAGGCCTGAGCTTCTGGGGGTCTCACACTCTGAAAAGCCAACTTCTGCCCACCGAGCAAGGAAAAGCTTTAATTTTACAGTCTCCTGTGCCACCATGCTTTGTCCGCAGAGGAAGGTGAAGCACAGGGGAACCCTCGAGGATAGTGTGACATAAGGAGCTGAGAGTGGGGTGTGTGTGTGTGTGTGTGTGTGTGTGTGTGTGTGTGTGTGCGCGCGTGCGCGCGCACCTGCGAGTGTTAACAGATGGCTCTTTCGTTTGTGTGGTGCTGGGGAGTGAAGGCTCAGATCAGGCACACAGGCTTCTCTTCAGAGTTTTACCTATGTAACTACCAGGATGACAGAGGGCTGTACTCCCAGAACTCAGGAGGCTGAGGCAGGGGGATCAGGAGTTTGTAACAGCACCCTGGGCTACACAGTGAAACTCTGTTATACCCTAAAAGGGAAAAGCAATTGGAGCTGAAGGTACAGGTCAACGGTAAGGCCCGGGTTCCATCACCAGTGCCCACCCACGCCCCAAAAAAGAAAGAGGAGGAAAAACAGAAAACGGATAATTCTGAAATACCACAAATGAACCAATGACCATGTTTTCTCCTGTAACTGACATTTTTTCCTTATCAGAGCTCACTTTCCCAGCCATCCGGGGCTTCTGCCCACTTCTTCCCGTGTCCCGGCTGCATCTGCCTTCTTACTGTTACTGAGACTTCAAGTTCAGTCCAGCCCCAGGGCCTTTGCACACGCTCTCTCCTCTCCTTGGCGCTTGCTGAGCTCTGTACAGTCTCCTGTACTGCTCTCTGCTGGTTCAGCCAGAAGGTCACCTCTCCCACACCCTTTCTTTATCATGGACAACAGTCTCTTGACTGTCTCGTCCCATGTGGCCACGGGGTGGAAAGCTACTACATACTCCTTGCACTGAAAACTGCCCTCTTGCCTTTGCCCTGCTCAGCGAACCTTCTCCCACCCCAGGCTGTCAACTTGTGTGCGGTTGGCACTATGGCTACAGCAGGGACGTACAGGAGATTTCCGCTAGCCCCAGGTAATTTAAGACATGCAGCTACAAGGCCACTGCCCGAGTGTCTGCAGCAACCTTGTTTACTAGTCAGAGTTCTCAAAAGGAACACAACTGAAGCCATCAAATCTTACAGTGCTTCTGCTTCAGCCCAGCTCCCCAGATGGGACAGGTACTTCCTTTGAAAAGCACGGGGCAGAGACGTGAGCGTTTACCAGACACTTTTGAAAGCTGACTATTCCTGAGGTTTTATTCCTTCCATGATCTATCATCATCTTATTTTCACGATCATAACCATTTCTTTTTATTCTGTTTTACCACTTGGGTTCCCATGAATGATTCCAAATTTCTTAATTTCCAAGTAACACATTCAGCTCTTCGGACTGTTTCCAAAGCAGGCGGGGAACTCCCTCAGGACTGAGCTGACAACCCCCTTAACCAGGAAAAGATGAAGAATGCTAATCGCCAGAAAAGCTGCAGTTTACAGGAAAGAAAGGGGAAGCGCTGACTTGTTGCACAACACCCCTGGCTGCAGCAGGGCTTAGTAACCGAATGGCTCACACATGCTGACAACTTCATCCAGGATCCCTGGTGATGTCACAAACTATGTGACTTCTGTTTTCAAGGTTAATTTTAATGATGTGCACGTCTGAGTGCTGATGCCAGAGGAGTCCAGCAGAGGGCGTCAGATCCCCTGGAACGAGTTGCAGCTTTGTGAGCTGCCTAAGATGGGTGCTGGGAACTGAACTCGGGTCCTTTTGCGAGAGTAGTATGTGCTCTTAACGTGACTCTCTTTAGATACAAACTGATGTTTTCATTGTCTATGGGTTTTTCAAAGACTAAGGAGACAGTGAGACCCCTTTCTTTGAAGATTTTTTAAAGGAGAAATGAAACATCAAACAGTTTAGAATTTTATTTCTAGACTTTGTAAAGATTCTGGGTTTCATTTTAATTTCTTTTTTCCCTCCCTCCCCTCTTCCTTTCCTTTCTATACACAGGGGCTCACCATGTAACTCTGGCTTCCCGGGAACTCCCTACGTAGACCAGGCTGGCCTGAGACTCACCGAGATCCACCTGCCTCTGCCTCCCAGTGCTGGAATTAAAGGTGTGAGCTGGTAGCTGGGCGTTGGTGGCACACGCCTTTAACCCTAGCACTCGGGAGGCAGAGGCAGGCGGATCTCTGTGAGTTCTAGGCCAGCCTGGTCTCCAGATCGAGTGCCAGGACATCCAGGGCTACACAGAGAAACCCTGTCTCTAAAGGCCCCCCCTCCAAAAAAAAAGGTGTGAGCTGGTCACACATGGCCATGGGCTTATATTTTTTACTTCTATTTATTATGTAGATGTGTACACGCTCGTGTGCTGGTACACATTTATGTGAGGATAACGTGTACATCTGTGTGGAGGCCTGAGAACGAAGGGGGTCTGATTTTCTCAGCAGTAGGGCAACCTGGCTGTTGAACTTGGAGGCTCAAGTCTCCACCTCTCTGGTACCAGGACCCTGAGCTCAGAGGCTCACATCTCCACCTCTCCAGTACCGGAACCCTGAGCTTGTGCCACCACCTCCGACTTCTAGACGGGAGCTGGGGATCAGGCACTGGTCCCTGCATTTGCATGGGAAGAACTTTACTGAGCTCCCCCTCCACCCCAGCCTGGGTTGTAAGTAAACCAATTAAATGAGCTAAAGGAATTGTTCTCTGGTGTCTGATGCCACCCAGCACTGAGGACAGTGCTTAGCTGGCAATGACTCACACAGTGGAGGAAAGGAATTGGCTGTGGCTGCTGCTGGGAATCAGATCCAAGTCCTCTGCCAGGGGACTAAAAGAAATGCCTCAGTGGTCCCCAGAACCCACCCTCCCCATGACACAAGGACAGCAAGCTGACTGCACCTGCAAGGTCTCCACAAGAATCAGCCCAGTCTCCATGGCAGGGTTAACCTAACAAGGTGAGGGATGACACTGGGTTTCCCCTGTAGTCAGTATGAAGCCATACCCTTTACCATGTTTTATTACAAGTCATTGCAATACCGCATTGCATAAACATGCCAGGTTAATGGCTATATTGCAATCCAGCAGTGGCTATGATGCAGATATTCGGTGCCTTAGTGAACGAACTGGAAATTTTAAGAAGAGGGCTGCAGGAGGCCAAAGTGAGCCACAGTGACTCATTCCCAGAGCTGGCCTGAGCTTTCACGGAGATGTACTCTTAAGAACCCTGGCAAGGAGAAGGAGATGAAACTTTTTTACAGGGCTACACTTGTGAGGCAGGAAAACTATGACACCAGTTTTATTTTTGAAAACTCTACTGAATATCCAAAACACACAGGCACACTAGCACTGTCCCCAACAGCCACTGCTCTCACTTACCGGGCACCTCTCATACGTGAGGCAGTGCTGCAAACATTCGCCACGGATTGTTTCTGTTAGCCCCCGTGACAATCTTGTAATCCCCAATTCTCATTTCAGGGATAAAAAGAGAGAGGAGCAGGAAAGGTTACATAACTGGCCGCCTCTCACAGTTGGTGGGCCGGAAAAGGAACTCCCTGCTCTCTGACTGCATGGCTGAGTGACGCATCGCATCCCATCGTCTCGACTTGACATTTCGGGGCTCTGTCCCAAGTGCTCTGCAGGGTCCCTACCCAAATGGTTCTCGTGTTTTTCTGATGTTTCACACTACTAATTACACAAGCCATTCGTTTCCCAACGGAAAGACACCGTCCCCTGCTTCTGTTTAATCGCACTCTGTTCGCTTTAGTCAGTTTCACGACAGAAATGGAAATGGAATGGGCCCCCAGCCTGCACGGTTATGGTCTTTTTTGCGGTTCTCACAGGAGAGAGCTCCTTCTGAGGAATCCCTGAGCCGCAGACTGCCGCTTCTTGTTTTGGCAGTCCGATCTTATTAGATCATGCTCTAGCACAATGCGGGCCTTGCTCAACACTCTGCAATTCAGACCTACCAAAGCTATGAACAACTTTCTGACTGAGGAGTCCGCGACCTCATGTAGAACGAGAGTCATGGGAACTGGGGGAAAGGAGCAAAACCCCTGCTATGGTCAAGTGAAATATGACAGCAGCGGAAGGTCCCGACCCAAACCCCAGAAGTGTACGAGGGGCCTCTAATGCCGGTGCTGTTTCCTCACGGTCGCGACTGTAATGACCGCGCCGTCCTCCAAGGACTCCATGTGCTGGCCTCCGGTCCACAGTGTTCAGATTGCCCTCGAGGGGTTGGCAGGTGGCCAGAGGATGAAGATGTCTAGGGAAAGGGCAGGTTCTGCCCACTGGATGGAACCAAGAGAAGGGGGATTGGCTGTGCCACCGGTTAAGAGAGGTGTAAGGGGTGGGAGCAGGTGGCTTACTGAGACAGTGATTTGCAAAGACTTGTTCCCATCACCTTTGTCCGGGGTGGCCTCATGACTCAGTTCTCAAGCCCGTGGAAGTGAAACAGGTATCTCATTTCCCTTCTCCCTTCCCCGAATCCAGCCTATAACCTCAAATCTATCAGTGGCCAAAAGTAGATGTCTAAGGACAAGGGGTCCAAAGTTGGGTTGCTGTTTAGCCTGTACGGCTGGTAGGAACCAGAGGAGCGTAACACGCGACCACAAAAAGGTCAAAGGGAAAGCAACTGTGACACAGAAATGCCACCAGGTAGGGATCATTTTTCAACCGTGTGACTTTATAAAGGTACCGTCCAAAGAATGCTTCACCTAGGAGTTTTCACCTTCAATTGAACCCAAGGCCTGGGACTCGGTGTTTGGCACCCTGTTAGAATTAGGTCAGGGGAATGATGAGAACAATTTTTGTTTTTCACTGGGGATTATATTATAGAAAAATGGCACAGGGCCCCCGTAGGAACACTTATAGGCTCGCATACAGGAAGTGGGCCAGACTGAAGCTACCTCAAGGAGGATGCTCCAAAGAGGGGCCTCCGCCTCATTCAGCCAGACAGCTTCTACACGGCCAGCCTGTGTTGTCAGAGGTGGCACCCAGAAAAGTCGGAAATGCTGATTGTGTTGCAAAAATCTTCCAACTAGTGTATTTGCAACCAACTGATCCATGTGTATATAACTCCCCCGGCCAACCCAAACACATCTGTGGCTGGACAGAATCCTGAGAGCTGGTGCCTGACCTCAGTGACCACAGTGCTGGCTCTTAACCCTTATGACACTGAGAGGAAACAAGTGCTGGCCTGTCTTCCATAAAGTCACTTCCACTACTGTTCAGTCAAAAGACTCTTTGTAACTCTACCCTGTGGGAGCGTCCAAGAGAGCTCCAAGAAGGTGGCGGGCCTCTTTCACTGACAATGTCAAGCCTGTAACTGCTGAGAGAGGGGGGTACTCTGAGACCTTTGGGGGAATTTAGGGAGGTGTCGGTCAGGAAGATGAGGTGTTTGGTGGCTTCATATTGAGGTGGGACCACCTGCTCTGAGCTGGGCAACTACTTATTTCACACGGCAGGGTTTGTTCCTTGCTGCCACGACTGCCAAATGAGCTCAAGACACACGCCACACGGGGCTGTCAACTGGCAGCTCAGTAGACCTGCTGGAAAACTTCAGTCAGCTACCGAGGGAAGACTGCAGTCACCTGTGACTCGGCACCTTAGGAAACAGAGACCAGGCCACGGCTGACTTCTCGCTTGTCCGTCGTGCCTATGGTAAACCAGGCTACAGCCATGCTTTCAGAGCCTGCTCTCCTTTTTAGAGAGAAATAATTTTTCTTTATGTGTATGTGCCTGTACGGGGGCATTCAGGTGCCTGCAGAGGCCAGAAAAGGTGTCACATGTCCTGGAGCTGGAGTTTCAGGCAGGCAGAGGCAAGCCACCGAACTCAGGTTTCTGCAAGAACAGCAGCAGATGCTCTGACCTACTGAGCTATCTCTTCAGTCCCTGAGACTGGCAGGCTTCGAGATAGACCATACAGTGCAGGAAAGGGGTTTCTAAGCCTTTACGCACTCGTGCATGCGTGCCTGCATGCGCGTGTGTGTGTGTGTGTGTGTGTGTGTGTGTGTGTGTGTGTGTGTGTGTGTATAGGTGTTGCCACATAGCTCAATCTGGCCTATAATCCACTGTCCTCCTGACTGGGCTGCTAGGGTGCTGGGATTACAGGTGTGTGTCACCACAGCGGGCTTGGAGATTTCCATTTGAAAAAGGAGAGTTCCTGTCAGTGAGAGCTGACCTGGAGGGAGCGGCAGCTTCGTTAAGACCTTGACCCTGTGTATGCCAAGGATGGTATCTCCTGACCAGACCCTACAGACCGCAGGCACTATTAATACCCTCACACACCGATGTGGAGGCTGATGCACAGAGGTAAAGTATGTTCCCAGTGTCATACGGCGATTAGCACCAGAACCCAAACCTGGATATTCTGGCCCCAGGGCCTCTACTCCGTTATGAACTTTTTGAGATTTATGTTATTTATGTGTATGTTTGCCTGTGTGAGTTTATGTGGGCCATGTACATGCAGGAGCCTGTGGTGGCCAGAAGAGAGCTTCACACCTCCTGAAACTGGGGTTAACAGGTGTCTGGGAACCTTTGCATTGGTGCTAGGAACTGATCCAGAGTCCTCCAAAAGAACAGAAAGCTCTCTGTGTTAGTGTTCAGGCATCTGTACAGGCCTGCCCTTGGGTTCTGACAGGATGCGCCCTCAGCTGCAGCCACTAAGAGCACCACCTGTGCACATTCACTATGTTCCCTTTCAAAAGGGGTTAACAGGTGTCTGGGAACCTTTGCATTGGTGCTAGGAACTGATCTGGGTCTCTGTGTTAACAAGAGTGCCTCTCAAGGGACAGGGAAGGACCCAAGATTAGGCTGCTGTTAACTGAAGGCCCGGGACTTTTCTGCTTTAATGCTTGCTGGGAGAGAGATGTACTCTTTCCAGTTTACGTGGGTCTCATGGGTGATGCATTCAGGAAGAAGATGGAAGAAATTTCAGTGCACACATTTGACTCAGATATGTGCAGAAGAGGGACAGACAGTTTCAGAGGGACTGCGGGGTCCCAGAAGGGGAAGGGCAGGGGAAGGGAGAGGAGGCAGGAAATGGCTGTTTCTTTAAAAATGGAAACACTGTCTAATTTCTTGGCTTTAGCCCTCAAGCCTAGCTTTGGGATGAAACTTAGGTAGGACCCTGTAAGAACACCCATGATAACACTGGGGTGCTGTGACCGATAAAGCCACGTCAGAGGTGGCCTCTTTGCTAATGACTCCCCACTAGTCTAGTTGTTCTGAGAAGGCAGGAACTATAAGCTCTAACAACAGCAGCCCAATGAGCTGACGAGAAGTCTACACGATGCTCATTAGCACTTGTGTTCCTGAGGTCCAAAACTAGGTGAGCACGCCCCTTCACTCACTTAGGAACTGTTTCTTTTTAATGGGCCACCCTGAGGCCCTTCTCAGTAAGCGAATGTATCCCCCCTCCCCCCAGACACAGGCCCCCATGTTCCCATCACTCCCACCTCCATCCCAACCTCTCAGAGCTACAGGTCTGATTTTCCAGCTGCCTTCAAGATACCTCAGCCCAAGACAGGCATTTCCAGCTAAGCTTTTGCCTGAACTACGGGGTGAGTTTACTTGGAGTGGTTTCAAGGCAGGCGTTGCTGTCACACACGCCCACCTCCAGTCCTAGGGAGACACTGTTTTCCCACGTGGTGGCTCTGGGTACCCCTGAGTTTACATTTCTACAATGCTAAAATGGCAGTGACGCTGCTAACCCCTGCCGACTTGTTACGATGACTAAATCAGTAGCGTATTACGTTCCTTAGCTCAGGGCCAGGCTTAGAACCTCCGCCTGCGCGACAACAGTAGCTTTTATTATCCTCGGCCCCAGCCAGCTCATCTCTTCTATCATTCCACTCTCCCCACATCTCCTTAAGCAAGTCGTCCCTGTGTGGTGTCCACTGTACTTTTAAAACTGCCGAGCCTTGGGACAGCAAAAAACGGTTTAGCAGGTAAGGGTGATTGCCCTCAAACTCGGTGACCTGAGTTTGATGCATGGAATCCGCTTGGTGGAAGGGGAGAACCAAGCCTCACGAGCTGTCTTCTGACTTCCATGCTTACCATTGCCAATTTCTTCACTCAGGCTCTCATCTTTGCCGGAATTTCCTGATTCCAGGTTTGCTACAGTTTAGCCCAGACATCAAAGGGACACCAAAGTAATTTTTATGCTCCGTGTGTGTCTGTATCTGTGTGTCTGTGTGTGTGGCAGGGGGCTAGAGGTTGGCACTGGGTATCTTCCTCAATCCTTCTCCACTGTTATTTTTTTCTAAGACATCAAATTCTCATCAAGTCAGGCACTTATCAACTGGGCTAGACTGGCTGGCCAGCAAGCCCCAGAGACACTCTGGTCTGCACCCCCTCAGCCCTGGAATTACAGACACATGCCACCATGCCTGATGTTTTTTAAACATGGGCGCCAAGGATCTGAACACAAAGTGTATAGCAAGCACTTTATTGTAACATGGAAAAAAAAAAAGACCCAGAGACAGATATTGAGGTTCAAGGCAGAGACAAGGAAAGCAAAGCAGGCAAGCTACCAGAGAGCTCTCACCTCGACAAGGCTGGGGTGTTTCTATTCTCATTGTGGCTTGGAGAATGAATGCCTGACACTGAGACCTTGCCTGTCTTATATACCTCCCTAATTCTGGGATTAGAGGCATGTGATCTGGCACTCTCTTAGATTGATTCAATCTGGTGTATCCCTGGGTGGCCTTGAACTCAGAGAGATCCGTCTACCTCTTAATCTTGAGTCCTAGGATTAAAGGTGTGTACCACCACCTCCTAGCTTCTGGCTGCTGGGATTAAAGGTGTGTGCCTGGCTTCTAAGGCTTGTGGCTGACTTTGCTTTCTGAATCCTCAGGCAAGCTTTAATAAATCATAAATAATGTATCACTATAGTTTATTAACCTCGCCCCCAAAGTCATCTTTTCTAAAAACACACAGAACATGCCACCCCTCTATCTAAAAACTGTCCTTGGTTTCCGTAGGTAAAGTCCACATCATACTCACTGAGAGGGAGGAGATGGCTATTATTGTTATGTGCTAAATGCCAGGATATTTATTATCCATTTAAACGTCACAGTCTCAATTATTCAGATACCGGCATTTCCAAACAGCTGACTCTGCCCTGCACATCTATCAGTAGAATGAATTTGTATCTCTTACAGCATAAACTCTAAAGTCAAGGAACACAGTGAAAACCTCATAGAAGTTAAAGGCAAACCGACCCTTTAGCAAGGCCAAACACAGCTGGGCTTTCCTTCAGCAATGGAAAGAATGTCGCTCCTTTGCTCACAGTGGATACAGCCTCCTGGGGGCTATACTGTATGGAAATGGTATCTTTAAACACTAGATGCAATGAGATCTTACACTGGGAGACAGGAGAACGCGCGATGTGAAGCTGAGGTCAACCCAGGAGAACAGCAGACTGGCCTCTCCTGCCTAACGCCCAGGGAGGGAACACAGATAGAAATATCCCCAGCATTTCCATGAATTTTCTGTTTTACTCTTCTCTTTATTCGCGGGGTAAGTGCAGATTGATTCTGTGTACAGCAGCTGGACTCAGGACACTGCTCAGTACTAAACCGTGAGTTTGTAAGTTACCTGCCTCTTCTGCACAGTGGGGGGGGGGCTCTTCTGCACAGCCGGGGGAGAGGGGGTTCAGTGGGCACCTGTGTTTGCACTGTTGGTGGCCAGCACTATGCTCTGCAGATAATGACCGACAGCTAAATAATGGTCTTCAATGGTCTTATGAATTTCAAGTCAGGAGACTACAAATGAAGATTATGTGACAGGTCTTTACTTCGTCGTGCAAAATAAGCTGACTTACTTCAGTAAGTAAGCCTTCTGCCTGTCCTTCACATTCTACCTTGAGGTTTGGTCTTGAACAAGCAACTTGACTTTGGGGGTGTCCATTCGGCTCGGAGTAACCTCCTGCAGAACAAGGAGCCTGCCAGTTCTCACGGGCTGCCGGGAGTCACAGCTCAAGTGCAGGGTCATGGGTCACCACAGCTGCTCTGAAAGCTGCCCCAGCTTCTGTCTAGCGCAGCCAGGAACAGGAAACTGAACCTTCGGTCGTTTAGCCTTTGCACCTGCTCTCAACAAGCACTCGGTGGCAATGCTGGGGTTTTTAAAGAGGGGGAGGGCACAGAAAACATAGTCAGTGCTTCCACTGGAAGGCCTGGGGCGGAACTTAGCCTGGACTGTGCACTTGCTTGGTGCCCCAGGAAAGAAGCCTGAGGAGTGAGCATTGTGAGCTCAGATTCTCTGGTTTCAGTTCTTCTGGAAGCAGAGGCACCACAGCATGCTCCCTAGTTGCTGAGCAAGGGGCTCACAGAGGTCAAGTGCAGTCTAAAACTGATCCTGCTATTCCCAATACTGGGGCACATTCATCCCTCTATCAAGCGGCATTACACAGTTCGCACAGTCACAGAGCCCTGGTCTCACCCACAGCCTCTCTCAGTTGCCTCTCTGGGGACAGTGCACCTGCTTCACAGCAAGGCTTCATTTTGCCCTGTCTGGATTAAAGCAGAAAAGCCACGTCAGAACCTTAACACGGTGCCTGGTGTAGCCCATGAATGAGCTCAGTCATCACCAGCAGTTCTTTTCATTCCTCCCTTCTTGGTAGGCTTGCACCGTCTGGGCCCCGTACGCTCTGTTCGAATCTCTTTCCCTCTCCCCTCCCTTTCCAGGGGACTTCATCACCATTCATGAAATGTGTCAGGCTGATTCCCACAGCACAGCTCGGACTCCATGTGGACTGGCTGCTGACTTTATCCCAGGTGCTGGGAACAGTCTGGCACACGGTTAAGAGCGAACAAATCACTCCTGTTGCCACCAGGAGTGAGTTTGCTCAGTGTCAGCCTCCACCCCATGACCACAGGGTAGTGTGGCGAAGCAAGGTGCTATTATTATTCCTTATCTTGAGAAGAAAGCCAAGTGGGGAGAGGTTAGTCTGCTAAAGGGCACTGAGATGACACCAGGAGCCACCGGCTAGAGTGGCATCAATTCTGATGACACTGTATGGCTTACTGCGGCTGGTGGCACTGGCTTCTCTTGGAGGTGATGTACCGTGGGTACCCTTTCCAATGGCCCTAAATGCTGAGGGACTAGCATGCTCCCTACCCAATCCTGCCAAGTGGGACAGACCAGAGGCAAGAAGGCAAGTTCCAAGTATCTTATTTCATTGAAATCACACAAGCCCATCTAATCATTCTGAGATAAAAAACGATCCAACAAAGTTAAGACCCGAAGGTAGTGGGTCATATAAGACGTTTCTCAGAGCTGAGGTGACATTGGTAAGGTGGGATGTTTACAGACTGTCCAAGAGTGACCAGCTGCAATGTTCTTCCATCCATGCTCCCCCAGTAACCTGTTTTCTAGGGATCACGGTCATTGCCCTCCTGCAGGAAGCTGTGAGGCTCAGTCCTATTCCTTCCTGGCTAGATCCAGGGGCCTTTTTTGTCGACTCATGGTTTCCTCCACCGCTAACCCTTGCTGACTTTAACGCCTGCCTCTCCCCTGCACTGAACTGTGGGACAATGTCCTTTGTTCATGTGCATTCCAGTGTCCTGTAGGAAACGCTCGTAAAGGACTGTTGAGCGGAACAGTGTGACCCTGTTGAGACGGCATGGCCTCTCAGGCCCCTGGTCTGCCCTGTTGCCTTTGATTTGGTTTAGCCTGACATCTACACGGCCTTGAGGTAGGCCAGTTCCAGCAAAGAAAGCTAAAATCATATGGTCAGAGTACAGTTTTCAAGTTCTGTGCCATTTCCTTCAGTGAATGCTTGTGGTCCATCAAAAGTTCGGCATTGTCCATCTAGTGAGTATCCCCAAACTCTGAGTACTCCCAAACTCTCATTATTGGAAGCACTGCAGGGATAACTGGGTTCTCGGGGTCCCTCCCCTTTGGGTAAGGGACCTGGTGATGAGAAGCCTGTGTCCACCAGAATATCTAAACTCTCCGGACTCCACTGTGCAGATCCAGAAATGTTAATGTCTGTTACGTGACACTGTAACTGTTTTACAGGTTTACTTTCAAGACAGTTCCCTGGGTCACAGAGGAGCTACCACAGAGAGGGAAAACAACTCGTTCCTTTCAGTTGCATGCCACTACTCATGAAATATGCTTTCTTTCAGCAGTGGGTTGGAGTGGAGATATGGATATCTTCCGTATCTCAGGAGTGACTGTTACAGGCTCTGAGCTGCTTCTCCACCGTCGTCCTGTCTTAATCCAGGCTGACTAACACTGGCCTGAGCTGTCGGGTCATCAAGAAGAGTCACTTAAAAAGCCACTCTGCCTATTCTGAAGAGATGCTGACAGGGATCTCAAATTGGTCACAAGAGACCATTTACCACAGGGTACTGAAATGATTCACGGGTCTCTGGGTGGGGCCTAAACTAAAACAAAAACCAAAAGAAACCCACAAATGAAATAGGTATAGAGTCATGCTCAAGAGCATTCCATGTAGTTCATTTGGAAGAAAGAATATATTTGTTTTAATATCAGCCTGTGCGTATCTATGGATGTGGGCAGGCACCGGGGAGTGCAGGCGGCCATGAAGTCAGGAGGCAGCCGTGGCTTCCCTAAGCTGGAGTTACAGGCAGCTGTGAGCTGTGTCACAGTGAGAACCAAACCCATATTCTCTTCAAGAGCAGTGTTTGCTCTTAACCACTGAGCCATCTCTCCAGGCCCTCCCTTTAATTCTTCAAAGAGCCTTGCCCATTTTTATGGGTGAGCAAAGTACTGTGAGGACAGTTCCGCTCCTAGCACTACCTGGCTATTAAAGTGTAGCACCCGCATAGGAAGCCTTGACTGTGGTCCCCCAGAAGCGAGGGGTCAGCCAGGACACTTGATTTCAACTGCTGCCTCAAAGGGCCCAGACTTAGAGCAGCTTTCTTAATCCCACCTCGGGCTCCTTATCTGTGAAATGGGCAAACTGACAGTGCACGCTCAGAGGGCTGAGGTAAGGACAAGTGAACTAACTTATAAAGATGCTTGCAACAGTGCCTGGCATCCAGTCAGCATTATTTTTTGCAATTACCTCACTTCAAAGCCCAGGCTGCCCTGTCCACATCAAGGGTTAATATTACAAAGCACACATATTCATATTCTGATACACTGCATAACTGCTTTACTTATTGGAGGCAATCAACAACTGTTTCCTAATTAAGGAATCCCACCCCAGCTTTCACTGTGCGTCATTCTAGAAGGAATAGTTTTAAGAACAAGACTCAGAGAAATAGTTTCTACCAGAAAATGGAGTAAGCTGCCTGTCTCGTCTCAGGGAGTGTCTCCCAAAAGGGGGTCACTTGGAGAGCAGATTAAAGAACTGCTTCTGCGTGTGTGTGGCAGGGAAGAGGGGGTGCGGGAAGCTGCAGGGATGTGGGCTGAGAGCTAAGAGTCTAAGAGCTCCCTTCCAGACAGGCAGGCATCGTTCATAGGAATGCAGCAGCCTCAGCTGCAGCAGCCTCACTCATCTTAGTGGAAAGCACACAAATGGAAACGAAGCAAGGGGCGGTTGAAAGTGTGAGAGTGTGTGTGTGTGAGTGTGTGTGAGACTGTGTGTGTGTGTGTGTGTGTGTACGTGTGAGTGTGTGTGAGTGTGTATGTGTGAGTATATGAGTGTGTGTGTGAGTGTGTGTGTATGAGTGTATGAGCGTGTGTATGTGTGAGAGTGTGTGTGTGAGACTGTGTGTGTGTGTATGAGTGTATGAGTGTGTGAGTGTGAATGTGTGAGTGTATGAGTGTGTACGTGTGAGTGTGTGAGTGTGTGTGTGAGAGAGAGGTTCACTGGTCTTTAGAGAGAGAGAGAGGGGGTTCACTGGTTTTTAGAGAGAGAGGGGGGTCCACTGGTCTTTAGAGAGAGTGAGGGGTTCACTGGTTTTTAGAGAGAGAGAGAGGTTCATTGGTTTTTAGAGAGAGAGAGAGAGGGGGGGGTTCACTGGTTTTTGGAGAGAGAGGGGGGTTTAGAACCCTCACAATTCAGTGAAGTGATGACAATTTAGTCGAGCAAGTGACTGGATAACAATATTTGCAGCAAGGAAGACAATACTCTTTCAGGTTCTAAACACACTCTTATTTGCTACGTGAAATAAGAAAATCGGTACAAGTAACATTCATTTTTTTTTTATTTCCATTCCATAATAGGAAAGAAGAAGCAAAGTCTCAGATCCATGTTTGTTCCATAGAAGCACATCTCATCATTTTCTTACAGAACATGTCAAGGAAAGGAGCCCAAATGTTCTGTAGAACTCACCACAGCAGAGCTCAAAAGCCAAACAGAAATTAGCTCCACCACAGCCAAACCCGTGGGTCAGCTTCCTCCTGTTCAGCATTTATGGCCTTTCTCCACGTCATAGCCCCTCTCCTCATTCCTCACAGGGTATAGGAGAGTGGGAGCCATCCCAGTCACTAACGATGTCTGGTCCACAGACAGCTGGCTGGGGGTTGAGCTATGGGGCAAACTGGACACGATAAACACTAACTTCCATTACACCTCAACTGAAGGACAACGGTGTCACCTCAGAGGGCTACAGAAGAGAAACAAAAGCCTATGCCTGGCTATTCCCATAATGCTTAGCACACAGGAAGGTTTAGTGAGTACTTGCCATCATCAAGTAAGGACTACTCAGTTTAAGAATCAGAACGAAACCACAATCCCTACTAACACAGCTGTGAATATTGTTAGGTTCCTCTGTGGCAGTTCTGGAGGCACACAGTTCAGGACTATCCAGTGGCCCAGGACCTTAGCAAAAGCAACACCATAACTGGGTCTTGGTGTGCTCGCTTCACCCAGAGCAGTATTTTAATTAATTAATTAATTAATTAACAAAAGAGTGTCAAAGGAGATTCATGAAGGCTCACTCCAGCTCCTTAAGTGTCTAAAGTCGTCACCTCCCTTTGCTTTGGAGTGACATATAAGTTCTGCCGATCAGTCTACTTATCCCCTCCTCACTGGGCCACAAGCCCACATTAGGTGAGGAGCAGACAAGGCAGAGGCGCACTATGAAGGACACCTTTCCACTCTTCTTTCTCTTTCCCTCCTGGGGCCCCTGCAGGCCTTCTGCACACGGTGCCAGGTGGAGTTGGGAGTTCGCAGCCTACAGGAGGCTTAGCTCTGGGCGTGGCTCTCTGTGAGGGAGAGGAGAACCACTCTTCTGGGAAAGGCTCCTTCTTGGGGAGCTGTCTCGAGAGAGCATCTTCTGAATCTGGCTTAGGATCTCTCCCCTCCTTTTCTCACTCTGCACCAATCTAGAGCTGGTGAGGCTCACACACCTCCAAGCTGTGCACAGGACGGCCAGAGCAGGAGCTCCAAAGGCTGTAGAGAGAGAAGGCGCCACTGCTGTAGAAGACATCAGCGAAGCAGACAGAGGCAAGGCCTGAAGACGGCAGAGCTTTGACTGGAAACAAAGGACAGGGAGTCGCAAAAAGGTTCTTTCCTCTCCGTTGCAGTTGGAACCTGATGTCACCACAGCAACAACCGTCGTTGAGAAAGCCTGACCTATCTGAAGGAGTTTCAGGTTACTGGCCCGTGCTGAGACACAGCTCAGGGGGGAGAAAAGGGTTCACTGTGCTCCAAACCAGCTTTAGTCTCAACTGACAAAACCAGAGACACACATCTGCATTTTCAAGTTGTTTACTAGTGACACCACACGGTGGACCTAACCAAAGTGCTGTCTGGATTACCCAGTAACTGTCACATAGCAGCACTTGAGGAGCTTACATAAAGAAAGCTTTGAATGCATTCACACTGCAAAAGGAATGTCCCAGGTGAGTGTGCGAGCCTCAAGTCAGGTTACTTTGCTCCCCCCACCACCCCCAAGCATAGCATATGAACAACACCTATCTGGTTTGGAACTATGGTTTTGTTTCAGAGAATCAATGCAGTAATATGAGGTGGTTTCTACATGAAAGCGTAAGATTGAAACTTCTGCCCTAGGTTAGAAATATAAACACCACAATCTTAATCCATTAGGGAAATGTGAGCCAAAACAAGGAGACGCCACTTTACACCCACTACAATGGCTACAGCGAGGTAAGGAGTGCTGGCTGAGGACTTGGAGCAATCGGAACCCTCATACACTGCTGGTGGGATTGTAAAATGGCGCCGTCGCTGTGGGAAACAGCCTGGCGGTTCCTAAAAAGGATAAACATAGAGTTACCATATGACCCAGTACTTACACATCGAGATAAACGCCACAAGAAATGAAATAAAAAAAAACAAAACAAAACAAAAAAAAAACCCGGAAACTCACATCCACTTGTACACAAATGTTCAAGCAGCATTTTTCACCACAGGCAAAGAGGGAACCGAGCAAGATGACTGCCAACGCATGAGTGAATAAATGTGGCATGTCGATACAATGGGTTAAAAGGCGGGAGGAGGAGTGTGGACACATGCTTCAACATGGATGAAACTAGAAAGCATCATGCTTGAATCAAAGAAGCCAGACAAACCAGACCACAAGAACATAATGTATGCAACACCCCAACAGAGTCTACAGAGACCAAAAGTCCATTTGCAGTTCCTGGAGCTGGGGGAGCGTGGGAGAAAACGGGCCGTGAATACTAGCAGAGGGTCTCTTGCTACGACTGTTGTCAAGGCGGCTGAGCAGCTACGTGAACACGTAAAATTCGGTGGGCACTCTGAACAGGAGAATTCTATGCTATTTGGTTCTAGCTGTAAAGCTGACATAAAGACTCATCGCCACAGGTAAAAGATGGCAAACACTGCGTGGTCCCAGCATCCTTGTCTCCTGTCTGGCCCATCAGCTACAGACCTGAGTGATGGCCTCCTTATCATGCTAAAGATAGGCAATCCTGCCTCACTTGCTCACTGGCATAAACTGGAGAAGTACGCTTTCCTCGCTGTGTTACTTAAAAGAATCTCCATGGAGCTTTCTTTCCACAGGGCAGATGCCTGGTGGTCTTTTAGTGGCCTGTTAAACACCCAGCTTAAATGCAACAAAACTCCAAATTTAACGAACTCAAATCAGTAATGCTGTGCTGTTTACAGGGTGGGGTGGGAACCAGCCCAGAGGCCTTGAAAACCCAATGGTGGCCTTCAAATGTAGGCAGCTTTGCTTACAAAGGATTCAGGCTCTTAAACGGCCCAGTCTGAATCTCCCCATGCAAACACCATGGGTGAGGTTATTTATGATGTGAGTTTAAGGGACTCAATCCCAGAGAGCTCAAGGTGTAGCAGCATCCCATTTCCCTAGGATTTAAGGCCAGAAAATCTGCCTGTGGCCCTTTGTGATGTTTGTCTCTTTGGTTTAGTTCCTACACCACGGCTTGATGCTTGTCTGCCTGGGACTGAATCTAATTTTGAAGTTCAACAGCTGCTCAACCTTGGGCAAGTCGTTTGCTGGCTCCACACTTCAGTTTCTTCACTTGTAAAGCGAGAGCAGCACACTGGGGTTTGTATGGGCTGCACACAAACTTAGGATGGCACATGGAGTATAGTTAAGTGCTCGGTGGTGTAATCTAGTGTAGAAGTAGAATTAAAGTTTGCAGAATCCCAAATGGAACTGAGTACAGCTATTGCCACAGGAAAGGAAATGCACCAGAAACACACCAGGCCCCCTGAAAGGGCAAAATAAACTTAAGGGATTACACTACTCCCCCAAGTCTTGTTTGGATCTCAAGTGTCCCCTGAAGGTCACACACAGAAAAACCTTGGTTGGTGTGTGGTTCACTTCCCAGGATGGTGGAGCTGTCAGGGGGCGGGGCCAGTGCAAAGCCGCTGGGTCACAGAAGGCGCTTGCACAGATGGGGACTGCAGGGCTCGGGTCTTTGCTGTTCCCGCCTGTCACTCCTCGCCCTAGGCAGGAGTTTGCTCTGCCACACACTGCCACTACAATGTGCTGCCTTGCTACAGCTGCTAAGCAGCAGGGCTCAGCGGTCATCAGTGACTGGGACCTCCAGAACTCACACTTCTGCGAGTGACCGGGTCAGATACTGCAGGGACTCAGGCATTGTGCTGGCCGGCCTGTGTCACCTGGCAGAATGCGCTCGGGCAGTACCCTGGTCAGCCCAGGGTTCCATGGCTGCATAGTGTGCACACAGATGCAAAGGACCCTTTAAAAGACAGACCCCGCCCACTTCTGCTGTCTTTCCCTCTCTTTCCTGCTGTTCCCCTGGGGCAGACAGAACTCTTCCTGTCCCCCTCCTCTCTTCTGCCCTCTCTCTTTATCTCTGTGTCTCTTTAAAACTCCCCTCTCCTTTCTAATAAAACATTTCACTAAGCTCTGTCTGCCTGGCATGTTTGTCCCCCGCCTCGGTCACCCTCGCCTGTCATGGAATCCGCCAAGGTCCCCCAGTTTTATTCCAAACAGGTACTTGTTACAGAAACGGAAAACACACCCGCCAGAGTGCCAGACATGGGGTGTTCAACAAGTGTCTGTCTGTCAGTCTTCCAAACTGTGTTGTGGTGGAGACAGCACCTGTGATGTGGCTGTGTTTGGCAAGGGAGCCTGCCCATTGCTCTTCTGACTAGAGCCGAGCACGTTTAGCCTCGGCAGAATCTGATTTTCTCTGGATTTCTCCGTGTGGGTGGAACTAGAATCACAGGTGGCTTGTGGAAGCCATATCAACACTCCCTATTGGAGTGGAGAGACAAGGTGACCTCTTCTAAATCTCAACTACCATTGTTTTGACAAATAACTTTGACACAATCTTAAATTTCCTTTCCTTGTGTTTCCCATAGCTTCTCAAATCTCTGTCCTGATACCGTGGCAGTCGTTAAAAATGCTAAGGGTATTTTCCTTCTCCTTTGAGGCAGGTGTGCTTTGTGTGACTCAGTCTCTGACATAAAGTGTGTGTGTGGGGGGGGTGATGGATGCTTTCTGGTACAGATCTGGGCCAAGCTCACTCTCAGGAGGATGGATAGAGTCATGGACGGAAGGGTGCTTAGGACCTCAACAAACCTCATGGAATGGACGTGGCTCCTCCCTCATCTACACCAAACTTTGGAGGGAAAAATCTATAGTAACAAGCCACTGAGGTATAGAGTTGCTTACAGAGAGGCTTCAGGCAAGTACCAACAGGAGTTGCTCTAATGAATACACCTAGGTGAAAGCTCTGTCAGCTAGTTAGGTCTGGTTTGCTTCTGCAGTAGTTTTTTTGGTTGGTATTGGTAACAAATATGTTAGCATAGCTCCAGAACCCCCACGTTTCTTAGCTTCTGTTTTACCAGTACCAAGATCACTGGAGACAATCCATCATATGGACAAAATACATCCTGGTGTATCTCTAGAACCCGCCTGAACTTCCTAAAGAGAATATGTCTTTCGCTCTGTGCCATTTGTGAATCTCTCATTCAAATCTCCTTATAGAGTTGACCGAATTATTATCTCCTATTGTACACTTAACCACTTGGTACTGGCAAAATTGTTTTATAATTACAACAAACTCTGGGCTGGGAGTCTATTATTTAAAACCAGAAAATAAGAATAAAAGATGTCAGCCAATATTGAAAGTTACCAACCAACATTTGTGGCATGCGTTTACATTTTGTTTTTATAGTAATCGTTTAGCAGCTGATACTTTAAGTGAACCAGTGAATGTTATGAATAGATACTATGTCGACAGAAAGTTGTGATTACCGTTGCCGGCCCCTTGGGTTTTAACACCTGCAGAAAGGTTTTATTCTGGTTTTGTCTTCCTCTCTCTCCTTCCCTCCCAATTCGGCTTTCTTTGTGCACCACAACTCTGCTTTGCATTTATTCAAACATTTGCTGACTTTTTTAATCACCAGACTGTAAGTCCCATGAAGGCAGGCAGAGCTAATATCTTCATCTGCTTACTAAAGAAAAGTATGGTGACGCTCGCCTGTGGTCGGGCACGTCTCTACTACCACAGAGTGAAGCATAAGCATCTGAGATGTAACCTGGCCTTAAGGCGAGCCACTGGTCAGAAGACGCAGGCAATCAGGCTATACCAACCTTGTACCTGCTGAGGGCTGCCGAGATACGCTTCCTTGGAGTTTTGTGGGGGAAGGCTGGTTGATGTAGCCCGTAAGAGCCCACCCTGTCTGAGAAATTGCCTGTTTTGTGTCTAGGTGGATGCTATGGCATCATGTTTCCATCACGTGGCTATGTCTCCTTGGCCATAGTTGCCAGGACCACAGTGGATTCCTGACCTATGCCACACAAACCAACTTCCCTTCTGAGAGGCTGAAATTAGAACTGAGATATTCTAATTTAGTATGGATTCTTGAGTTGAACTGAAAGAGGACATAGAACTTTGAGTGGTAAGAGGAAGCCATCTCTTGCCAGATGGCAAGGGAGGCTGGTTCAGAGAGAGAGACAGAGGCAACACCTGGAAAAAATACACGTGTTCTAGACAGAGGTTATCTCTATTTCCAACGCTTGCTTCAGTGCTTTCTAATGAGAAAACACCATTTTCCCCAATGCTTCTTTAAATCTGTAATTTTGTTTTGCTAAAGCCAGCCTGTGTTAGTATCTTTTTGCCTTTAATAACAACTTTGAGACACGTCTAATTGTTCTATTAAGATCCTCTCTTTTTACTCATTTTTATAACATAGACATAGGTCTATCACCAGACAACATAACTTTCCTCAATGTCAGGACAATGCTGCATCTGTCGGTTTTAATATTTAGGGCTTCTGGTTATGCTTCTCACCTACTTACCTAGAACTTTCCTGCTCCCCTCTATAGTGATTTTATAATACAGCCTCATTTCACTCAAGGGCAGGACGTCAAAACCCAACATTTAAACTTCAGTTTCTGTGGCTAGTTTGCATTCAGGGCAGAAAATAATTCCTCTTATAAACATCAATGGCGTATTTGCACTCATAAACGAGAAGGCTTTGATTGAGACGCACTAATTGGGTAGCTAGTCTGATTAACAACTGCTCTAACTGCAGAAGCCAGAACTGAACTCACCTGAAATGCAAGAATGGCTCTCAGCTTGGCCTCAAGAAACTTAAACTGTGTATTTGGGTGAGTGGGAAGAGAGCTACTCTCCAGAGAGCTCAACAGCAGCATATCACATCTGGTTCTTTCCATGTCTATCCCCTCCTTAGGTAAGCAGGAAGTAAGAACTAGGTCTGGCACTATGAATGTAGGGGTAGGTGATTTTGTTGTTGTTGTTATCTTGTATGAGCTAGCAGTTAACCCTGGAAGCCACACTGAGGTGTCTACTTGGATGGGAGGCATCTAAACCCACCTCTGATAGGCCAGAGCTCTGAGTGTGGGAGTGTATGCAACAGGTAAGAGAGAGAATAAAGGTAGAGAAGGGACCCAGAGATGGAGAGGGTACCGCTAACACCCAGTGTTCCCAAGCATCTGTACAGACAAGGCACACTGGAGAAGAACCTGTACCAGAGATGGAGAGGGTGCATGTTAACATCCAGGTTCCCAAACATCTGTACAAACAAGGCACATTGGAGAAGAACCTGTAGATTTTCCCCAAGGACCTTCATCAAATTGCCAATACATTATATCATTCTGATTATTCTAGAAAGTTCCATCCTTTTCAACAAATATTTAGTGGGGGCACAGTGAGTTTTAGGCACTGCTGTAGACAGGGAAGTATAAAGATAGAATTAAAGTCTCAAGTCTTGATGGGTAAAGAACTTTAAAAACAAAAAAAAATGAGAGAAGCGTTGCAGACACAAAGGACAACTGCCCCGAGAAAGGGCTATGGCGTGGTGTGAGAGGAGATTTGAGAAATGCCCAAGGAACAAAAGAATTGAGCTGCAGTTACTGGGAGTGGAGGGCGAAGGCTGGGCTAGTCATGGCCACAGTGCTCTGGGGAGTGAATGAAGAGCCACTAACTGATATGGGGGCTGCAGGAAGAAGAAGGGCCATGTTGACACTGAAATGCCCCCGAGACGTCCCAAAGGAGAGAGAAAGGGCAGTAAGATCACAGGGGAGACCTCATCCGGCAGCATGAAGACGGAACGGGAGCTAAAGCCATGGTAGCCACCGAAATGAACAGGCAGAGACAGTACAAAGCAAGATGAATGTCCAGAGAGAGTCCTCAACAACCACATTTGAAGCATGGAGGCCGGAATAGAGAAGGAGTCCACAAGAGACCACAAAGGACCGGTGCAGTGGTGGCCATCTTCAGTCTTGAATCTCAGAAGGCTGAAGAAGGAATTTATCTTGAGCCCAAGAGCTAGATATCAGTCTGGATATCACAGCGCGACCCTACCTCAAAACAACACCAACGACAAACTCAGAAGCAATGACTGACAGCATCTAGCTGACAAGAGAAACTTGGGCCAATTGCAGCTATGGAGCATGTTCTCTGAGATGTTTCACTGGATGGTGGAGGCACTCAGAATACTGTAGGCCAAGAGAAAAGAAAAGTAGGGGGTATCTCCGGGTAAATGGGGACAGCCTCAGCTACACAGAGAATAACCCCTGCTGCCTTTTCTTTCTGCAGGAGAATCTTGAGTGGGTGTGCGGGCTGAGGGAGGAGGAGCTGCAGGTCAGGGTCACGGAGGAGGAGGAGGCTTCCTGAGTTAGGCCATCTATCTGAACAAAGTTTACCTTCCCCTGGCTCTTGCTGGGAGAGCAAGCTGTACCTCCCAAGGCAGGGGTCTGTGGAAGTAACAGCAACAGGTAACTGGTAATGTGACATGGGACTCACAGCAAAACCAGTGATGCAAATTCTGTGCTGTACTGATCTCAAGGTTTCTTACCCAACTGGTAAAATCCTACAAGCGAAGGACATACATGTTGGGATTAGAGGAAGTTCACCCAAGACCTGACACGCTGGGATAAACAACCACTGCACAGACAAGACTTTCTTAGGATACAAAGGAACAAGAATGGCATCTGAATCCCAGCTTTGCTGCAAACTCACTCTTGGCTTTGGGCAATGTCTTCCGACAAATGTTTCAGGGCTCGGTTTCCTCATCTACCAAATGGAGGGAACTGACACTACAGCAAGTCTGGGAGGCGCGGGCCGTTCAGAGACGGGAAAGCGTCTGGACACTGACTGAAAACGAATTGAGCAGTTATTACAGACTCGTACAACCCCTTCCTTCCTTCCTTCCTTCCTTCCTTCCTTCCTTCCTTCCTTCCTTCCTTCCTTCCTTCCTTCCCGTCATTACTCATCGTTTGTATCATCATTAACCCTCTATTAGCATGACAACTTTCAGCTTGCTTGATAACTTCTTTTGGTTTCAGATAGTTTTGTGATCCTGAGAAAGGGCTAGGAGGGTTACATGTTGACAATGGAGTCAGCGAAACACATGCTGCAAGAACCACTGCCCTTGGAGGAAGTTGTATGGCAACGGGCAATGGGGACTACGGAATGAGACTCTGAGGAGCACCCCAGCGGTTAGGGACTCGAGTTGTCGTGAGACACACCTGCCACACAGGCAGTCTCGGAAAACTCCAGTTCAGTGAACCTCAGGCAGCTCATCCATGAACTGGGACTAGTTGGGACAATAACATGGACCCTTAGAATGCTGTGAGGATTAAAACAACTTTGTGTACGTGTGTCTGCATGCATGTGCATATGAAGATTTCCTAGAGTATTATAAGTGCTCCATAAATGGCAGCTATTACAAAGTACGCATGTGTGTTCTCACACACTGGGGTCATTAACTGATATCCACTGCGCGCCAGACAATGCTAAGAGCTTTACAGGCAGCATGCTACCTGCAATAAAACGCACACTGTGTTACTCACTCTCTAGGAGAAAGCACTGTCTACCTTCTTTGGCCTGTCAGGGTGTGAAGCCATTCTCAGCAAATATGGACACTGAGGAACTATTGGGAAGGCAAAGGAAGGAAGGATACACGCACATTATCTCTGTCCCCAAAGATCACGGGTTAGGAACATAATTCCCAATGGATCAGCGTGGATAGGTGGGAGGGACATTAACAAGTTCCCAGGTTGGGGGAGGCCTGTCCCCCATGAGTGCGCCAATGTCCTTTTCATAGGTCAGTTCTTGAGAGCAGACTGCTATGAAAGTGAGTTTGGCAGGCTGAGTGCGTAGCTTATTGGTAGAAAGCTTGTCTAACATTCGTGACAGCAAGGGTCTAATGCCCAGCATCAGCGCCATCGAGTCTGGCCCCGCTCCCGTTTCTTGCTCTTCTGAATCCTGCCATCAGGTGACACCGTGTAAAGGCCCTTGCCAGGTTCTAGCACCTTGACACTAGATTTCCCCGAAGCCAGAACTGTGAGAAATAGATTCCTTTATCAATTACCCAGTCATGCAATTCTGTTGCAGGGACCCACAACAGACTAAGACAGATGCTGGCAGTTGCCAACCGGGGTGCTGGGAGAGTCAAAATGAGTCACAGGGTACCCTGGAAGTACTGCATGTGATGAAGACTTCACACCAAAGCCCCTGTGCTAATGCCACTTAACACTTTGGTTGCAACAGGGTCTCCTCCAGCCAAGGGTGGCCTCCAATTCCTTCTGTAGCCTCGGCTGGCCTTCACCCTCCTGCCTCTACCTTCCAAGTGGTGCACACCCATGCCTGTGTGATATGGTGCTGGGAACCGAACCCAGGGCCTTGCATCAGCTCTATCAACTGAGCCACACTGCCCGCCTGACACCTTTTGCTCTTCCTCCATATTCTGGTCTACTGGTTCTCTGCACCTGGCAGGCGGCAATAGACTAGTCACAGCTGGAGTTTGCTGACAGAGACGACTCGGGGCAAACACCTGCTGCTTTCCAGAGCACACCGTATCCACCACGGATTCTGGTTAAGTCTAACACCATGCTGCTTTTGATCTAGCTGAGCCATGCATGGAAGCTCGTTTGTCTTAAGTCCCAACTATATTTAGAACTCTCTTCACACTGCATCATTCAAACAGATGCCTGAACAGCTGGTGCGATTTTTCCCTAGAATCTCACTAAGATGTAGATTTCAGTCAGGTTTTAAAAATAGACGACACAGGTGTTATCTATGAGTCAGTCACTTAGCGCCCTAGCTATAAAGATAGCGCTGTGGGAGAAATGGGGTTTTCGTTGTTTTGATCACTCTGTTTCCATTGGTTGTATTCGCCCCTCTCCCTCGAGTAGGATACTACATCTTGGTTATTGCTGTGATAATATCGCAGAATGAAATGATCCAATCAGGCCCTTTCTGGAGAATGAAGTCCCAGCGATACTTACTGGGCAGATAGTCGGCAAATTCGTTCAAACTCAGTATGACGTTTTCTTTCGGAAGCACTAAAGACATTGCGTAGCACACCTCGGATGTGACAGCTGACCGACTTATCCCGGGGTCCGAGCAGTGCCACAGAGTCGGGACAGTGCTAGCCCATGTCCTGACTTCTCATCTGTGAACCCTTCATGCGCCGTCATATGTAATCACACTTTGCTTTTCCCAACCATATTGGTCTTCACAGCCATCAACTAAGCAGTAGCGAGGTGGCCACAACTGCTAAGAGGCACAGTAGTGGCTGAACGCAGGCCTTCTAAGTTCACTGTTTTTGAAATGAAAAACAATAGCAGCAGTAGTTAGTAACTGCAATGCACTCGCTGCGTGTGAGGTACTGGCTAGCTGATGTAACCATTGCAACGCTATGATATAGATAGCATTACCATGGATTATCAAATACCATGACACTGTTTCATGCACAGATTATTAAAACTATTACACAGAGTTGTCTTCAGCTCACTTGTATAGGGCATACACTGAACTCAATGTTAACTATCTTCAGCCCACTTGTATAGGGTATATTCTGAACAGAGTGTTAATTAGTTATCTTCAGCACACTTGTAAAGGGTATACACTGAACAGAATGTTAATGAGTTTAATTTTGAAACCTGGGTCCTGTCCCTAATTTATCACATTATATACATGGAAGAATTATGATATCTGAAAAACGGCCAACACTGTGGTCTTGAGTCTGCTGGATGAGGGATCCTTAGCCTGCACCGTTGCTACTTAGAGGAGCGGAAGCAAGATCACAGAGAGGTAAGGTAATACGCCCACAACAACACTGCTGTCATGAAGCACGCCAAGGTTTAAGCCAGCCACTGGCTTGATGCTTGCTCTCCCAACAGTTCTGCTAGACTGACCGCCCACAATAGCACAGCTGTGCTAAAATCTCTGTTTCCATCCATGACTCAGGCAAAATTACTTGCAAGAAGCCAGAGTCCAGGGGCTACCCAAGAGGTTCTGCATTGCCACACTCATGTGTGTGACAGCTCCCTGGTGCTGCGGCCTCCTGTGCTTGCATAGTGGCAGATACTCTCAAGACAAGGGCTGGCTAGTGCTACTCTTGCTGCCTAAGCTCTGGCTGTCACACAGATGGTTCAGGAGAACCGTATGCTGAAATGGGCTCTGGAAATGACCAAGAGTTCATCAGGGAGAATGGAGAGGTAACGTTCTCTGGGTTATAGCACTCTTAAAATCAAAGTACAAAATCAACAATTTGAAAAGATAAATACTGACTTTCAAATCAAGGGAATTAACATACCACATAATACCTACCAATGGCATATAACCTGTAATTTAGAACTAGGCTTTTTCAGCCACAGTGCTTTGAAAATTTTCATCAGTAGTGAATATTTAAAAAGCGACATTCCAATCTCCATCTTCTCTAGAAAAACTAGCATGGAGAGTACTAGACAGGACAGGGCATCTGCTCTGGAGAGCACAGTGCCTACAGGGCCACCAGATTCCTCATGCACTCTGTCTGCTTTCTGGCCCTGGAGGGCTGAGGGTGCTGAGCCAGGCCCTGTTCACAGCTTTTGGGTGAATGACCCACCCTGCCGCGCTGCCCACTCTGCACTGTGAGGGAAAACGGCTAACTCGACCACACACACAGACCTGCAGGAAGAAAGCCCATCACTGGCCAATAGCTCTGAGTCCTTTAAAAACCATTTTAATTTGCTTATGATTGTCACAAAGATTGCAGGCTAGGAACAAAGCTGAGATTGCATCCACTGACCCAGCAGATTTCTTCCTGGAAAATGTCTAGGGTCTCGGGCAGCTCAACTACTGGAAGACTATGGGTTTGCAAGGCGGTAAGCATGTGCTCGAGAAATTGTTAAATTTACACATGGACTTACTTCAAATAGAGCCGCCAATGAACTATAACTATAATGAGATGTCCTTTACCAAACTGGATTTTTCTGTTTCTAATTATTTCCAACTAAAAGTGTTTCCTCAATTAGTCAACAAGTTGCTACTAAACCAAGTGCCTTAAGTAAACAATCTGCATAACTGAAGGGCTTTCTCCTGTCTGGGTCCAGAACAAGAACTAAAAGCACACAAGGGGATAAAAGGATGGCTAGATTGGTTTATACTATAATCAGCTGAACTTTAAACAGAGCTTTGTATTTCAGAGGGAGGGTAGCACAACCATTTCCAAACGGTTTTTCTTTGTCTTAATACTGTGAGCAGTGAGAGGCTCCCAGCATTGTGGTGTGTGATGTTCATATTGTTACAAAGGCTCCCAGCATGGTGGTGTGTGATGTTCGTATTGTTACAAAGGAAGCCCTGACTGTTAGGATGGCTTCAGTCACCCAACTGCATGGTTTCAAATCAGCAGTTTGCACAAAGGGTAATAAAACGTTAGTGAAAGCACACAGCAGGCTTAGCAGATGCTGCAAGCATAGGGCACCTCCACTGACCTAGAAACAGCTCCAGCAATCAAAGCCAGTCCCCCAGTTTGTAAAGGGGGTCTCTGGGGAAGCACTTGGGTCTCTCCTGAGTAGCCAATGAGAAAGTTTACCAGGAGCTCTTACCCAGGGTGGGAAAGGATAATCTTGCCTCGCTCACAGTATCCATGTTCCTGCTTGGGCTACTATTAGGGAAGTTATTAGAAACTACCATGGCATGTGATAACTCACAGCAAACGAGTCCTTCAACATCTCATCAACAGTCTCTGGAAGAGGACACAGATGGTTTCGGCCCTTGGGGAACTTATCTTGGGACAGGAAACAAGAAACGACAAATGAGTGGGTGTGGTAGCTCATACCTGTAAAACTCAGTACTTGGGGGACTAGACAGGATCCGGCTGAGCTCCAGGCCAGCCCAGCTACACAGTGAGGCTTCGTCTGAACAACACAAAAACCTGACAAAGATAAACGATAACAACAAACATGCTCGCTAGTTTAGGGTTGGGGCCGACGACGATCCTGAGTTTTCCCAGTCATTGCTCTCTTACTAGGTTGTTTTCCTAACGACAAATACTTTGATGGCTGATGAAAGGTAGGACTTTTGTCAAAGGGGGGAAAGTGTCAGAACTGTAAAATGTCACCTAACAAGCAAACGATCTATTGGGATGGTAGGTGAGCATGGGAAACCAGCACTGTACACATGCACACGAATTTCCTGGCAAGGTTGGATGCCACATTAGACTATTTTTAAAAATTATATGCTAGGATTTCAATCTGACTAGTAATTCAACTGAGCTTCGGCAAAGGAGGAAGCTCACAGCGGTTATTCCACCTTGCTAAATGTCTGCTATTCCTGTCTGTCACTAAGTGCCCTCACCCTGCATCTCCACCTTGCATGGGATGCAAATTTAAGAGGCCCTGATATGACTTAGTCCTGTGACAGCCTTCATTCTCTCTCTTAACAAAATACTGCCACCACAACAGACCTCACTGTGCCTTTATTTGAGAGAAGCCCTACAATGACATCTTCTCATGATGATGTCTAACGTCAGCAAAGAGAGTGTTAAGGCTCCTGCTGGCCCCACCGAGCATGTGCCTCACACAGGGGGAAAACCCAAGCCGTGAGCTATCTCAGAGCTCCATCTGTTCTAACTGCCTCAAGCTACGGCTCAGCTTCCCAGGTGCACCGAACCACATCTATCAAAATATTTACCCCTAAAATAGCTTTGTAATAAGAGTGGAATGTCCTTTTTGATGATTTCCTTTGAAAAATACTTATGTATTTAACTGGCAACTCCAAACTTTCAGAGAGGGCACATCCGTGAATCTACTTAGTGCAAACCTCCCTCCATGCTGGTGACGGTTGCTCTGCTTGGGGATTTATGAGCACAGTAGCTTAACTCGCTCACAGGTCCACAACTGTCTCGGTTGTAACTCAGTTCCATCTTGGGCCCCGTGTGACGGTAAGAAGCACGGTGTGAGCCTTGAACAGAAATAACACAATAATGGCATGAGCGGCCACACTAATGCCAGGAGTGGCCAGTGAAAGCTATGGGATCTCTGGCAGTGTTGGCACAGGTTCAGGTTAGTTTCAGCACCTGGGACTGCGATCTGCATGACAGAAGGAAAAACCGAAACACCATGCCCAGAAAGAAAAAGAGGTCTTCCTGATTGAAGCAAAAGCCTCCCCAAATCTCCCCACCTTTCAGCCTCAGCAGTGCTGAGGAAATTCCTCTACCATACTGTCAAGGCATAATCAGCTCCTAAAACAATGGCTCAGCATTTGAGTCACCCAGAGCATGAAGGGCAAGTGAAAAGGTCAGTTCCGGCTTGCTTCACCAAAGCAAACAGGGATCGGGAGCCGGAGCCAGCAACGTACCGGCCTTGGCTCTGTTACCGCCAGGGCAGGGCAAGCACTGCTCTTGGCTCCATCTACCCTCAGGCTTCCCCGGCCTCCCCCAACTTCCTCTCCTCCAAAGGAACCAGAGAAGGGTGGGGAACAAACCCGAGAGGAGGGCCAGGAAGACCGCTCCAGAACGCCCCCTCCATGCCACTGGAGAACCCCAAGACGGTGTGGGATCTGCAGAACGGCTGGAGAATTCCCGTATCAGTACAAGTGAGCAATCACCGTTTCACTACAATCAATTAAAACCTAGCAAGTATTTCTTAAGCTATGAGGACCCTGACAATTATTTTTAAGCCCTCACGTATGCTTATGTTTTACTCCTCTACTGACATTATATCACACATTAAAGTCACACTACAAATTCAATCAAAATATTTTTCCAGTCAAACATTTTTCAAAGAGATTCTGCTTTTTTTTATTTTATTTTGGAATTACTTGGCACCTGGTTATCCATTGAATTTCTAGTCTGCAGTGATGTCTTAGTGATCACGGCTGAGTTAAGCATTTAAAGAAGGTAACAAATCTTTGTTTATATATTTATATGCAAACGCACGCCTCTTCTAGCTTTTGAGGCCTTTGCAAAGTGGCTAATCATTGAGTCACCGTATTCCTAATATTTAAGAAATACCAGTGCTTGGCCGGAGAGACAGAAAGGCCCCTAGAGAAGGGGAGGCCCCCTGCGGGGTCTAAGGAGGTGGGGAAGGGGGGTGCAGAGTGAAAAAAAAAAAAAAAACAGTAGAAGGAAAGCCTCCAGGATGAAACAGTTACCAGAACCCATGCCACAGAGCCCCAAACTCAGCAGACAGGACAGGTCACCATGCAATAGTCACTGTGCCTGTCCAGCATGGGTCCCCAAAGGAAGAAACACTTGAGGCACTTATAACCTGTTCCTCAAGGGTATAGGTGCTAGGACTGGCATATAGAGTGTGAGATGGAACATGAAAACTGTCAAAAGACCCCAAGTGCCCCCAGACGTCATGCAGGCAATAGGCACGGAGTTATTACGGGATGCAGCACACCGACCATGGGAGCCATTCATGCTCATTTCTGTAAACAGCTGCCCAAGACTGTGCATTGCCATAAGGCTCTGTAGAAGTGATGCCATCAGGCAGGACTGTGAAGGGCAGGAAACAGGGTGACTTCACGTGCTTTCATCTCCCTGACTCACTGGGTCTCTAGGGATGAGAAGAGACGGGCAGTGATGAGCAGACACAATGAAAACTTAAAAGTTACAAGGACGTATGTGGACAGCACGACACCAGGGTCAAGTCTCCTCTCCTCTGTGTTTCTGCTCGTCCTTATTCAAATGTTCGTGGAGTTTCCACGTCATCAGACTTTCTATCAGACACTGTTCGTATCATCAGGGACAGTGCTCATGACTTCTGCCTTTGGGACATCCTAATAAAATGACATTGCATGGCCAGAGACAGGTGTGCACGGTGGGATGGGCAGAGGAGTCAGTATGACCGAAGGCAAACAGGATGACCAAAGGCAAAGCAAGATGCCGGTCCTGAAGCACCTCCACCTCACCAGAAGCCAGGGGGAAGACGGCTTACGGCAAGAGGGACTCATGGAGGTGACAGGGAACAGGAAATGGGCTCAGCGACAGGCTGGCAAGGACTAAGGGGTGAACTCGTATCTGCCCTCAGCTCTGCTCAGTTGGCAAGGCTTTCCTGGAAGACTGCAGAAGGAACCATGTGGCAACGGTGGCTTTCAGTAAGACGGACGGACAGGTCCTTTACCAGAGTGAAATGGAGCAGCGGTGTCGGTAGAGGCCCAGAGCACTGGGACAGGACAAAAGACAGAGTCTAGCTGGAATGATGGCGCAGCAGGAGGGGACGTGATCAAAGGGTCCAGAGAGCTTGTGGCTGCTCTAGTGTCTGTCAAGTGTGCAGTGGGCAAATAATACTGTTCCAAAAAATAACACGCCCTTTCTTCCCCCCCTTTCCTGAAAGGACTCGAGGCCCACACACAGCACCCTCTGGAAGAGTTGGGAGGGTGACTATCCACGTGGCAGAACCTGGATGACTGGAACTAGAAATTCAGGAGACAGTGAGGTGAGGCTAGCCCTACTTGATTAGCTTGGCTGTAATCTGGGCACAGTCTTGTAGATGCCAAAGGAGTAGTATTCTTTGTCTGGGGTTCACAGCCCACTAGGCAAGTGTTTTAAGCTTTAACTGTAATGTATGGTGATAATTGATCAGGTATAGGACAGCCATATCATGACTAGGAAACAGGGAAAGGGGGGGGTTATTTCTCAGTGAAGGCTGTATCAAAGGGTATTCACAGTTTCTTTTTTTGTGTGTTGTTTTTTTTGTTTGTTTGTTTTGTTTTGTTTTTGTTTTTCAAGACAGGGTTTCTCTGTGGCTTTGGAGCCTATCCTGGAACTAGCTTTTGTAGACCAGGCTGGTCTCGAACTCACAGAGATCCGCCTGCCTCTGCCTCCCGAGTGCTGGGATTAAAGATGGCGTGCGCCACCACCGCCTGGCTGGTATTCAAAGTTTCTAAATGATGTTTCTCTAGGGAGAAAATGAATGTGTGTG